>NW_006289395.1:4516368-4526602 GCF_000327345.1 Myotis davidii
CACGCCATGGACCAGGGATCCCAGACCCACACCAGGCCTCCCAGGCCAGGGTTCCAATGCCAGGAAGAAAAGTCCCCATACTTTATGGCTGTAAAAACCAACAGGGATTGTGACTGAGTGAGATGGAGGCTGCTGGAGTCCCAGGCAGTTCTCTTAAATGGTCTGCATACAGACTTGCTTGGATTCACTAGGGCATTAAACATTATGAGAACAATGAATGGAGAGAGATTAAAAATCATAACAGTTTAAAATTCTTGAGTCACATCCTGATAACAGAATTATTAAAATAAAGAATAGAATCATAGCTCTGGGCAGTGTGATTCAGTGGTTAGAATGTCAGCCTGTGCACTGAGGGTTGCGGGTTTGATTCCTGGTCAAGAGCACATACCTGGGTTGCAGGTTCAATCCCTGGCCCTGGTTGGGATGCATGCTGGAGACAACCAATTGATGCATCTCTCTCACATCGATGTTTCTCTTTCTTTCCCTCTCCCTCCCTCTCTCCTCCCCACTCTAAAAATCGATGGAAAAAGTATCCTCAGGATGTTTCTCTTTCTTTCCCTCTCCCTCCCTCCCTCCTCCCCACTCACTCTAAAAATCGATGGAAAAAGTATCCTCAGGGGAAGATTAACAATAACAACAAAAACAACAGACCCATAGATAGACAGTAGGCAGAAAGCTCTTGGGGTGTGTGTGCTGGGGTTTTGGGGGGATTGGGCAAAAAGAAGAAAAAGAGAGAGAGAACTCATGGACATGGACAACAGTGGTGATTGTGGGTGGGGAGGGGATGGGTGCAGGTGGAAGAGGGCATAGAAGGGATGAATGGTGATGAAAAAAATTTATACTAATAAAAGCCTAGGTGACCCTTGTGTGTGACGTCGGCACAAGATGGCCTCCACAAGCTGGCACGTGCACACCAGAGGCGAGGCCCAGCAGCCGCTCTGTGTGGTGAGTACTGGGGGTCCTGTGGTTCCACGCAGCACAGAAGAGGCCAGTCCCGCATCCCCGCCACCTTGCACGGAGGAGGCAGGTCCCGGCGGAGGAGGTGGGTCGCGGCAAGGGAGGGTACTTGGGGGTGATCAGGCTGGCAGGCAGAAGCAGTCGGAACAACCATCATTCAGAACCACCTGAAGTCTTGCTGAATAGAAGCCCTAAAACTAAATATTTCTACATCAAGACTGGCAGGAGGGATTGAGAGGCAGCATGAGCTGGTGCGATACCCATGTGTGGCAGATAAAAATAGGGAGGGATCTCTCAGCTGCCAAAGTCTCCCCTAAATAGTTAGGAGCCAGCAGTTCCAGATTATGAGAGGGATGTCCGACTGCCGGTTTAGGCCCGATCCTGCAGTTGACATCCCCCAAGGGGTCCCAGATTGGAGAGGGTGCAGGCTGGGCTGAGGGACAACCCCGCCGCCCTTTGCATGAATTTCATGCACCAGGCCACTAGTAGTAAAATAAAACAAAAATAGCCATGGTACTAAATTGTCTTGTTTCTATCTTCTTGCACTGACCTATTTTGGAGCATATTATTTTAATGGTTATGAGTTAAACTTTGTTTTGGTATATGGTACTTTATTTTATTTATTTAAAATTTTTTTTTATTGATTTGAGAGAGGAAGGGGGAGGGAGAGAGAGAGAGATAGAAACACCAGTGATGAGAGAGGATCACTGTTTGGCTGCCTCCCACATGCCCCTCACTGGGGTTGGAGCCCACAACCCAGGCATGTGACCTGACTGGGAATTGAACTTGACCTCCTGGTTCATAGGTTGATGCTCAACCACTGAGCCATGCAGGCTGGGTTATGGTACTTTATTTTATATATATATATTATATATTATATATAATGTATCTTTGTCTGATCTTGTCCATTTGGACTTCTTTGTAATTGTCAAAATGAGTCCCCTATTCCATTTTATTCTTCAAAGAGTTGCATTAAATTTGCAGTTAAAATTGCAATAAATTTGAAAGAACCTACATGTTTACAATATCAAATACTTTAATGATTTGATTTTTGATATTACTTATTATTAATTCTGGTGGATTTTCATCTGGTTCACTTTACTTTTCCACATATGCACTAATTTGCTATTGATTTTAATGGTAAAATTGTTTAGTGTTCATTTGCATCTACCAAGGACATGCTATGCTTTTTCTTTTTAACTGGATAAATCATTTTTAAAATACTTAGCCATACTTTAATTTCTACATAAACTCTACTTGACTTTTGTGTATTATATTTATTGATGTTTAACATTCTTCATCTATATTCATAAAAGAGAGTCTATAGTTTTCTCAGATTTTTCCTTTAAAAAATTATTTTAGATAATCTCTGGTGTAGAGAATTATTTCCATTTCCTATTCTCTTTTCCTTCTCTCCCCCATCCCAAAATAACTATTTTAACATTTTAAATGTGCATTTGATTATTTGTCCTTTGAAAATGTGACTTATTGTCATGTGGTATGTGTTGTTAATATATCATTCTGTTTTTACCTTGAAACTAAGCCCTCTGAGTTTAGGACCCTCCACATGCTGTGTCTCTGATGCAGCACAGCACCCCGTAGGTGTGCTCACACTTTCAGCTTTGTTAACTCTTCAGCTTTCGAGTAGCGGTTATGTCATCTCTGTTAAGTAAAACTTGAGATACATGCCTTGTTAGGCTTTTCAAAAATATTTTGCATGTTTTGTTATTGTGAATACAACCTTTTTCATTATGTCATCTAAGCACATGTGGCTGGTATATGGGAATGCTGCAGATTTTTGTATCCACATATATTATCTGGGCACTTCACTAAGTTTTCACATTCCAGTAGTTATTGTATTTTCTAGGTATATAATTATATTTCTAATAATAATTTTGATTTTCTAGAATGATTATAATTTACATCTTACAGCTTATTTAATCAGCCAGATTTCCATAACAATTCAAATAATAATGGTGATAGCCAACATTTCTTTTTCCTGATTCTAATAGGAAAGTGTTCAGTGTTTGATTCTTAAGATAAGACTTGTCAAATCATTTTCTGCTTCTACTTTTCTTTGAGTTTTTATTCTATGTGTTGCATTTTGTTTTATTTTTTAAATATATTTTTATTGATTTCAGAGAGAAAGGGAGAGGGAGAAAAAGATAGAAGCATCAATGATGAGAAAGAATCATCGATTGGCTGCCTCCTGCACACCCCTCAGATGGAGCCGGCCACCTGGGCATGTGCTCTGATCAGGAATCGAGCCGTGACCTCCTGGTTCATAGAGTGATACTCAACCACTGAGCTACACTGGCCGGACTATGTACTGCATTTTAATAAGTGCCTTTTTAGTGTCTACTGAGATTATTCCACATCTATCAAGGAGCTATTTTGTTAATTGGTTTCCTAGTATTAAAATATTTTAGCATTCCTTGATAACCCAAGTTAATTATGGTGAATGACCTTTTAATATATGATTTCATTCAATTGGCTGATGTTTGATTTAATATTTAGGAATTTGTGCTCATGGTGGTTTGGTTTATAGTTCTTTTTTGGGGTGCTATCTTTGTGAGGTTTTGGTATTTAGATTACCCTTAGCTGTAGTGGACATTTAACATGTTATTTTATTTTTTTACTATTCAGGAACAGTTTATATTGCATGTGGATTATCTGTTCCTTGAAAGTTTGACTTGACTTGACAATAAAACTGTCTGTGTGAACTTTTTAGGACATAATGCTTTAGTAACTTCCTCAGTTTCTTTGATGGGCTTATTTTTTCAAACCAGGTCTACTTCTTGAGCCAACTCTGCAGTGCCTCCTTCAGGCTAGGACTTGATTCAGATCTGGGTACATCACTTGATGGAGTGTTTCATCATCTGATCAGACTAGATTTTTAGTTAAATTCTGCCTCTAGAATCACAGTATTTGCTTGGAGTGAAAATTTCATGCTAAGTACTAGTCACGTGCCTAAAAGACAGGGGGCTGGGACTTCACCCAGTTGTATGTCTGTTTCTGTTTCTGGTCATTAGTAGTATTTTAATGTGTGCTAGGATTTGACTTGAGACTTTTGATTTCACTGTAACATACATCAGGAAATAAGGTGGGGGCAGGTCTAGAGTCCCCATGGACCTCTAATTATTGGAACTTGTTGGTAGTCACCAAAAGAACCTAGAAATTGTGAGCGGCCATATTAGCTTAGGTTGATGTGTTCTCAACAACCTCTTGCTGTATGTGAATGGAGTTGGGAAAAGAGCCCTCTACTGCCTGTAAAAGGTATTTCTCACTCAGAGGAGAGAGACCTGCCATTGTTACAAGTGTTCTTTAAAAATAAACATTTTAATTTTTCAGTTACAGTTGACATACAATATTGTATTAGATTCAGGTGTACCACCCAGTGATTAGACATTTATGTAACTTACAAAGTGACCACCCCAATAAATCTAGTTCCCATCTGACAGCATACATAGGTATCACAATATTATTGACTATATTTCCCGAGGCTGTACTTTACCTCTATGACTATTTTATAGCTACCAATTTGTGCTTCTTAATTCCTTCACCTTTTTCACCCAAACTTCTTACCACCAACCTCAAAAATGTTCTCTGTTTCTATTAGTCCATTTCTGATTTGTTTGTTTATTTTGTTCTTTAGATTCTGCATGTAAGTGAAATCATATGGTATTTGCCTTCTCCGACTGACCTGTTTCACTCAGCACAACACCTGCTAGGTCCATCCATGTCACAGTTATATTCCATTGTACATATGTTCTTTGTTTATCTTCTCTATCCAAGCATCTATTGTTCTTTTCTTTTAGTCTCTGTGTGCCTTTCAATATAAAGTGACTCTTTTGTAGACAACATATGTAAAGGTCTTGTTTTCTTATCCATTCAGCCACCCTGTATTTTTTGGTTGGAGCATTTAATACATTTGTATTTAAAATAATAGTTGATAGATATATATTTATTGCCATTTCATTATTTCTCCTCCTCCTCCTCCTTGCTCTTGCTCTTCTTCTTCTTATTCTTTTATTCTTATTCTTTCTTATTCTTGAAGACCCTTTAACATTTCTTGTAATATTGGTTTGGTGTGATTAACTCCTTTAGCTTTTTCTTGTCTTGTCTCCTAAAGCTCTTTCTATGCCCTTTGATTCTAAATGACAGTTTTGCTGGGTAGAGTAATCTTGGTTATAGATCCTTACTTTTCATCACTTTGAATACTTTATATCAATCCATTCTGGCCTGCAAAGTATCTGTTGAGAAATCAGTTGACAGTCTGATGGCAGCTCTTTTGTAAGTAACTTTTTTTCTTGCTGCTTTTAAGATTCCCTCTTTGTCTTTAACCTTTGGCATTTTAATTATGATGTGTGTTTGTGTGGGCCTCTTTGGATTTATCTTGTTTGGGACTCTCTGTGTTTCCTGAACTTGTGTGTCTATTTTCTTCACCAAGTTAAGGAGGTTTTCTGTCATTTTATCAAATATGTTTTCAATTCCTTACTCTCTCTCTCTTCTCCTTCCATCACCCCCATGATGTAAAATTTGGTACATTTAATGTACTAGAAGCCCCTTAAACTATCCTCTTTTTTTGGATTCTTTTTTCTTTTTGCTGTTCAGATTGGGTGTTTTCTGATACTTTATCTTCTAAATTGCTGATTTGCTTCTCTATTTAATCTAATCTACTGTTGATTCTTCTAGTGTATTCTTTATTTCAGTTAATGTATTCTTCATTTCTGACTGGTCCTTGTTTATTTTTTTTAAATATTTATTTTTATGTTTCCTATATCATTGTTGAAGTTATCACTGACTTGATCCCCTAAATTGAACATTCTTATGACCAGTGTTTTGAACTCTGTATCTGGTAGATTGCTTGTCTCCATTATGTTCAGTTCTTTTTGGGCGGAGCAGAGTCTCAGGGAATCACCAGGGTGGGACCAATAGTGTTAGCTAGGTTGGTAGAGACTCTGTTATAGCACCTGCGTGTGCCTGCAGGGAGAGGGCCATCAAACGAACAGTGGCCTCTGCCAGCACTTCTGTCGGGGAGAAAGCTGCCTGTCCAGTCTTTGCTCTGAAGCCAGACATTTCAGTTCCTCCTGTATGTCCCTGGTGCCTTCCAAGCTGGCACCCAGTGCTGGAGCACAGAGCCAGTAAGTCTATGGGCAGTCTGTTAAGAGAAATAGCTGGAACTCAGGAATCTCTCCACCTTAGCCACAATTTCTACTGGTTTTTACATCGAAACTTATGGGGACTTCTCTTCCCAGCAATGGAACCCTTGGATGGGATCCTGGTGTGGGGCTGGGACTCCTTGACCCTCATGGACCTCTATAACTGAGATATCCTTTCTGATATTTAGCTGTCACATGTGGGTGTGGGACCAGTCTATTCCAAGTCTCCACTCTTCCTTCTTCTGTGTACCCTTAGTTATAGGATATACCTGTTAAGCTAGAATTCAGTTGGTTCTCAATGATGTTTGTTCTGTAATTTGGTTGTCATTTTCTGTGGTCATGGAAGGATGTGAGTTTTGCATTTACTTATTCTGCCATCTTGACTGGCTCATTGTTTCAAGCCTTAAGTATCTTACGTTAGTCTTTTGAGGTTAACATACAAAGTACCACAAACTGAGTGGTTGGAAGAACAGAAATGCATTGTCTCACAGCTCTGGAGGCTAGAAGTCTCAAATTAAGGTGTCAGTTGCTTGGTCCTCTCTGAGGGCTGCAAGGGAGAACCTGTTCCCTCTCTCCTAGCTTTTGGTTGATTTACTAGTAATCTTTGACTTGTGGTTGCTTCAGTTCATCATGTAATCTTCACATGACATTGACCTTCTGTCTCTTCACTTTGTCTTCCTTCTGCTCTTGTCTGCCTCAGTGTCCACATTTACTCTTTCTAGATGGACACCAGTCAGACTGAATTAGGGTCTATCTTAATGGCCATTTTAACTTGATTACCTCTATAAAGGCCCCATTTCCAAGGTAACATCCTAAGGTACCAGGAGTTTCCTAACATATCCTTTCAAGGGGACACAATTCAACCCATAACACTGAGTAAGACTGCCAACAGAAGGAAAGTAAAAAGGTCTTCCTTACTGTCACTTGGACTGATGGCACTGTGTCACACAATGCAAGTGGGCATGCCTCCAACTGTCTTCCTTTATGTATGCCATCAGCCTTCTTAGTTAGTAGATAGTTTTTAAAAATTCCATGGACAGACTGTTTCAATCTTCCCAATATTAAGGCTCTGGGGGAATTTGGGGCTTTTGTTTTTGTCTTTAACAGTGTTTTTCTGGGAAGAGGAGAGGGGCTATATCAGGCCCTGTTAGTTAAAAGCCAAAAGTTGTAAACCAAAAGCTGTTTTGTCTCCAAAATCTTTTTTGGGGACTTTACATTTTCCTTGTCTGAAGGTGAGCAGGTTTCCTCTGCTTGGGGTGCTGGATGAGAGGAGATTACCTCCAGGGGGTCCTGCACCCAGACTGTGAAGGCAGCCTTTCGGGGAGACCATGTGAGGGTTGAGAGCTTCTCCACACACTCGTGGCGTCATACCAATGGGCTCTGTGTAGCCTCTTCAGGGATCCCCAGCTGTCTTTCCTGCTCACAACTCTATTATCTTCTGAAGGCTTGCAGCTTATAAAATAGATATTTTGGCCAAGGCCATACAATAAAGAATCATATTTGACTCTCACATTTCGTCTCCTCTCTTGCTGGCTAAATAATGTGACATTTCGAATTTGGAATCTTCAAGTTTAGCTTACATTTTTGGCTTTTACTAATTTTATCAAGGTCTTACTGGGATGCTTGTCAGTTTCCAAAGTGCTCTGATATGATCTCATCTTATTCTCACAATAAGTTGCTTTTCTGCTCGTTTTTCATGGCGATAACTCACAGAAGTTACTGGAGGCACGGGGGCGACTTGGCCAAAGCCACACAGACGGCCCTAGAGCCAGGACTCCGATTCAGGTCTGTTGACTCTCAGCCCAGCTCCTTTCCATTAGGTCATGCTGCTCCCTTGCTACCTTGCCGTCAAGCCAAGGCTCGGCTCTCACTCAAGGTCTCAAAATACCACCGCCTCCTCCCCAGAGCCTTCCCAGATTAAACAGATGGGAATAATTGACAGCTCTCTGTGGTACTGTTCTGTCTGCGGAGAACAGAGACTCAGCAAATTGCTGGCTCCATGGCTTGCCTTTGCTGGAATAAGAATGGTTTTTATATGTTTAAGGTTTATAAAAGAAGAAAAAGAAAGAGAAGGAGAAGAAGGAGGAGCAGGAGAAGAAGGGTGATAGAGACTTACGTGTGACCGATACAGTCTCAACTCTTTTATATTTGGCCCTCTATAGAAAGTTTGCCAGCCCTGGTCGAGATAACTGTATCTTCCTTTATCTACTTAAAGTGTTTATTCACCCTCAATCTGTATTTATGAAACCAATTTTTGTTGTCTACTGAATTATTTAACATGGATTTAGGATTTTTGCTTTTGAATATTCAAAGCTCCTGCTTGCTATTTCCTGATATTTTCCTTTCTCTTTTATCAGGCCCTGAGGAATAGGTACGTGGAATAAACTATTCCTTATGGTTTAGTTGGAGAGAGGGCCTTGGCATCAAATACATGTTAGTTTATTCTGTATGCACAACAACTGGTATGCACTGAGTGGCCAGATTATTATGACCACCTGACGTTTGTAGGCAAATTAGCCGTACACTGCATCATATGGGATATGGAAGCTGAAGGCCTGTTTGAACACCTTTGCTGTCTGCAGTTACCAAGATAAAATGTCTCCAATTCGCACAGGAACACAAGGATTGGACAGTCGAGCATTGGAAAAAAGTCATGTGGTCCGATGAATCACATTTCCAGTTACATCATGCAGATGGCAGAGTGAGAATTTGATGGAAACAGCATGAAAGCATGCATCCCACATGCATGAGTACAACGCTTCAAGCTGGTGGGGGCAGTGTTATGGTTTGGGGAATGTTTTCCTGGCATGGTTTGGGCCCTTTAATTTGTATGGAACAACGTCTGATTAGCACAACATACCTAACTATCGTTGCTGAACAAGTTCATCTTATCATGTTGATGGCATATCCCAACAGAGATGGCTTCTTCCAACAAGACAATGCGCCATGCCACGGTGCTCGTATTGTGCAGGAGTGGCCATGTCATTCCTTCTTCGCCGACTCCGTTCACACCTTTGGGGACCCCTGGACCTGCTGGGGCTGGACCCCAGCATGCAATATATATTGTATTTATATGTTACATATACAGTATATATATCCCACATTCAAAGGCTGTTAAATCACTTTATTTACCCATATCCTCAGAAAAAAATCACTTCTACTGTCGTGGTAAACAACCTGCTTTCCTATTTATAATGGTCTGGCCCTCTAGCAACTTCAGTGCGAAATTATAGCTAATTTGCCTACAAACGCCAGGTGGTCATAATAAGCTGGCCACTCAGTGTGTATAGTAAGTACTAATGCAGGTCAAGGGAGACTTCTTGAGGACCAGATAATAGGCCCCATGAGAACATGGAATGTGTCTTTCTTGTTTACTCTAACCCCAGCATTATCACAGGTGCTGAACAATATTTGTTGACCAACAAATGAGGCTTAAATTAACTGAGGAAGATTTTGGGTAAGGAATGGGACTTTTGCTGAGATTTTCAGAAGGGGTAGGAATTGAACAAATAGGAGTGAAATTGTACTGTGGGCAGGTAGACTGCTTCAAGAAGAAATAGCCCAGTGTATGTCTTCTTCATGGCATTCATTATTATTGAAATCCTATCTAATAAAAGAGAAACATGGTAATTGGCGTACGACTCCTACTCTTCCCATTGGCTAATCAGGGCAATATGCAAATTAACTGCCAGCCAAGATGGCAGCCGGCAGCCAGGCAGCTTGAAACTAACAGGAGGCTTGCTTGCTTCAGTGATGGAGGAAACCAACGTTCCCTGCCTGCCTCGCAGGCCTCTGAGCCTGCAGTTTGAAACATTTCAACAAATATAGAAGCTAAAAAAAAACGCAGAAACCAGCTTTCAGCTAGCTGGGATCTCAGAGCTGGAGGTGATACAGAGTTTCGATTATAGAACCGAAAATAACCAGATACCTGCTTTCAGGAGCGGAGGCCTAAGAGCTAGATCCTCAGAGCTCTGGCCCAGAATCAAAAAAAAGAAAAGAAAAAAGGAGCGGATGGGAGCTCCCGTCACCCGCCAGCCTGACAACAGCCCTCGGCCCCTCATCCAGACTGGCCAGGCCCCCCCGTGGGGAACCCCACCCTGAAGGGTGTGTGACCC
>NW_006289395.1:4527200-4528318 GCF_000327345.1 Myotis davidii
TGGTTCCCCAACCTCCTAATTGGCCCTACCCTGAGCATGACTGAGGGTGGCATCACAACCTCCCGATTGCCCTGCTCTGTGCATGACAGGGGGCGGCGCCCCAACTCCCCAATTGGCCCTGCTCTGAGCCCGACCAGGGGCTGCACCTAGGGATTGGGCCTGCCCTCTGTCACCTGGGGGCAGGCCTAAGCCAGCAGGGCATTATCTCCTGAGGGGTCCCAGACTGCGAGAGGGCACAGGCTGGGCTGAGGGACCCACTTCCCCCCGAGTGCACAAATTTTTGTGCACCGGGCCTCTAGTAAATTAATAATTGGAATACTTAATTTTTTAATAGAGTTTTTTAAATTGCCATTTTAGCATCACAGAAAAATGGAGTGGAAAGTACAGAGGTTTCCCATATGCCCCCTGCCCCTACACATGCACCACCTCCCCCATTATCAGCATCCCCGACAAGAGTGGTACAGTTGTTACAATTGACGAACCTACGTTTTTGACACATTATTATCCAGAGTCCATAGTTACGTTAGGGCTCACTCTTGGTGTTGCACATTCTATGAGTTTGGACAAATGTGTAATGACAAGTATCCAACATTATGTGCCATGCAGATGTATTTGACTTTTGATCCAGCAAGACATGGCAAACCCTGAGTACAGGGAGTTTGTCACATCACTGTGAGTCCCCACTGAGCACCTGAAACACCTCAGGGACCCGTTGAAAGACATGGTGGTCAATAGATTATGAAAGCAGATAAGGGCCTGGGAGGGGAGAGCCTGTATTGTCAAGCTAAATACCTTGAAATTTATCGTGTCTATAGACCAGGGTCCACAAGGTATAGGCCACAGGCCAAATCTACATATTGCCTGACTGTTCACACACTCCAATGGCAGAGTTGAGTGGCTGCAACATAGTGGTGTGTGATCTCTTGGCCCACAGAGCCTAAACCATTTACTCTCTGGCCCCTGTAAAGGTAAAGTTTGCCGAACTGTGCTGACTGGCATGGGGAAGTCTAATGGTTTCCTGGAAGTGTCCAGTGGCTGGGAGGGCTGGTGCTGTAAAGTACAACACATCCACAAATGCCCCAAAGCCCCCCCCACCCCGCCCTGCCTCCTGCCCCCAC
>NW_006289395.1:4528404-4530203 GCF_000327345.1 Myotis davidii
CCTTCTCCTCAGTGGGGAATTTTCATGGGCACAACAGGGAGGCATTCCCTTCTCAGGAAACATTGTGAGCTTTGCTCATGTCTAAATAGCTCCCTCTCAACCTGTGCATCAGCTAATATATAATTTCCTGAGAGATATCAAGTGAGTGATTTCCTCTGGGATTCCCTAGGCTTCTTTATTGCTCATAACTCTCTTATCTTCTGAAAGCTGACAGTTTATAAAATGGATACTTTGGCCAAAGTTGCATAACAAAGAACTGTATTGGCCTCTCTGCTTCCCTCCTCCCTTGGTAGCTGAGGAATACAGCATTTCAAAATTTGAATTGTCACACTCAGTGTACATTTTGGCTTTTTCCAATTTTATCAATAAATTACTACACAGGCAGCTTCTCAGGGAGTGTCCATTAGGCACTCTTTAAACTCGGAGAGTGTTAGCCTATCAGGTGCAGTTCAGAAGATGCTCCAAAGAGTAGAGTTTCCAAAAAGAAGCAGGTCAGACCCACAGAAACTGACCTTCACAGTCCTGGTTGTGATGTTTTGTATGACTCCCCTTGCTCAGCTGTGCCTGATACTCTAGAAATATTTTTTATTTATGTTCCTTTTACTATATTTCTATTATATAGTGCTCTTTTTAAACATATAAATAACTTTGAGAATCCTGGATCGCTCCATTTTAACCCGTTTGAACAGTTTTTCTCTTCCTACATAAGATGATTTCAGGGCCTTTGTGAACAATAGGGTCCTAATATTTGGGGTAAAAGGTACAAGTATGGGATGACTCAGGAGGCCAAGTGTCTGAGCCTGGAATTTCAGGGGGTTCTAAGAGCTTCCAAGTTGGTGAACACTTAGAGATTCCGGGGGAGTGGTAGGCTCAGAGAGGGCATGGCAAGGAATTCTCATTCCTTGTTCTACAAGTCTCTTCCGTCTGGCTGTTCCTGAGCTATGTCCTTTTATAGTAAGCCACTCCACGGCGGTGGTCAGGCAGAGCCAGGACTGACATTCAGAGTGGGCAGGTAAAGCTGGGCAGCCTTGACAACCTTTTGGAAGGCATTTCACAGAAAAGACTGAGTTTCCAAACACTGTGGGGCTGGAGCCCTGAGATTTAGGAGAGTAAATGAGACCTCGGTTCTCCTCACAGACCAGGGGAGAGAGGGGTGTTTCAGCGACGTGAGGATTCTGAGGCATCACGAAGGAAATGTAGAGAGAGTGGAGACTGGGAAGAAGAAAAATAGACAGGGAGGCCATTTATGGCACAGAGTAAAGGTTTCTGCACTGCAGCCTTGGGGGGGATGGAGGAGGGTTAGTCAAGATAAAGGTCAGGCTGCAAACTGTACCTGGTCAGTGGGGGAGGGGCTGTGAGTGGGGACTGGCCGGCACATGTATGAGTCTGAGCTCTGCCATGGGGTCTGTCTGAAGTGCACTGACATGACAACATCACAGGTGGAACTCGCTGTGCGATTCCACAGTGAACTAAACAAACATTAAATAAAGGATTTTCTTTTTCAAGCAACTAGGATATTCCTCATTCTACTATGTACCTAACACTTTTAGGAACAACAGAAGATACAAAAGAGCTGTCTTTCTATACCTATGTCTATATCTGTTTCTATATTTGTATATATCTCTATCTCTATCTCTATCTCTATAGCTATAGCTATCTATATATGTATATCTGAAGGGGATCTACACTAATAAAAGAGAAACATGGTAATTGGCGTATGACCGCTACCCTTCCCATCGGCTAATCAGCGAGATATGCAAATTAACTGGCAGCCAAGATGGCGGCCGGCAGCCAGGCAG
>NW_006289395.1:4531210-4533281 GCF_000327345.1 Myotis davidii
TTATAATATAATTGAGAAGCAAGCCATATGTGTAGGAATAGCTGCTTAATAGTAGGAGCTGGCAAAAGATTGGACTGAGACACAGGACACTAACCAGGCTGTTTGTTCTGCTTGTCTTGCTTCCTGCTTATTCTAGGACTGTGAGGAGGTCAGCTCACCTCTCTAGACCTCAGTTTTCTCATTTGCAAAATCACCAGCGGACCTAGATCGTAACTGAACCATCAGAGTATCTGCAGGCAAAACCCATCCTGTCGCCATATTTTCTGGTATCTCACAGTTAAAAATCTCCCCTCCACCCCAACATTTAAAAACTAGTATATTTCTCCTAAAGTCAGTTTCCTTTAAAAAAAAAAACTATATACCTGTATATGAAGGGGATTATAATATAATTGAGAAGCAAGCCATATGTGTAGGAATAGCTGCTTAATAGTAGGAGCTGGCAAAAGATTGGACTGAGACACAGGACACTAACCAGGCTGTTTGTTCTGCTTGTCTTGCTTCCTGCTTATTCTAGGACTGTGAGGAGGTCAGCTCACCTCTCTAGACCTCAGTTTTCTCATTTGCAAAATCACCAGCGGACCTAGATCGTAACTGAACCATCAGAGTACCTGCAGGCAAAACCCATCCCGTCGCCATTTTTTCTGGTATCTCACAGTTAAAAATCTCCCCCCGCCGCCACCCCAACATTTAAAAACCAGTATATTTCTCCTAAAGTCAGTTTCCTTTAAAAAAACAATTGAAAGATTTGTTAAAGCTGTGTCTATAAGCCAGTCCCATGAAACAAAGATTAGCTAAAGCTGGGTGGCAGTTGCCCACTTCAGACAGGAAACTCCCTCTCCAGTTCACCAGTCTCCACCATTCCCTAAACTCACCCCCCTAGCTGAGCTGTCAGTGGCCAGTTGCACTGCGCTAGCATGGCTGAGTTTTGTTCCAGTAGCAAAACACACTGCTTGCACCTATGTCAACGTGGGAATGCAAGAGATGGACTGAGAGGGCTGCATGTTGCAAGAAAAATGGCAGAGATCATACAGCGAGAGACAAAGTGAGGAGACTTCTAGGTGCTCCACTGCAAACAGATGCCCTTCATTGAACAGACACATGAAGTCCACATGCTGGGGTCGGGACCTCCAGGCCGCTGCCTGCCCTTCCCTCACTCCTGTGAGCCTGTGTTACTGCAGTCAGACACAGCATGTCACGTTGCACCAGGGGAGAGCAAGTTAGGAGCCAGCTCTGCCAAGGAGGGGAGGGTGGGGGGAAGACAGAGGGAGAGCAGGCCCTGCTAGTTGGAGGAACTCCTTTGCTCCTGCAAAGATGGTGTCTTGAAAGACTTACGGGCTGTGATTTCTATATGGTTTTTAGCACAACGTTTTAATCAAAAGAAGAAAAGGAAACACGGCAAAGCCTCAAACCCTAAACAGCAGAGTTAAGTCACTCCAATACTATGCCAGGCTCAGAATAACAACATCTGGTGCCGCGGGGCAGTTAGCGGAGGATTACAAACAAGAAGGAAACCTTAGATTTTAATGCAAATAGATTTACTGACTGGTGACTTGGAACTTCTATCCGTGGTGTAGTTCTCACTAAGAGCATATCTGTCTAATTGCAGGCCGCACGGGGTTAGGCACAGTAGTGGGCAAGTTGGAGAGAAACAGCCCTGCTCTCCATGATTTATAACCCGAGCACAGAAAGGCTTTAGTGCATTCAAAAGCGCCATGGCTCTCCTGGCAGGAGCAGCCAGCTGCAGACTGTCCCCCTGCTCTACCCAGGACAGGTTCACATACCCCTGCACAGGGCAAGCTCTGCCCGGGATCACGCAGCAGACAGCGAAGCTCTTCCCTTCTGAGAGGACAGCCGCTCCTCCTCCGGAGTCCATCCAGAGAGCCCTCAGTGGGTGTTCATTTTTTTAAAAAAATATATCTCTTTATTGATTTCAGAGAGGAAGGGAGAGGGAGAGAAAGATAGAAACTTCAATGATAAGAAAGAATCATTTATTGGCTGCCTCCTGCACGCCCCCAACTGGGGATCGAGCCCACAACCTGGGCATGTGCCCTTGGCCAGAATCAAACCTGGG
>NW_006289395.1:4533389-4535277 GCF_000327345.1 Myotis davidii
AAATCTAGGCGCAGAAGTGGTAAGCTTGCAGCTTGAAATATTTCAGGGACCGTCTCGGCAAACCACCCTTCCACACTCCTATAGTTTACCTGAGAGTTCAAACTCCCTAGATTTGAACCCAAAACATGCCAGCATCTCGTCCAGGCTATTTGGCCATCATCTCCTCACCAAACTCTGCAGTATATTTCATTCACAGGTAGTCTCCTCCACCTGGACCACCCTCCCCCTTCGCCTGCATAACTCCTGCATGTTTGTCAAGGGTCACTCAAGAGTCACGTTTCCCAGGGTGCTTGCCCCATCCTATGTCCTTCCATGTGCTGGGTGTTCTGTCCATGCACTTAATACACTGCAGTGCAGACCATAAATCCGCCCCCCTCGCCCCCCATCTCACCACAGTAGATGTTACTTAGCACTTGATTGAATAAATACCATCATTCCTTAAGCATTTATTGGTTTGTTGGTTCCTAATATTTGTCTTATGGAGCATATAACAAAGAATCAAGCTTCCCCTCCATTCTCAATGGATAGGAGAGAAAACTTTGTCCCCAGAGGATTACACTGCCATTCTATCGCCAGACACGGCTGGACGCACGAAACTACAAGCTTGTTTACCTGGTTGGTCACGAAGGTTGGCCAATTTCCTCTCCTAGTTAATTTTTAACACCTAATTTCTCTCAAACGATTGGGCCGGCTTGTTTACTTCCAAGAAATCTAGGCTTGCAGAAGTGGTAAGCTTGCAGCTTGAAATATTTCAGGGACCGTCTCGGCAAACCACCCTTCCACACTCCTATAGTTTACCTGAGAGTTCAAACTCCCTAGATTTGAACCCAAAACATGCCAGCATCTCGTCCAGGCTATTTGGCCATCATCTCCTCACCAAACTCTGCAGTATATTTCATTCACAGGTAGTCTCCTCCACCTGGACCACCCTCCCCCTTCGCCTGCATAACTCCTGCTTGTTTGTCAAGGGTCACTCGAGGGTCACGTTTCCCAGGGTGCTTGCCCCATCCTATGTCCTTCCATGTGCTGGGTGTTCTGTCCATGCACTTAATACACTGCATTAAAAATACACTGCAATGCAGACCATAAATCCGCCCCCCTCACCCCCCATCTCACCATAGTAGATGTTTCTTAGCACTTAATTGAATAAATACCATCATTCCTTAAGCATTTATTGGTTTGTTGGTTCCTAATATTTGTCTTATGGAGCATATAACAAAGAATCAAGCTTCCCCTCCATTCTCAATGGATAGGAGAGAAAACTTTGTCCCCAGAGGATTACACTGCCATTCTATCGCCAGACACGGCTGGACGCACGAAACTACAAGCTTGTTTACCTGGTTGGTCACGAAGGTTGGCCAATTTCCTCTCCTAATGTTTCCCTTCTATTTCTACAGTTTCCTAAGGGCCGGCTTGTTTACTTCCAAGAAATCTAGGCTTGCAGAAGTGGTAAGCTTGCAGCTTGAAATATTTCAGGGACCGTCTCGGCAAACCACCCTTCCACACTCCTATAGTTTACCTGAGAGTTCAAACTCCCTAGATTTGAACCCAAAACATGCCAGCATCTCGTCCAGGCTATTTGGCCATCATCTCCTCACCAAACTCTGCAGTATATTTCATTCACAGGTAGTCTCCTCCACCTGGACCACCCTCCCCCTTCGCCTGCATAACTCCTGCATGTTTGTCAAGGGTCACTCAAGAGTCACGTTTCCCAGGGTGCTTGCCCCATCCTATGTCCTTCCATGTGCTGGGTGTTCTGTCCATGCACTTAATACACTGCAGTGCAGACCATAAATCCGCCCCCCTCGCCCCCCATCTCACCACAGTAGATGTTACTTAGCACTTGATTGAATAAATACCATCATTCCTTAAGCATTTCTTGGTTCCT
>NW_006289395.1:4535301-4538343 GCF_000327345.1 Myotis davidii
TTCCCCTCCATTCTCAATGGATAGGAGAGAAAACTTTGTCCCCAGAGGATTACACTGCCATTCTATCGCCAGACACGGCTGGACGCACGAAACTACAAGCTTGTTTACCTGGTTGGTCACGAAGGTTGGCCAATTTCCTCTCCTAATGTTTCCCTTCTATTTCTACAGTTTCCTAAATAGGGAGTTTTCAAGTCTCCAAACCTGAATTTTTGAATCACTTTTAATTGTCCTCAACTTTTCCAATATATTGGAGTAGATTTCTGCACATTTCTCTAGTTATGCTGGAAAAAATGGTTTCTTCTGTAGACAATTTGATCAAGGGTTTTAATTCAAACTACTCAGTTTAGCATTAAGAACTCCTTTCCTGTCCTAGCCGGTTTGGCTCAGTGGATAGAGCTTCCTTTCCTGTCCTAGCTGGTTTGGCTCAGTGGATAAAGAGTCGGCTTGTGGACTAAAGGGTCCCCGTTCGATTTCGGTCAAGGGCATGTACCTTGGTTGCAGGCTCCTCCTAGGTGTGAGCCCTGGCTGAGGCACATGCAGGAGACAACCCATTGATGTGTTTCTCTCACATCCATGCTTACTTGCAGAAGGTAGCTGATCCATGATTCTCTCACATCATGGATGTTTCTATCTCACTTTCTTCCTTCCTCTCTGAAATCAATAAAAATATATATTTTTTAAAAAAACCCCAAACCACAAATGTATTATTAAAAAAAATTCCTTTCCTGCCCTAGCTGGTTTGGCTCAGTGGATAAAGAGTTGGCTTGTGGACTAAAGGGTCCCTGTTCAATTTCGGTCAAGGGCATGTACCTTGGTTGCAGGCTCCTCCTAGGTGTGAGCCCTGGCTGAGGCACATGCAGGAGACAACCCATTGATGTGTTTCTCTCACATCCATGCTTCTCTCTGTCTTTCCCTCTCTCTTCCACTCTCTCTAAAAATCAGTGGGAATATATCCTCTGGTGAGGATTAAAAAAAAAATAGAATTCCTTTCCTTTCCTTAAGAGTGTGTGTTCAGTGTTAAAAATTTTACCATATTTTCTTAGTATACTCGTCGACGACTGTTAAAAAAAAAATAGAATTCCTTTCCTTTCCTTAAGAGTGTGTGTTCAGTGTTAAACAAGCTTAGATTTAAATTGTGGCACTAATACTAGTTAATTAGGTGACCTTGAGCGAGTTACTTAATCTCTCTAAGCCTCAGTTTCCTCATTTATAAAATGTGCGTAATCCAAACAATTCACGGGGTTGTTGTGATTATTAAGAAAGATAGAATAGGTCTGTAGCATTATATTTGGCACATGGGTAGTGTTTAATAAATGTTAACCTTTAATTATTGTTGTGACCCCTGACCCCTCTGTTTGATCTAAAACAATGGCTTTATTAGTAGTATTATCATATTAAAATACTTCAGCACGAGTAGCTTGTTGTGTAAGAGCAACTTATGTCTATTCCACCCTCTAGGGCAGCGGTTCTCAACCTGTGGGTCGAAATCCCTTTGGGGGTTGAACGACCCTTTCACAGGGGTCACCTAAGACCATCCTGCATATCAGATATTTACATTACGATTCATAACAGTAGCAAAATTACAGTTATGAAGTAGCAACGAAAATAATTTTATGGTTGGGGAGTCACAACATGAGGAACTGTTTCTGCTATTCCTTTTGCCAAAGAACCCTGGACAGCCGTCCTCTGGGAAGGGAGCTTGGGGTGTAGTGGAGGGCCTGAGGCCGCCTCCCCGAAGCTGGAGCTGATGCCTGCTTGCTGGTGGACTTCTGGAATTTGGTCTAAGACTTGACTAGGAGGGTAGCCCGGCTCCAGGGAGTGGGAAGAACATCACACCCGTCTCCCACCACCTGACTTTATAACACTGATCTGACTTCACCTGGATGCCACAATCGCTTAGGTTGGGTTTCTTTTCCAATCTCTATTCCTTACCCTTGGTTTGCTATTTCACTTAACCAGTTGTTTTGTCCCTCAGCTTCCTTAAGCCTTGGGTTGAAACTTAGCCCATATAAGAAGCTTTCTTTTTGTGCTCCATAAAGTCTCATTCTGATGGAAGGAACCTATGTGAACATAGTGATTTATGAAAGATATTACAGGTGATATACTGACTTTAAAATAAATAGTAATAACATTTACACCACATATTTGTTGAGAAAAATACCAAGATTCTGCATTGTGTTTAAAGATACTTCCTTTGTAACTGAAAGAGGAAGAAAACATTGTTTTCAACCTCAAGAGGACCTGACCAGTTCTTTTATACTGTTGGAATTAATTGTAACTCAATGATTTAATGTAATTTTCTATCTCAAACAAGTAAATGAATATTATGGACTTTGGGATAACATGAACTTAACAAGAAACCACTGCAGTTAAATTAAAATTTCACAGGACAGCTTTTCATAAACCAACTACTGAATTTTATGATGACAAGACACAGAATAAAGAACTTTCAAAGGAACTGGCTTAATGTTTAAGTTCTCCATAAATTCAAAGTAAATGTCATGCAGATATTCTCTAGCCACTCCCGTTATCTCTGTAACAAAACCACAGCGACTCGGTGGTTAGATTTTCAGTCTTGTGTCAATAGCTCAACCTTACCGCGTCTTTTGGTATTACAAACCTGGTGGCCTTTGGCATCAATTTTAAGTTAAAAGAATTTGCTAAGTTAAAGAATTTGCATCTCGTGATTTTATACTCTATATTTTATAGTCACAAAGTGCATTTAAAAATATATTTTATTGACTTCAGAGAGGAAGGGAGAGGGAGAGAGAGACATCAATGATGAGAGAGAATCATTGATTGGCTGCCTCCTGCACACCTCTTACTGGGGATCGAACCTGCACCCCAGGCATGTGCCCTGACCAGGAATCTAACCATGACCTCCTGGTTCATAGGTCAACGCTCAACCACTGAGCCACACCAGCTGGGCATTATTGTATTATTTTTAATATGAACAACTGTAGGCCTACTTTTGCCCCACCCTGTATATTGATTTTATCCTATTATATTGTAGAATTTCACATGAGCTTCTCTAATCAGATT
>NW_006289395.1:4538911-4541993 GCF_000327345.1 Myotis davidii
CCCTTTGGGGGTTGAACGACCCTTTCACAGGGGTCACCTAAGACCATCCTGCATATCAGATATTTACATTACGATTCATAACAGTAGCAAAATTACAGTTATGAAGTAGCAACGAAAATAATTTTATGGTTGGGGAGTCACAACATGAGGAACTGTTTTAAAGGGCCAGAAGGTTGAGAACCACTGCTCTAGGGTGATCAATTATCCTGTAAAGTGTTGTAATCAGAATTGACACTAGCTTTGTCTAATTAGTAAAAAGAATGGCTAGGAATAATTTTAGATTGATGACATTTTTGGTGTTTAAGCTATACAGTTAATGAGAAATAGCATGACATTTTACCAACCTTACATGAATAAGGTACAAGAAAGCAACCAACCCCGAAATCTTTGCAGATTGTGGAGCATTTAACGTCTAGGGCCTACCAGCTCCACCTCTACATTTCAGAATGGGTTCTGCTATCCCTTTTGCCAAAGAACCCTGGACAGCCGTCCTCTGGGAAGGGAGCTTGGGGTATAGTGGAGGGCCTGAGGCCGCCTCCCCGAAGCTGGAGCTGATGCCTGCTTGCTGGTGGACTTCTGGAATTTGGTCTAAGACTTGACTAGGAGGGTAGCCCGGCTCCAGGGAGTGGGAAGAACATCACACCCGTCTCCCACCACCTGACTTTATAACACTGATCTGACTTCACCTGGATGCCACAATCGCTTAGGTTGGGTTTCTTTTCCAATCTCTATTCCTTACCCTTGGTTTGCTATTTCACTTAACCAGTTGTTTTGTCCCTCAGCTTCCTTAAGCCTTGGGTTGAAACTTAGCCCATATAAGAAGCTTTCTTTTTGTGCTCCATAAAGTCTCATTCTGATGGAAGGAACCTATGTGAACATAGCCAGGCCGGCAGGACACAAAGTGCATTTTACAAAGCTGCTCCCTTCCCACTCAGGAAGGCTCCTGGAGTAGCCTCTTCTAGAAGTCCAGATTGGAAACACTGACTCTTTCAGGTTCTCATTTACATATCAATGCCGCCCTCCTCCCTGCCTAGTGGTTGACTGCTGAGGGCAACAGGAGTGTGGGGAGAGGGCAGCATGGAGATGAATATTTCAGGATATTCTCTTACAGAGCACATGGGCTCCTCAGAGCCGCGCAGCAGGTGTGGGGGGTCATCTGGTGTTTCCACATGTCTAAGCTGGGGATGCTCAGGTTCAGAGAAGCTGGATGCCCTCCCAGGTATAACAGGGCCCCAAATTAGCTGTGCTCTGATCTCCCCCATACAAAGTGCACTGTAGGGACTTCAGGGGACATGAACTTCTGCCTTCTGTCTACCTCAGCGAGGGAGTGAAACAGAGAAGGGTGCACTGGTGAACGGAAACCTTCCCCAGGAGCTACGATCTACTGAGACCCTCTCCCGGGAGAGCCACATAGGTGCTGGAAAACATGCACGTTACAAATATGGACAACTAACGCAGCAGTCGCCTGAAACAAGGCAGCTAGGCAAAGACTAGAACTTTCTTTCAAGTGAACCCTAGAGCTACTATTGTGGTGGTGCTGTAAGACCCCAGGAGCCGAGTTTTCCAAGCCTGCTATCTGAGGCCTGCCCACTCTTCGGATCCTGCCAGAGCTTCTCCATTCTGAGGCATCCCCTGAGCGTTCTCTCTGTTTCTTGGGCTGCTGTTCCAACTCCGCTGCCTTTGATCGCTGGTGAGCTGGGCACGTTGTTTTCCAAGTGTCTAGTATTTTTGATCTTCATCACAAATTCTCCCAGCGCTCTCAATACAATGTTTTAAAATAGCCTCCCGGATTCCTGGGAGTTATTAACTTACAGTGTGACGATTAATTTACTCCCGAACCCTCATGCCTATGTATTTTTTCAAAGTTCTATTTTCAAACATTAAATAACTATGCGATGAGCATCTTTCCTATAGTATCCTGTTCCACAGAGAGGCTGTACACAGGCCTGTCTCCTGGGCAAGTGGGGAAGGGAGTGGCCTGGGGTAAACAAGTTTAAAGTGAGAAAATAAGTTGGTTTTTACAAATTGTAGTAAAACAATACATAAAATAAAATTTTCCATTTAACCAGGTTAAGTGTATAGTTTAGAAGTCCATTGCATTCATCAGCTCAGGCTGCTAACACATTAGCGTAGACTGGGCGGCTTAAACAGAAATCTGTTTCTCACCTCTGGAGTCTGGCAAGTCCAAGGTCCGGGTCCCTGAAGGTAAATCTCATTCTGAAGGCTCTTCACCTGGCTTGTAGGCGGCCGCCTTCTTGCTGTGTGATCACAAGGCCTTTCTGTGGGTGTGATGGAGAGAGCAAGCTTTCTGGGGTTTCTTCTTGTAAGGCCAATAACCTCAATAATGAGGGCTCTACCCTCAGGACCTCATCTAACCCTAATACCTCCTGAAGGTCCCATATTAATAGGCCACCATTTGGGGCCAGAGCTGCAATGTATGAATTTGGAGGGGGGCACACACATTCAGTCCATAATAGTTAATTATCTGATGGGTATAAAGGACACATTAGAAATAGCTGGGACCAACAGAGACCTAACAACATTGATAAAATGATTAGAGCACTAGGCAGGGGCTGGCCTGGGGGGAAGACAATAGCCAGCTGGTTTGGGAAATAGCTGAGGAACCAGGCAGCCCCTGTTCACCCTGGTGACTCAGAGACACGGACAATGAAGAGCCCGGTGCACTGAGAGTCCCGCCAGGCCTCTGTGGTGACAATGACAAGGCCGCGTGCAAGCTGTCATTCATTTCATTGCCTGGATACTGGAAATAGACTCAAGGAAGGAAGAACCAGGAATCACTTTGTTTATGCTTGTAGGTTTGCATTCTTTTCTCGACAATAGCCAGCTGGTTTGGGAAATAGCTGAGGAACCAGGCAGCCCCTGTTCACCCTGGTGACTCAGAGACACGGACAATGAAGAGCCCGGTGCACTGAGAGTCCCGCCAGGCCTCTGTGGTGACAATGACAAGGCCGCGTGCAAGCTGTCATTCATTTCACTGCCTGGATACTGGAAATAAATAGACTCAAGGATGGAAGAACCAGGAATCACCTTGTTTATGCTTGTAGGTTTGCATTCTTTTCTC
>NW_006289395.1:4542135-4548337 GCF_000327345.1 Myotis davidii
ATATAATAGCAAACTCAGATTAAACTATTGCTTGAGCATGTATCCACCTAATCATTTCTATTTATTGATATTTCTGGTAGCAATTTTCATGCATTTTTTTGTATTTAATGTATGCACATGGCACATAATTCCAAAGGTACACAAGGCCATACAGCAAAATGTCCTTCCCATCCTAATCCCTAGACACCCACAAAGAGCTACTCTTTTCTAGCTTCTTGTGTGACCTTTCGTGTGTGTGTGTGTGTGTGTGTGTGTGTGTGTGTTTACACAAATAGCAATATACTGCCATACGCTTCTGCACCCTGCTTGTTTCCTTTCACTTGCTGTGCTGTGGAACTCCGTTCATAGTATTCTACTGAGTGTGTGAACCAGAATTTCTTTCATTGGTCCCTTTTGTTTATTACCTGCCCTCACCAAGGATGATTTCCTTCCCTGAGGAAGGGTTTTGTTGTGTGCCCTGCTGTATCTTTAGCCCTTAGAACAGTGCCTGATCCATAGTAGGCTCCTAATAAGCATGCATTCTATGGAATGCCAATCAACTGCATCATTTCATGCTCGAGCACACCAAATTGCTGGGACAAGGGGGGTGGGTAGTTGGAATTTCATTGGCTAGTGTCCCATTGCCCCCCGTGGAGGTCGTAACAACTTATTCTTACACCAAAGTTGAAGCACACTTCTTTCCTCACACCTGCAGTACCCATGGCCACCCACACAGGGTACAGCCCAAGTTTGTTTTTGCTTTTCGTATTCAGGGAAGATGTATCTTGGTTTCATATTTGAGGAAGGGTTTTGTTGTGCGCCCTGCTGTATCTTTAGCACTTAGAACAGTGCCTGATCCATAGTTGGCTCCTAATAAGCATGCATTCTATGGAATGCCAATCGACTGCATCATTTCATACTCGAGCACACCGAATTGCTGGGACAAGGGAGGTGGGTAGTTGGAATTTCGTTGGCTAGTGTCCCATTGCCCTCCATGGAGGTCGTAACAACTTATTCTAACACCAAAGTTGAAGCACACTTCTTTCCTCACACCTGCAGTACCCATGGCCACGGTCGTAACAACTTATTCTTACACCAAAGTTGAAGCACACTTCTTTCCTCACACCTGCAGTACCCATGGCCACCCACACAGGGTACAGCCCAAGTTTGTTTTTGCTTTTCGTATTCAGGGAAGATGTATCTTGGTTTCATATTTTTGCATTTTTATTATTATGAGTGAGGTCACACATGGTTAACCTATGGTTTATGTGTATTTTTTTTTTTAAACCCTCACCTGGGGACATGTTCATTGATTTTAGAGAGAGAGGAAGGGGGAGGAGGAAGGGAGAAAGAGGAAGAGAGAGAAACATTGACTGCATCATTTCATACTCGAGCACACCGAATTGCTGGGACAAGGGAGGTGGGTAGTTGGAATTTCGTTGGCTAGTGTCCCATTGCCCTCCATGGAGGTCGTAACAACTTATTCTAACACCAAAGTTGAAGCACACTTCTTTCCTCACACCTGCAGTACCCATGGCCACCCACACAGGGTACAGCCCAAGTTTGTTTTTGCTTTTCGTATTCAGGGAAGATGTATCTTGGTTTCATATTTCTGCATTTTTATTATTATGAGTGAGGTCACACATGGTTAACCTATGGTCTATGTGTACTTTTTTTTTAAATCTCGCACCTTGGGACATGTTCATTGATTTTTAGAGAGAGAGAGAGAGAAAGTAAGGGGGAGGGGGAAGGGAGAAAGAGGAAGAGAGAGAAACATTGATGGGTTGCCTCCTGAACACACCCGACTAGGGGTTGAACTGCAACATTTTGGTGTTGGGGACAATGCTCCAACTAACTGAGCCGCCTGGCCAGGGCTCTGTACTATTTAGAGAGAAAGGGAATGAGTCCTTTGTCTGTGATAAATGTGAACAAGTTTTTCCCTCAATATGTCACATGTCTTTTGAGCTGGTTTGGGGTGTTTTTCGATTCAGAACCTCTGTTTATTTTTGTTTTTGTTTTTTTCCTTGGAATGTTTCATTTTGATGGAGTTAATCATATGCCTCTTCTTTAGGGCTTCTTGACTTTTGGGAGGGAGTAGTCATAATTGGAAAGGTCTTTCTCACTGCAGGGTTATTTTAAATTATTTCTCATATTCTCTCAGTTTCTAGATTTTTAGTTTTTGAACATTTAAATCTGTGATCATGTAAAATTTATTTTGGTATTAGAAGTGAAGTAGGGATTCCTCTTTTATTTCTATAATTGGCTGTGAGTATCATTAGATAAATGGCTTATTTTCTTCTTCATGGATCTGCGGTTAAACCTTTAGCATTTATGAAACTCACAAGTGTTTTGGGGGTTTATTTATGTTCTTCCCAATCTTGTCCATTGACCTGCCTGCCTGCTCAATCATGAGTGCCACAGATTGGGATTCCTGCAGCTTTATATGTTTCCTTAGGGCGCTGGTCCTGGTTCCTGTTCTTTATTTTAGGAATGCCCCAACCATCACCGCATGCTTACTTTTCTATTTACATCTTAGAATATATTTTTTCTAGTGTTATTAAAATCCTATTTGTACCATTTGTTGCATTTATTATAGGTTAATTTAGGAACATTTGAAATCTTTATACTATTGAGTGTTCTTAATCAAGAACTTTCCATTCAGTTTTTAAAAACTTTATCAGTTTCACTTTAGATTTTTCTTGATATAGATTTTGCATCTTTTAAGTTACATCTGTTTCTAGGTATTTTATCCTTTGTGTTGCTGCTACAAGTAAAATAAGTTTTCCATTATGTTTTCTAATTTCTTATAGCTTATATGTCAAAATTATTATTTATGGTTTTTTTTACCTAAGTAATTTACTCTTTAAAGTGGTTATGAATAGCATTATATTTTATTCTTTTGTGTTCATTTGTAATACAATCATGTCATTTGTAAATAGTGACAAAGGTACTTCCTTTCCCCCTAAGTTTTATGCTGTATTTTTCTTTTTGGTATTTAATTGTTTTAGTATCTTCAGATCAAAATGATATAATGACAGCAATAGTAGACCCAATAAAAACATGCGGTTTGGCGGTAGTTTTATTGTGTTGTTTCTTTCGCTGCACTGAGACCCAAGAATGTAGATACTATGTCAGTACACTTGGGAATTCGATGAGAATTTCAGTGTGGGCTATTCTCTGACAAGTTCAGTGAGCACTTTCAAATATCTATGCTGTTTCTGGATTATGAATTGAATATTCTACTTTAGCTTTTTATTGTTATATTTCCATCATTTCAGTAACTTAATATGTCCTGAACTGAGGGAGGTGGATTGAAATCTCTCTTTGCTACTGTATTTTTCCTTCGCTTCTTAGTAGTTTCGCTTTGTGATTTTCATGCTCTCTTACTGGGTGCTGTTATTAATTATTGGAGGAGCTTACTGTGGAGTCATTCTTTACAAATATAAAGCGGCCTTCTTTGTCTTGTGGGATGCTTTTTTGTCCTAAATTCAAACTTGCCTGGTTGAAAAATTATGTTGTGTATCATATTATTGCATTTGCCCATTTTTAAAATATTTAACTCTGCTTAATCACTTTGTTTTAGAGCTTTTATACACAGCGAAGTATACAACTGAGTTTGCTCTTTGCTGTAATATGAGAGTTTTTTTCTTGACATGGAGTCTTTATTTACATTCATCTATGGGATAGGTATATTTGGTTTCAGTTTCTCACACTATATCTTTTTTATTTTTTTCTCTTTCTCTTATTTAATTGAACAATTAGAGCAAAAATATTGTTCCCTTCAAACTATTTTTAAATATAATTCTGGATAACTCTTCCAAATCTCTATTGCATTTTGACGGCAGAGTACCTATCATTTAAGGCTATTTTGAACACAAGTTGTGAAGGAGCATACACATGTAGCATATTTGAATGCACAGATATGTAGCCTATGTAGTTGGCTTCAGATTTTAAAGGAAATTTTGTTTACCTGATTCATTTCTCTTAATTTAATCTCAAACTTTCCTCTTCAGTTTCAGAGACAGAAGATCACAATTCGCACAATAAAGCTTTTTGCACGTGAACAAGACTTGGTGATATAAATGAGATCTTCCACAGCTTTCTTTACAGACCTAACTTGAAGGCAGCCGGAGCCATTTCTTGCATTAACTGAAAGTTTTGATTCTGGTGTGAAGATTTCAAATTGACTGCTGGTCTGTGTCTCACAGTGGAAGGACAGGAGCCCACTATATTATTCTAGCTGATAGATAGCCACCGGAAGGTGTAAAAGGGGAAAGACATGATAATGAGAGTTTCCACAACAGAGAGAGAGAAAGAGAGAGAGAGAGAGAGAGAGAGAGAGAGAGAGAGAGAGAGAGAGAAACTCCTTGGGTGAGTTTGCTTCTCTTTTAAAACCTTTTCTTGTCATTAAAATTATTTTGCATGTGTTTCTTTATATGTGAGTATTTGTGTTCCTTCTGATAATTCAAATTTCATTTATTTGTCGTTGCTTTTCTAGTACTTGTTTTTAGAAGTCTAACTTTATGTTATATATTTAATTTATTATTTCTTTAGACAGTAGCTTTTGAATCTTATTTATAACAGTGATAATTAATATCTGTCCACTTTACCCTGTCTTTCCTTCATTTCCTCTAATACTCTGTTGCAGTCAACTATATTATTTTTCTTAGTTCTTCCAATAGTTTCCTATCTAATTCAAATACACTTCTACCTTGATTGCTTTTTAATCATTTGTAAGTGGTGGAGCTCTATGTTCACTGCTCTATCCCAATATTTGGCATTTGTTAAATAAATGCTTGTGGGTGACATGTACTTCTTCTCAGCTGAAATTCACACTCATGGCCTTGCCAGCTCTTCCTATTGTTTATAATATAGTATCATGTTTTTCTCAATCTATTGTATTTGTTACAAATTATTTTCCTAGTTTGTTGTTATTATATAATTTTGGGTAATTTACACAGAAGTTTAAATCTTTTTATAATACAGTCATATTTGCTCATTGCTTTGTAAGTTTCTTCTTTTAACTTTATGCTTAGTCTCTCTCCACTTGACATCAGATGACTAGTCTGACATTATTTCCGGTTGTTTTAAGGTTTGCATTTGACCCTACTTTTCTGAAACTTATTTAAGAGCATTCTTTGTCATTAGAACTCTAAATTGTCTAATGTGCATTATCAGTTGAAAAATTATTCCTTGGTGATAGCAGTAATGGGAGTGTGGGTATATCCTTGATTTTCTTCAACATTTTATGTTTTCCAAATATCTATGACTGAACAATTTACTTTCTGCATTAATAAAATAAAGAACCACCAGGTTTGGACAACACCATAGGACAAATTAAAGAGAAAGTCAAACTAGCTTCATCTAGTTAAGTTTTAAAATCCACTGCTGAAAACTGCAAATAGGGGTTATGTTTTGGAAATTAACCCAAAACAAGACTTTCAACATTTGCTGTGAGAGAATGAAAATAAACCAGAGTCCAAACTCAGCCCTACAACTCTCACACATGGTTTTGAGCTAATTAAATATTTTTCTTGACAGCTGACCTAAAACTAAGAAGCTAATTTACGATTTGACTCATAGATCTTCTTACTACGGCTTAACTGGCATTTGGTTTTAGTTATAACATATATGACATGAGATGCAAAACAGAACCTATTATAACCAAATGAGTGCTGTTCCATTTAATGCTGCCACTCACTGTCATGAGATTGCCACACTGGACAACATCCCTCAAAATTGTCATGTCCAATTGCCTTCAGGGCTGGGCTGACAATCCATTCCTTTTGCTAATCTCCGTATACTTTAAGGAGAATATAAGTTATGGCAACAGCCTAAATATTTTTGGATTAAACTTTGGGGAACAGGTTTGCCAGATCCTCCTCATTACCAAAAAAATGAGATGATAATGTTGTGTCACATTAATGCATTTAGTTTCAAGTAATATAAAAATTGTCTTGTGACAGATAAAACAAATGAATCCATTTTTCTGACATACTAAGTAGTCTGAGGCTGCTGGCATGCGTCTTAGTTGCTCCGTGATGTCAGGGCTGGCATTGCTGCAGTTGCTTTGGTCTTTCACTCGTGACTGCTGCCCAGGGTCATAAGATGACTGGCATGTCTTCAGGCATCACTTCTATGGGCAAGGCTGGAAGGAAGGGCTATGCCAACGTCTTCCTCATTTACCAGGAAAACCAATGATTGCTCCTAGGTCATCGGTCAG
>NW_006289395.1:4549402-4552092 GCF_000327345.1 Myotis davidii
AAACAGCCTCCTCTCCCAGCCGTGGAGCAAAATCTCAGAGCCTGGCTCGTTAATCACAGGACCTTTCACACCAGGCCAGGGGCAGGAGGTGGGACGAGTGAGTTCAGCTCCGTCAGTGCTGACCCAGGCCCAGGACACTCCGATAGCTTTATCACTCCCTTCTCTCTGAGCCATCTCAGCGCATCCTCATCCACACATCTGCACTGTGTACAGACCAGCGGGTCTCAGAGTCGGGTCCGGTCATCCTCACCACCAGTATCACCTGGACCTTTAAGAAAGAATGTCCTGGGCCCCAGCCAGACCTACCAAACCGGAAAGTCTAGGAATGGGTCCTGATCGGCACTTTCACGAATCCCCCTGGCGCTGCTGGTGCACATGAAAGCTTGCGAGCCACTGGCTGAGAAGAACTGCCTGCTTGTGAGAAAGAGGCCTGGTTTGAGGGAGAATATATTTACGATTTGACTCATAGATCTTCTTACTACGGCTTAACTGGCATTTGGTTTTAGTTATAACATATATGACATGAGATGCAAAACAGAACCTATTATAACCAAATGAGTGCTGTTCCATTTAATGCTGCCACTCACTGTCATGAGATTGCCACACTGGACAACATCCCTCAAAATTGTCATGTCCAATTGCCTTCAGGGCTGGGCTGACAATCCATTCCTTTTGCTAATCTCCGTATACTTTAAGGAGAATATAAGTTATGGCAACAGCCTAAATATTTTTGGATTAAACTTTGGGGAACAGGTTTGCCAGATCCTCCTCATTACCAAAAAAATGAGATGATAATGTTGTGTCACATTAATGCATTTAGTTTCAAGTAATATAAAAATTGTCTTGTGACAGATAAAACAAATGAATCCATTTTTCTGACATACTAAGTAGTCTGAGGCTGCTGGCATGCGTCTTAGTTGCTCCGTGATGTCAGGGCTGGCATTGCTGCAGTTGCTTTGGTCTTTCACTCGTGACTGCTGCCCAGGGTCATAAGATGACTGGCATGTCTTCAGGCATCACTTCTATGGGCAAGGCTGGAAGGAAGGGCTATGCCAACGTCTTCCTCATTTACCAGGAAAACCAATGATTGCTCCTAGGTCATCGGTCAGAACTGGGTCACACTACCATCCCTTCAGCAAGAGCACTGGAAAGGGTGGGTAGGGGGTGGGGGGTGGGGGTGGGATGGGCAGAGAGTTCTGTCATGATTGGCTTGTACCTCAGGAGCCACAGCCTGGGCAGGAACACATTGCTTTCCCAAACAAAATAGGGTCTGGGATGAAATGCAAATGGGCTAGGCCACCCACTGTGTGGGCCACAAAGAGGAGCCGAGGGAGGCTGGCTAAGCAGACAGTTCCCCCAAAGAGTCACAAAGTACATAGTAGCAGCCCCTAGATTTCAAGATGCATCGATTTGGTGATCTGTGCTCTGGCTCTTCATTTAAGAAATCACAGTAGTGCCTTTATTCACACTTTCTAATCGTTTACTTAATGTTTTATCTCCTCTTTCTTATTAGATTGCATTTTCCTTAAGGCAGGGGTGCTATTCTTTATACCACTGCGTGTTTCGAAATGCTTGTATTTTATGGGCACTAAGGACATGCCTATTTAAATCCCTGCTGTTCCACATGGATTAAGTCTGCCCCAGGCACAGCATGCCATGCTTGGCATCTTAATATTCATGGGTACCCCTTCACATGGCATGATTGTGAGCATAATCACCCCAACCTGAGAAGGCGTTGGGATGTTCTTAGCAGGAGGGTTTGGCTAAAGAGTCTCTGGATCAATCACAAAACCCTGCAATTAGAGAATCCTGAGAAACTTTCAAGAGCTAACTCTATTGGCACTTTTGACTAAATAGATTGAATCAAGGAAGTGAAGTATAGTAGATTAAGGTGATGTTCAGTGTTCCTGTTTTTGACAAGTATTTGCATGGTGTTGTTCGCAGTGTTATGTTTCAGAGTAACCCAGGGAGTGAAGAACATAAGTGTAGAAACATGCCTGTTCATAAAGCCAGAAAAATGGAGTTCAAGGTTGGGCAGTGTGAGCAAGTGTGGTAGAAGTTCCTGAGTTGGGGTAAGTGATAGATGTGAGGGCATGAATTACTGGAGATGGATGCGAGGCGATTGCTCCAGGTCCTCTTTGGCAACAATGAGTGATAGGGGGATAAAGCAAAGGGACCCTTTGCTATAAACATACAGAAAACAGGTTACTGCTCCAGGATCCTTGTCTTGCAAGTTGCAGATAGCCCAGGCCAAACGGCTTTGGCAGGAAAGGTAATTCATTGGCTCATTGGTAAGGCTGGGGTTGGCTTCATAGGCAGGAGCCAATGCTGCCCACAGAGTCGGACTTTCTTCCTCTCTCACTTGGTTCTGGTTTCCATGCTGCACTGGGTTCATTTTCTCCGTGTTTGTTCTTTTACGGGCACTAAGTAGTTGTCTTCAGTCCCGTGACCACACTCGGAGCTTCACATTGGGAGGAAAGAAACAGCTTTCTCTCCCAGCCGTGGAGCAAAATCTCAGAGCCTGGCTCGTTAATCACAGGACCTTTCACACCAGGCCAGGGGGCAGGAGGTGGGACAATGAGTGAGTTCAGCTCCGTCAGTGCTGACCCAGGCCCAGGCCTTCCGATAGCTTTCTCACTCCCTTCTCTCTGAGCCATCTCAGCGCATCCTCATCCACACATCTGCACTGT
>NW_006289395.1:4552390-4571752 GCF_000327345.1 Myotis davidii
GGGAGCCACTGGCTGAGAAGAACTGCCTGCTTGTGAGAAAGAGGCCTGGTTTGAGGGAGAATATATTTTCATAGCAATAATGGCAGTTTAGCCAAAGGTCAACTTAGATGAACTTCTAGAATCTATCAAATGCCAGAAAAAGAGAGAGAAGAAAAATATCTGTAAGAGAGATTGCTGTGTGCCGTCTGGACATGGCTATTTTGACCCTGAAAAAATGCAAATGCATTTTTGTTGCCTTAGCACACGGCCCGCAGTCCGGCAGCGATGCATTGTAAACAGACCCTGCTAAAACAAACAGTTCTCTCCAGCCCTTTTTTCAATATTTTCTCTAAATAGTTATTTGGTAATACACATTTTTCTGTTTTGTAGAGTCCCTAAATAGCAGAGGTCTCCGCTTGGAGGAGCCAACTCATGCCTCCTGGTGCCAGAGTATTCGCGGCGTTTTCGTTCTGCTAAATAAAGAACTGGAGCTAATGTCAACCCCGCGGTGGTGCTGGGCCCTCCATCCAGGAGGGGAACCGAGGAACTAGCCGTTCCCGTACCCCCTTCCACCCGAGCTGCTCTTACACGAAATGGCGCCGAGGAGTCCCACCCCCGGGCGCTGTGTCTCCCTCTCCAGCCAGCTCTCTGCAGAACGCCCCAATCGATGCCTCTTGTGCCCAGATCGGACCCACGCTTTTCAGATCAGGTGACGCTACATGCTTATGTCACCCACTCAACAACATCTTCTAAGATAAGAAGTTTATCAGCATAACACTCACCTGGGAAGGTTAACATGGAATAACTGGTCAGAGATAACGGAAAAGGACACTCCTGATACTTGAGATCATAGTGGGGTGGGGAGTTTCAGACGTTTGTTCTTCAGATCCATCCATACAGCAGCGTTCCCCAGCCACCGGCCGGTGACCCCCGGGACTCACTCTCTTTGTCCTGGAATAGGGACCACAGGTTCCCTCCCCGCCCCATGGCTTTGCATTCTAGGTTGTATAGATTCGTGGTCTTGGAGAGAGAATGGCCTTTGGAAATGGATTGTTTATCTCTGGGTTTTCTCGAAGGCAGGCTCCGTGTTTGAATGCCACCTGATCATTCAGAATCCCGGGTGTAGAGGGGAGGCACTCTCTCTTCCATGATTTGGGGAACCCGTATTGCCTACTTTAGTCTCAAAGTGCCTCTCAGAGGATGTTCTCGGCCAGTGGGTGCGATCCTGACTCCACCCGCCAGAGAGAAGCAATACTCGGCTCAGTGTTTATAGCACGTGGGCTCGAGAGACAGAGTACAGATGTGCAAATCTCTGCTGGCTGTGCATCTTGGGCAGGTAACTTAACCTCTCTGGTCTCACTGGTAAAATGAGGATCATAATAGGATGAGAGGGTTGTGGTGATCATAAAAGTAATTAATAGACATAAACTGCTTAAGCCTTTGCCTGGTGCTCGGTGAGCGCTCCCGGAGTGTTTGCTGCTGCCTGTGCCTCTGGGAGCTGCTTTTCTCCCTCTGCCTTGCACTGACTCATGCTCCCCTACAACATGCAGAGGTCACACCCAGGGCAGGGGCTGTGTCTGCTCATCCTTTAGTATCTAACCTCATAGTCTCTTGGGCTTCGTAGGAGCTTGAGAAATGTGTTTGCAGTTAAAGTAAAGCCCCCTTGCCCCCACCCTGAGCCTATTTGGCAAATTCCAGAAAAACAGGACTTATTGCTTCTACCTAAAAGTGAAGTTCTCCTACTTAATCTGCTGCAAGATCCCTGCCGGGATTTGATTCTTTAAATTCCTTTAGCAAAGTCATGCTTTTCACTCCCAAAGCCGTCACTGCTCCCGTGCTCTCTCCCATCTCCACCAGCCACCTTCCTGGTGGCCCCCTGGCCAAGGCTGCCTGTAGGAGTCCCACCTCACTAACAGAAAGGAAAAAACGGACCGATCTCTCCCTTGGGTCACCTGATAAAATGCTTTCCTCCCTGTTGTACCAAGGCCTGCTTTTTTTTTTTTTTAAATATTTGTTAAAATATGTTTTTATTGATTTTAGAATGAGAGGAAGGGAGAAGGATAGAGAGATAGAAACAATGATGAGAGAGAAACATCGATTGGCTGCCTCCTGCAGGGCCCCTACTAGGGATTAAGCCCACAAACCTGGGCATGTGCCCTGACTGGGAATTGAACCAGTGACCTGCTGTTTCATGGGACGATGCTCAATCACTGAGCAGCACCAGCTGAGCAGGACCTATTTTGCTAATCTAGAGGAGTGGCTGATGGTGGCAAATCAGACCAGAGATTGAAGAGCGGAGGGTTGAATGAAGAGTTTTTCATTTCTTGCTCTGTAGGCAGTGCAGTCACCTGCTTTGTCTCTTTTATGACCCTCTGGACTCTATACTATGGAACTCACCTCAATCAGTAGCAAAGAGCCATTGAGAGAATGAAGAACCTACACAACCACTCTTTACCCGACATCCACTGAGGTCTGTCAGGTACCGAGATTCTGGTCCAGGTCACCAGCAACGCCTGATCTCCCTGGTGGGGTGACCGGGGCCTGCTTGGGCAGGAAGTCAGGAGTACATCCGGGACAAATGTGTGTACTCCAAAAAGACTCATGGCAAAAGCTGGGACATTTAAGGTCACCACTTTCATTTCCAAATTTCATTCCCATGCTCTTGGTTTGAGGAACCCTGGAATAGGCCTCAGCAGCGGGGAGGTGATTAGTTTCTTAATAATCACCGCAAAGAAAGTACCACAGCCCGGGCTGCTTAATACAACAACAATTCATGCTCGCATCATTCTGGAGGTCAGAAGTCTGAACTGAAGATGCCGGCAGGGACACTCTCTGAGGCCCCGGGGAGAACCTGTTCCGTGCCTTTGTCTTAGCTTCTGTGTTGCCAGCAATACTTGGCATTCCTTGGCTTGGGTCCATCCCTTCAACCCTGCCTCCTCATCACACGCTGTTCTCTCTGTGTCTTCACATAGTCTTCTTATAAGGTCAGCAGGCACGTTGAGTTAAGGGCTACCCTAGCATGACCTCATCTTAACAGATTCCATCTACACAACCTCACTTCCAAGTAACGTCACATTCTGAGATATCAGGGTTAGAGCTTCACCATATATCTTCTTGGGAAACACAATTCCACCCTTGCACAGGGGAGATGCTTTGATGTAGCTGCGTGACAGACATGTTGCTATTAGTTTGGATTGGACTTTTAAATGTCTACAGATGAGACTGTTCTCTAAACCTGAAAGAGACTAGAAGTTATTGTTTCTGCCTGAGTTTGTTATTCCAGGGAAGAGAAGGGGGATACGATGGAACAGGTTCTGAAGTGTCGATGGAGAAGCGTTAACTCACAGCAACCACACTGAACCCAGTCCCCTTACACCACACCCTCCCCTTCTAATCTCCCGCTTTCACAGGCAAGGAAAGCAAGGCCTGGAGAAGCGTAGGCCTTCACTCTTCAGCTGGGCTTAAAACACCTCGGTGCCAGTGATGTGTATAGTTCATCTTTTCTTTCCTTGATAAATGGAGAGAAATCACCTTTTTTCAGGTTTCAGTCTTCAGTAGGAGGTGGCTTCTAGCCAGAGGTCAAGACTCTGGTGCGTGTGGCAGAAATGCATTTGAAACTAAAGTCTCGTGGAACTGAGAAGTTCAGGGAGAGGAAAGCAGATTCAGGGGGGCTTGATCGAAGGGCTCCAACAGCATCAGCAGGAGCCAGCCTTTCTCGGTCAGCTGACCATGCTCCCTCTCTGGGGACTTCATTTCTAGTCACTCTGACCGCTTCCTTTCCCAAGATAATCAACAATTATCCTGACTCTGTCACTTCGATTTAGCTGGGTTTAAATTTTATATTAATGGAGTTATACAGTATACGTTTAATATCTACTTTTTTTTTTAACCTACATTATATTGTAAAAGTCATTTATTTTGTTATACATGTTTGTAGTTCATTTATTTTCAATGCTATTTGTCAGTTGTACAATTTATTTCTTTTACTATACATGAACCTTTTTCCTCTTAGTTCCTCTTATTAATGGTGTTGTTATGAAACATTTTATAATTTTATTTTTTTTTTGCACATAAGTACAGATATACGAAGAGTAGAATTGTTGCATAAGAGGATTTGGAAGTATTTAAGTTTAGAAGATAATGCAATAACAGTTTTCCTTAGTGAGCACATAAATTTATACCCATACCAGCAGTTTATGAAAGTTCCATTTGTTCCACAATGCCAACCTTTTTCAATTTCACTACTCTGATGGTGTGCTGTGGTTCCTCATTGTGATATATTTAGATTTTTTGATGATTAGTGAAATGAGGATATATATATATAGTGAGAGAATATCATTGATCAGCTAACTCCTGCATGGCCCCCATTGTGGACAAAGATATATTTAAAAAATCAACCAATGAATGCATAAATAAGTAGAACAACAAATCGGTGTTCCTCTTTCTCAAATCAATTTAAAAAACCCCTGTCTCTCCCTCTCAAATCAATTAAAAAAAATCTTTCAACTTTATTTGATTTTCCATTTCTTTTCAATTTCATCAATTTTTCCTCTACTCATAGTTTTTATTCCTACTTTCTTGGGTGTAATGTCTTTTATCCCCCTGCTCTTGAGAAACGGATACTTAACTTACTGGTTTTCAGCCGTTTTCTTTTTCAGTGCATATACCTAAGGCTATGATCTCCCTGCAAGTTTTACTTTAGTAGTAGCTTACAGTTTTGATATGCCACATTTTCCTAACCATTCTATTAAACATATGTTCTAACTTCCATTCTTATTTCCTCTTTCACCCATTCTTTATTTATTAGAGTATTTCTTAATTTCCAGGCATTTGGGGATATTCTGTTCTCTTAGGAATTGATTTCTCATGTAATTCAGCTGAACTCAGAGGCATATTCTGTATGACTTCAGGGTTTCAGAACTTATTGAAACTTTGTGGGCTAGCATACAGTGTATGGGTTACTTTTATTTATTTATTTTAAAAAATATATTTTTATTGATTTCAGAGAGGACAACAAGTAAAGGTACAGAGAGGTGAAGTCATTTATTCAAGGTAACACGGTACACATTAGACTTAGGATTTGAATACAGCAGTCTGGTTCTAGTTGACACTGTACACTAATAAAACATTCAAGTACACCACCATCAGGCATGTGCCCTTGACAGGAACTGAACCTGAGGCCCTTCAGGCCAATGCTTTATTCACTGAGCCAAACCAGCAAGAGCTGTGGGTTACTTTGATAATACTCCATGTGAACTTGAAAAAAAGCATATTCTGCATATTCACATTGTTGAGTTTGTTGTTTGTAAAAGTCATTAAGGTCAAATTGGTTCAAATTGTTTGTATTTTAACTAACTTTTTGTCTCCTTGTCTATCAGTTACTGAATGAAGTGTATTTAAATCTCCCCTTTTGTTTGGGGATTTGTTAATTTTTTCTTTATATTCTTGCTTTTTGTTGTATGTCAGAACTTTTTATTATTCAATTTTTTCTCCTTCATCAAATGTTAATTATACATCCTTTTACTCTTTCTTTAGAATTTACTCAGTGACAAAAGCATGCTTCCTGATTTATAAACGTATACAAAATTGCCACTTTTATTGCTTTCTTCACAAGGTTTCTCCCCTCTTTTGTGTTATTGTACACAGATTTTAAACTGCATGAGACACTGTTATTATTATATTTACAGCAAATATTCGATCTACCCACATACATATTCTTTCTGTTGGCCTTATTCCCCCCTGCACTATGGCCTTTCCTCAGACTATTTCCTGAAGAGCTTCCTTTAGTATTGCTTTCAGAATAGTTTTATTGGTCATGGATTATTTCAGTATTTGTCATCTCACCTTTTTTTTTTAAAGGAATATTTTCACAGGATACTCAATTGGTTTGATAATTATTTTCTTTCAGGGTTTTAAAGGATGATATTTGTTGAGAAAGCAGTCTTTGGCACAGTGATCCCATTCTAGGAATATATCCTAAGAAACCCAAAACACCAATCAGAAAGAATATAGGCATCCCTATCTTCATAGCAGCACAATTTGTAATAGCTAAGATCTGGAAACAGCCCAGGTTCCCATCAGTCAATGAGTAGACAAAAATACTGTGGTACGTTTACACAATGAAACACTATGCAGCAGTATAAAAGAAGGCTCTCTTATCCTTTGAGACACGTGGAGGGATATGGAGAGCATTATGTTAAATGAAAAAAGCCAGTCAGAGAAAGACAAGTATCCCATGATCTCACCCATATGTGGAATCTAATGAGCATAATAAACAGATGAACAAAATAGATCCAAAGACATAAAAACATGGAACAGACTGAGGAATCTCAGAGGAAAATCAAAAAATTTCTATATGTGACACGGCACCAGAGTTAATTTGGGCTTTTTCAAAATGCTGACACGCCGAGCTCAAAAGGTTCGCCTTCACCGCAATAGTGTGATGAAGGCCTGGGGTGGGAAAGGGGGCAGGCTAGAAGGAGTCAATGGGGAAAAAATGGGTACATCTTTATAACTTTCAGCAATAAAAATAAAATAAATTTTAAAAAGAAAGAGGCAGTCTTGAGCATGCAGTCTTTCAGCCCCCACTCAGCTGTATGGGAACGGGCCTGGGGCAAGTAGTTTTCCTAACTAACAGGTAAGGAGGCTGCCCAGCCTAAGCCTTACTTACCTCCCCTGTTCCATGCTCTTTGTCTCTGATTGGAGCATCAAATGGCACTTGGCAAACGCACTGCTTTGTCTGTCCTCCCCAGGAAGGGGGAAGGTTCCTTCTATTGTGGCATCCACCAGAGGGGTGCATGTAGGCAAATTGCCCATGTCAGCTGACAGGAGAGACCCACTGGCCGTGGGGACGGATGCCCACTACTGAGGCTGATCTTGCTGTCTCTTCTCCATGTAAACTAAGTGCTGTTCTATCCAGTGCTTGGCTGCACTGTGTTTCCCCTGGTGACTCCAACTCAAAGATGCACGGGCAGCAGTATGTGGAGTCCTCCTCCGGTGCACAATATCCCATTGTCTTCTGACTTCTGTTTTTTTTTTCTTCTGTTTAAAAGTCATCTGTAAGTCTTATCACTGATCTTTTGAAGGAAAGGTACTTACTTTTTCCTCTGTTTCTGGTTTTCGGCGGTACCGTGATATGACAAGGTATGACGTTTCTTGTTACAATTCTACTTGGTTATGATAGTATTTCTTGAATCTGTGGCTTAATGTTTTCCTTCAGTTTTGGAAAATATTCTTTTATTAACTTTCTAAATAAAATTTCAGCCCCAGTTTGTTTCTTGGATTTCAATTACACACTTACAGTTTTTACCATGACCCAAATGCCTCTCATACTCTTCTCTGTGCTTTCTATTTTTTCTTGTTATGTTTCAGTGTGGGAACATAGCTGTGTCCTTTCATCCACTGTGCTTAACCTCTGTTAACCCACTTACTGAGTTTTTAATTTCAGGTATTAACTTCTTAAATTCTAAATTTTACATTTGATTATTTCTCGTAGAATTTAGTTTTCTGCTGAAACTCTTCACATTTCCTATATTTTACTGACTGTATTAATGTTAGTTATTTTAGAAGCCATAACTGATAATTCCAATATCATATATGAGTCTGTATTAACTTTTTTTCCTTGTGGTTTTGGTCTATTCATTGTATGTCCTTATATACCTGATACTTTTTAACAGCTTACTGGACATTGTGTATGAAAAATTATATAGGATCTTAGCCTTTTTCTTTGGCCAATTAGCTTTTTAGTTTTTCAGCCCAATAATGCTTATAAAGTAACATATGACTTGACTCTCTTTTCTCTCTGTGATTTTGGCCCACTTTCTGGGTACCTTGCTACCTCTTGGAATCCTTTAAATAGATTACTCCTCACCCCCCAAAACAAAAAAATCCCCAAAAACAAAACCTAGCTATTTTAGTTGTTATCAGTGAAATATATAAGCTAACTTATCATAGCCAGAAGTAGAAATAGAAACATTTCTAAAAGTTTTCATCCTTGAGTTAGCAAACCCTTTTCTGTGTATCTTAGGTTCTTGGAACTATGGGCCTAGTGCAATTAGCCTCACTTCATTGTACTAGAAGACCTTGGCGGTTATATTTGATGGATAAAAGGACATTCATTTCCCCTTTCTTCCACAGCGCACTGATGATCTTTGGGGGGCAGGGAGAGGTGGTCACAGAAATAATTTTAAAAATACTCCTCCTGGAACACTTTGAGTTAATAAGGGATGTGATTTTCAAACTTCCATGGCAACAGAAGAGCTATATCTACATTTACTAAATTTCTCTGTGGTTTTAAAAATTTATACTATAGATGCGGATCTTGTGGTTTCTAATAATGGAGACAAGTGATGGCTCTCTCAGTGCTCTATGAGGTGTGAAACAATGGTTTGGGGGAAATGGTTATCAGATGTATGCAGAACTTTGAGGAAAGCGATCTGTTTCTGAATCTCAGCTTTGGACTACGTCAATCCTGTGTGGGTTGGATCTTGAGTTTGGGTTTCTTTGTAGAAATGTATAGGAGTCCACATTTTTTATAGGTCTCACTATACATATAAAATGGATTCTCTTCATATATAATCACTAGTTGTCCAACTTAGAAGTTAAGGAGAACAACTTTTCTAGAGGCAGGTAAAGCTAAGCTTCACCATTCTGCTGGCTAACGGGGCCTGCTGTTTTTTCAGAACGAGGGTCAGGATTTCAGTTCCTCAAATAGTGATTAACTCTAGATAATTAGTTCCAGGTTATTAGAGCATTGTTTCCCGAAGTAGTCTTTGGTCCTTACTTCCTGACATGATTACGATTAAATGACCAGGGTGTGAAGCATGGGGTGCTAGGGAAGGGACATTTTCCTGATTAAACAATAAAGCTAAGCAGCCAACTTTATTTCCTGGGTCACTTCTCAGAGAAGATTGTGTGTTTAGAATATGCATTGTGATTCTCCAAGACAGGGAAAGTAACACAAAATGTAGCGTTTCTCAAGTCAGAGTGAACTCTATCTACTTTCGTGTTAGTTCAAAGAAAATTCACACTTAATAAACTAAGTTTAGTGATGATGTTGGGAGAGTGAGGAAGTGTGGAAAGAGACAGCCCTAGAGGAGATAATAAATTTCTCTTCTTTCACTCTTTCTATTCATTTTCACGGTTAAAAATGTTTCTTGTTTGTGTGTGTTGTTTTGTTTTGTTTTTTGGTACTGACCTTAAGCCCTTGGCAGGAAAGTTTCTACAGAAACTAAGCAACCAGCTAAACAGAATTCTCAAAGCTCCTCTTTCCCCTGGGAGCTAAGTGTAGGTGATGGAAAGAGGCAGCACTGGCAGTGGGTCCCCTGGGGAAACCCCTTTGCTTGGCACTAGATACCTCTCCTAGCTTGAATTCACCTGATGGCTTGGTTCCTGGTGACTGGTGGGTGGGGCAGGATGATCCTGAGAAGTTCTGAGTCCAGACAAATCTCTCCTAAGAGGATCAGTTCCAAAGGCAAATTCTACCGTATCCTACCCTCATTCCTATTTCCCTATTCAAGAGCAGCCATTAGGGGCTCTAGATGGTTTGGCTCAGTGGATAGAGCATTGGCCTGTGGACTGAAGGATCCTGGGTTCAATTCTGGATAGGGTACATGCCTGGGTTGCAGGCTTGATCTCCAATAGGGGATGTGCAGGAGGCAGCCGATCAATGACTCTCTCCTCATTGATATTTCTCTCTCTCTTCCCTCTCCCTTCCTCTCTGAAATCAATTAAAAATATGTTTAAAAAAAGAAAGAAACAAAACCTAAAGTGTAACCCAGAGAGAAAACAAAATGACAAAAAGAAAAAAGAACAGTCATAAGGAGAAAAGAGGTTACAGTCAACCTGGTGAGATAGTGGTTAGTTTTTATGTAATCAATAAATCTCTTTTAAAGTACTATTTGAATGAGTGTTCTCTTTCTCCTGAGATTACATCAACTACGAGTTATTAAATGTCTATCATTGGTGGTGGTTGTGGTGGTGGTGGTGGTGTGCGTGAGTGCGTGCATGCGTGTGTGTGTGTGTGTGTGTGTGTGTGTGTGTGTGTGTTGGGAGGCTGAGGGGGGTATGACTCCGTATTTAGTTTATCTAGGTCCTACACAGAATATTAACTCCTGTGGCTATCTGTGGTGGGGTAGGAGGAGTGGTCAGAGGGAATCTTGCATCCAATTTGGCAATAGTAACATAGTCACCTGTTGAAGGTACATTGGGATAAGGGGACAACTTGGGAGTGTTGGGGAGATTAACCACAAATCATAACAGTGCGCCAAACCACACCACAGCACCAGAGTCTGCTATCCCTGCCACTCTGAGCAAAGTGACTCCAATTAATTTGGTGGTAATGGTAGGGGTGGGGGACAGGCTGTTATTTTCCTTGACAGTTTCAGAGACATTTCATAAATAATGTGCTTGGTGTGTCAGTTCGTGCATCTGGGAAGCATAATGCGTTCTTGGCACCACGGTGCACTGTGACGTCCATCCGTTGTCTCTTGCAGAAGGAGAGGGGTTGAGCCCATCTATTTAGAGTTTTGGATATTTTGGTGTCTGAAGAACTCTCTTCAAGCTGAGGTTATTTTTGTCCCCAAATAATCAAAGCCAGGCTTCTTCAGGGGGTTGCAGAGTGGTGGCTGGTGGACTTGAGTAGAACCAATTGCTGTCGTGCAAATCTCAACACCATGTTCATGAAGGAGAAGGGACTTTGGATGATAAAAATTGCTCCACAGAGGTTTGGCCTTATGGTTTTGATAATGTATATGGCAACGCTAGGAATGCAAATATAATTTCCCTGGGATAAACAACACAAAACTATGTATTCTTTGATGATGCTTTGGCTTGCTTTTGGAAAGGGACATGACAAATTAGACATCAGGGGTAAGTCATAGTCAGGGGAACCTGGTTTCCAATTTCTTTTTCTACTCTCCTACTGAGTAGCTGTGTCATTTTTGTAAGACTTTACTCCTCTATGCCATATTCTTGCTTTTTTCTTTCATCCAAAGCACAGGTAGGAGAGTACTTACTCCAAAAGTTGTGGAGATAAACTTTTAAAAGTAAAAGTGAATTTCTCTTTTCCTCTTTCTTCTGCTGCTAACAATGGTCACTGTAGCCATCCTAATTTTTATCATCTCCTAGTTATTATATTCTAATTATCACATCCTAATTATTATCACCTCCTAACCACCTTATTGACACTGGTATTTACTCTTAAATATTCACTAAACTATTCATCTTATACATCATTAACAGGTCAAACTTTTTGAAACAAATCTATTTTTAAATTTATTGGGGTAATAATAAAAGCATAGTATGCAAATTGTCCCCTTGATAGGAAGGTCATCCGAGAGTTCAACCAGGGGGCGGGGCTGACCAGAGGAAGGGAGGGAGGCCCCGACCAGCAGCTGGCAGCCACTAGGGACCCTATCAGTGCATGAATTTCGTGCATTGGCCTCTAGTTGGTTAATAACATTATATAAGTTTCAAGTTTATAGTTCTATAATACATCTTCCATACACTGCATTTGTGCTCACCACCCAAATTCTAGTCTCCCTCCATCACCATATTTTTGACCCCCTTTACCCTCTTCATCTTCCCCCACCCCCCTTCCCCTCTGGTAACCTTCACACTGTTGTCTGTGTCTACCAGTTTGTTTATTTGATGCTTTCTGTTTTATATCCCACATAGCACTGATAGCATATGGTTCGTGTCCTTTTCTATCTGGCTTATTTTGGTTAGCAGGATACTCTCAAGATTTATTCGTGTTCTTGCAAATGGCAGTATTCACCCTTTCTTATGGCCGAATAGTATCCCATTGTACATATGTGTCACATCTTCTTTTTTCCAATTATCCATTGAAAAGCACTTAGGTTATTTCCATGTCTTGGCCATTGTGAATAGTGCTACAATGAACGTAGGGGTAATATATCTTTACAAAGAAATCTTTTCAAAAATTTCAGGCAGATACCCAGAAGAGGGATTTCTGGGTCCCCTGGTAGTCATATTCTGAATTTTTTGAGGAACCTTTATACTGTGAAGCAAATCTTTGATCATGATGTCAGTCTACTCATTCACCTTCAACTGGATGTTCAGTCTCTTGGCAGCCTTGTGTTCAAAGTCTTTTACTATAAAGCTCCAACCTTCCTCTCTAGCAGAGCACCTGGTGCCATTTTGAGACTGAACTTCCCTTGATTGCCATACATGTCAGGGATTCATTACCGCTGCACCTGTCGGCACAGCGCTCCCATCCTCAGAATGCCTCCCCTCCTCTGTATGTGTAAATGCGACTCCACTTCACGCTGTGGCTGCCATTACCTTCTCCACCCAGAGACATTGTCTTCCTGCAGCCTCTCATCTGTTCCTTCTTCATGTCACACTGCATTTTGCTTATAGCAGAGTCTAAAATGTGTATTTTACCTTGTCTAGTGAGTTAGAACTTCCTTGAGAGCAAGGGTCACATGGCTAAGCTCTTAGAATTGCTGTGTCTAGCATAGTGCAGTGCCAAATGATGCTTTTCATCTTAACTCTATCCCACACTAATTCCCCGAGAGAATTATGTAAATTCTCAGTATTTCACTTCACTAATTTGTAAAAGACATCATATGGCTCGGTGTCACTCCTATACAAATATATCAAGTCAGTAATGGTTTTCCTGCAGATGGAGGGAAGGAGTGGGGAATAGGACAGGCCTGCAGCAAGAGGCATCCTTAGGAGCATCTTTGGTATGGAGCCAAGGAGAACCATTCTCTTGATGCAGCCAGCACCCTCCATCCCACTCCACCTAGTCCCACCTGTGTACTGAGCTTTCCAAAGCACTGTCAGGTATTGCCATCTCAGTAAATTTTCTCCATCAGGAAGGTAAACTAATCAGTACAATCAACCCAAGTGTAGTGGAGAGAGAGGACAAAAGGTCACAGAAAAACCCAAATGATTGGCGTGGAGTTGCATAGCTTGTTGGTGGTAAAGCTAGGAAAGGACCAACCATTTCTTAATTTTTATTCCATAGATTTCTACTAAACCAGCCAGTCATTCATCATCTACTTTCACATTTTTGGGTTTTATTATGTCTGTGTAATGCTCGTGCTTTCATTTATTTAATGTTTCTGTTTTAATCCATCCTGTTTTGATTTTAAAGGAAACTTTAGTTTACTGCCATAAATGAAAGACCAGTATTATCACTTGCCATAAATAGAAGGTCACCTTAAAAGGAAGGGTTATGGATATAAAATTATGTTCTTAAATTCGGAGCCATAAAAAGCAAGGGCCAATGAGAAGCCACGAGTAAGTAGGTGCAGAACTGAGCAGAAACTATGGGGAATCAGAAACCATGAGTAATTTGCATCTCTCGGATGATCAGTGACTTTGAGCATTTTTCATATGTCTCTTGGCCATCTGTATGTCTTCTTTGGAGAAGTATCTATTTAGGTCCTTTGCCCATTTTTTAATTGGATTGTTTGTCTTCCATTTGTTAAGCTGTATTAGTTCTTTATATATTTTGGGGAAATTAACCCCTTATCAGATGTATCATTGGCAATTATGTTCTCTCATATAGTGGGTTCCCATTTCATTTTGATGGTGGTTTCTTTTGCTTTGCAGAAGCTTTTTAGTTTGGTGTAGTCTCATTTGTTTATTTTCTTCTTTGTTTCTCTCACCCTAGGAGATGTATCAGCATAAACATATTGCTACAAAAGATGTCTTACATTTTACTGCCTGTTTTCTTCTAAGATTTCTATGGTTTCGTCCCTTACATGTTTTCTTATCCATTGAGTCACCCTATCTCTTTTGATTGGAGCATTTATTCCACTTACAGGAGATGTATCAGCATACATATTGCTCTGAGAGACATCTGATATTTTGCTGCCTATGGTTTCTTCTAGGATTTTTATTGTTTCATGACCTTCATTTAAATCTTTTATCTATTTTGAGTTTATTCTTGTGTATGGTGTAAGTTGGTTGTCTTGTTTCATTTTTTTTTTTTTTGCACGTACCTGTCCAATTTTCTCAACACCATTTTTTTTATTCATTTAGGTCCTTTGCCCAATTTTTATTGGATTGCTTATCTTCCTTTTGTTAAGTGGTATTAGTTCTTTATATATTTTGGATATTAACCCTTTATCAGGTGTTTCATTGCCAAATATATTCTCACATACAATGGGCTCACTTTTCATTTTGTTTCTTTTGCTGTTCAGAAGCTTTTTATCTCAACACCATTTTTTTTATTCATTTAGGTCCTTTGCCCAATTTTTATTGGATTGCTTATCTTCCTTTTGTTAAGTGGTATTAGTTCTTTATATATTTTGGATATTAACCCTTTATCAGGTGTTTCATTGCCAAATATATTCTCACATACAATGGGCTCACTTTTCATTTTGTTTCTTTTGCTGTTCAGAAGCTTTTTATTTAGATGTAACCCTATTTGTTTACTTTCTCCTTAGTTTCCCTTGCCATAGGAAATGAATAAACATCTGATATTATTAAATATATTATTTTATATATTATTCCTTGCCATAGGAAATGAATAAACATCTGATATTATTAAATATGTTATTTTTAATAATAATATATTAAAAAAGAAAGTAGCTTGATAATGACAAATAGTATGATTATTCAGACTGGTAGATAGGCATCAAGTCAAACAACCTTAAAAAGAAAAAAGAAAGAAATCAGAGTAAGCAGTAGTAAAAATGGGGAGAGTCCATGGTGAGGCAGTTGCTGTATAACACCAGGGATGTTAGGAGCAGGGTAGGAAACTGAGGCACCTCTATGGCAGAGCATATATATTGTAAAACCAGTCACTAAATCTCTCCGGTTTGAAAGCCTCTTCTGATGCCCAAATAGCATCCCACTCTCCATGAAGTCCGCCATAGTGAGCCACCTTCTTGGAATGGACTTCCTAGCTTCCCCTTCCAAGGAGGAGTTTTTGCATTGTCTCCACTCATTCCAGTGAGGTCGGCTTGGAATCCCCGAACCTTCAAATAAATGGATGCCATCAAATCAGTCAGCATGTGAATGGGAGTTGGTGGGTAGGAGAAAGCAGGAGGAGCCTGGTGCCTGTGTGGGGGTGCTGGGCTGCTGAGAGTCAGGGGTTGGGGCATCCTCTCCCAGGCCTGACACCTCCCCATATTCAGTGCATTTCTCCCATCTGCACATCACATACCCTGCAGCAGCTTTCTTGGACTGTCAGTTTCTCAAGGCTGGAAAAATGGAATGAAGTTTGGAACCAAAAAATATAGGGTATGGCTTAGCCGGTGTGGCTCAGTTGTTTGGGTGTCATCCCATGCACAGAAAGGTTGCTGGTTCGATTCCAGTCAGGACACATACGCGGGTTGCAGACTCAATCCCCTGTAGGAGGCAAGCAGGAGGCAACCAATGGGTGTGTCAACTCTCACACTGATGTTGCCCTCTCTCTAAAAATCAATAAAAATATTAAAAACAAACAGAACACATATGTGATATGTGACTGATCAAAGACCCCTAAGACCTGGCCGAGTGCTGGTTGGGAAAGGCCTGCAGTTCTGATCAGCCTGGTTGGCCTGAGGTCAGGAAGGAGTGATGGTCTGGCAGATGCACACCAAGGGGCAGAATGGGTGGAGTGGGGGGACATGCTTTTAATGTGAATCAAATATTCTCCCCCCAAAAGAGAGGATGGGAGAGAAGCTTGGGACAGGGAGATCAATATTCTCAGCTGTTATCTTTCCCCTCCCATCTTCCCTCCTGAGGTTTCAGCTTTTCTAAAACTCCCTCCTCCATCAAGCTGCTCTTCTGTTGGCATAGCTGGGCTTTCTGGTTGCCCTGCCCCACCCCCTCACTCTTAGGGCCATGGAAAGAACCAGAATCTCTTTCTCTGGAGTTCAGCCCATAGAAAATATCAGTGAAGATAAAACAATACCTTATATCTGTATGGTGTCTGGCAGTTTATGTAAATCTTTCATGTACAGTATCTTATTGCATAATTCGATAAGGCAGATCTGTTACAAGTGGATCTCTATGAAGGGGCGAAGGAAGGGGGAAGGCAGCAATACCTCAAATCAGAAAAATGATGGGCTGATGGAGGACAGATTTCTTCTGTGTGATAACAAAGGCCCGGCACAGAGAGGATTGGCTGTCACAGGTGGTAAGACCTGCTCTCCAGTCCCCATCTCAGCCCTTTCAGGAGAGCTGTACCCTTGAAGCTTGAGGGTACTTTGGAACCTCCTGTTAACAGATGTTGGGCAAGTCCTCCGTATTTCCTGATATGTACCCTTTTGGGTGGCCAATGACTGAAGAAAAATGAACTTAGCAAACATTAATTGAGTACCTACTAGGCACTGAAGCTTTTAGGGACATTGGAGACAGGACTCATGATGTGCATCTCCCCGCCCATCATGACCTCCTGACCTCAGGCCCCAGGCTGACACTGACCTCTAGGTCTCCACCAACTAGAGCTCATCCAAGCCTTAGGATGCTTCGGAGATGGAAAGTGGAGCAAGGGGCAGATTTTTTTCTTTAAAAAGCACTGACTAGAAATGAAGGGCCAGAGAGGGAAAGAATTTATCTTCCCAACAGCTACAGAGTCTCACTTGAGCCTCCTGAAACCAACCAAACATCTCTATGAGTGATGGTGAGGACATGGTTCCAGGAGGGAAATGGCTGGAGTTAAGTGTGTTTTCAGAACCCACCACCCAAATGAGAAGGCATGCTGGCATATGGCTGACAAAAGGGAAAATCATCTGAATTTATGTCACACCCAGTAGGTGTGATGTGTTGCCAACCCGCAGATCCATCCATTCCTTGTCACAGGAGCCAATCCCATTGGGATACTAAAGGAGGGGGCTGAGGGGAGGGGCTGGGTATGCCTCTCCCTCTCTCTGTTTCAGAAGGCTTCTCCCGCAGCCCTGCATCTCCTCTGTGGCTCCAGTTGCCAGGAGCCAGGCCCACCACGCTTCTAGCTTCTGTGAGTGACCCGTCCCTGGGCTCCCATGGCCCTGCCTCCTCCCCTAAGCCTCCAGCGTGGGGAACTTCTTGCTTTTGCTAATCTTGAGTTGCATCACTATCTTACTTTTGGCTTCTCAGCTCATCTATCACCTGGGAAAACAATTTCCTGCCTGAAAGCCCCTCTGTTTTAAATATTCTAGTGGTTTTGTTTCCTGGTTAGATCTGGACTGATAAACCACCCTGATAAGAAAGAGCCAAAACTCTCGGGCATTGTTTGGGAGATGCCTTGGCAATGCCTCTCTCTCCAAAGCCCAGCACCCTGCAGAGAAGCACTGCCCGAGCCGCTGTAAGCTTTTTCTTGGACCGAAGGGTTGGAAAATAGGGCTCTGTGATTTGTTGGACACATGTTTACATGGAGGAACTGTACAGTCCTACAGATTTCATGATTCCAAGACATCAACTGACTTCCAAGTTTTATATATTTGAATGTTTAAAAAATAAATTTGGCTCCAAGATGAAAGGGCTGGAAATAATTTCCATGTCCTCATTTGTGTGCTTCAGATATTACTACTGACATTTTATAAATATTTTAAACCTTTCTTCACCTTCTATATGTCAAGATAAAAAAGGACATTTTAGATAATAGCTTGAGTTGTGGGCGGTGCCTCTTCTTGATGGGTGACTGATGACTCACTTCCACTGCAGACAGCAATGTTTTCCAAAGCACATGGCAGACTCACGAATGTTTGTTCAGTGGTCATAGAATTTAGTGGTGTGAGGATTTTTTTTCAATTCAAAATCTTCCTGTGCTGCATTCTCCCTTTCCTACTGCCTCCGATCCTGTCATTTACACCCAAATTCAGCACACACTCGCTCTACTTCCCTCCCTGACTCAGATTCCTCATCCAACTCAGTCCCTCATCTCTCTCTCTCTAGGGACCCTTCAACTCTTTGCTTCTATTGTGACCCTTGGAGCACATCAGGGATTTTTAACTTTCTGGGGTGAATGGACCCCTTTTAAAATCTCATAAAATTGTGAATCCTCTGTAGAGGAACATACACTAAACACAGGCAACTTTAGCAGCTAATACTCCTGAAGCCCACAAATGATCATGGTCTAAGGGACCCAGAGCTCCTTCTATCCTCTGGCCTTAGCTGAATTGCTTTTCTTTCGCCTGTTATAGAAACTCTAAATTGAATTCCATTTTACTCCTAATTTAATTCCATTGTGGTTGGAGAACATATTTGTATCATTTTGATCCTTGTAAGTTTATTGAGGCTTGTTTTATAGCTTAGCTTATGGTCTATCCTGGACAATGTTTCATGTGCTCTTGTGAATATGACTTATTTTGCTACTGATGGGTAAAGCACTATGCATGTTTGTTAGGTCTAGTTAGTTTATAGTGTTCACTTTTTCTATATCCTTGTTGATGTTTTGTCTACTTGTTCTACCCATTACTGCAAGGGGGATATTGAAGTCTCCAACTATCATAGTTGGATTATATGTTTCTCCTGCAATTCTGTCAGTTTTGCTTCATGTATATTTGGGGTTCTACTGTAAGGTACGTATATGTCTATAATCATTGTATCTTCCTGATGCTGGAACCCTTAATCATTACAAAATAACCCTCTTTATCTCTGATAGTATTTTTTTAAACTCTATTTTGTTTAATGCTGTATACCCATTCTGGCTCTCATATAGTTATTATTTTCTAGTTTAACATTTCAATTTTTAAAATGTTTTAAATATATATTTTCAGTCATTTTCTTAATGGTTGCTCTAGTGTTCACAATATACACCTTAACTTATCTGAATCTACTTCAGAATTACCTTAACTTAATTTCAGTGAGACATAAAAGATTTACTTCTTGTTGAAGGCCACTGAACCTGCTCTTTCTTTTCATGGTAATTTCTACCATCCTTTCTCAGTTTTACCTGGTTGTCTTAATCTAACACACCACCCTCTCTGGGTTTACATGCTTTCTTTCTTTTTAACATATATTTTATTTACTTTAGAGAGATAGTAAGGGAGAGGTGTAGAGAGATAGAAACATCCATGAGAGAGAAGCATTAATCAGCTGCCTCCTGCATTCCCCCTACTGGGATTGAGCCTGCAACCTGGGCACGTGCCCTGACCTGGAATTGAGCCAGCAATCTCTTGGTACATAGGATGACGCTCAACCAACTGAGCCACAGCAGCCAGGACTGAATGCCCATCATTAAAAGATGAACTCTACCAGGCCTAGGCACAAAATACAATTTCTATCCTCAAGAAACTTTCAATCCAGTGAAAGAAAACAACTACTGATGATATATGTAAAAATTAAATGTCATAATCCTAAATAATAGGTAAGAAATCACAGGGGAGGAAGATATTAATTCCAATTGGTAGAACCCAAGAAGGCGTTATGGAGGAAACAATATTTGGATTTACCGTATTTGCCGGCGTATAAGACGATTTTTTGGCCCTGAAAAATATG
>NW_006289395.1:4572225-4578597 GCF_000327345.1 Myotis davidii
ATCTTTCTTCTATCATTGACAGTCCCTCTAGGTTGTGGGCTGCTTGCCTGTGTTCCTGAGAAGCATCTACGGTACCAGTCTATAGAGTGTGTTTTCTTTAGTGAATTACCGGTATGTTTACCGGTAATAAACTTGCACTGTTTTATGTATATGTTTGATTACATACAGCCTTGTGACAGTTTTCCTGCATGCCATAAGCATTTGAATATAAATTAAAATGTTAAAATCAAATCTGATATTGTTTTACCTTTTATTTGGTGTGTGGAAGGTGTGCGGAAGAGGGGGTAGTCTTATACGGCGAGTATATAACAAACTCTGTATTTTGAGTGGAAATGTTAGGGGGTCGTCTTATACGCCCAGTCATCTTATACGCCGGCAAATACGGTAGCTTTGTAGGATAACAGGACCCTGAGAAACTGGAAGGCTGGTGGTCTATACACATCTGTTTATATTTCACAGCAACAAATTAAAGAGGAGAATGGGTGATGAGAAGCTCCTAACCTTGGCTGAGGACAGCCTGTGGGCTTGTCAGTTTTCCCACTCCCCTGGGAGCCCCTTCTCTCCAAGTCACACAGGACTGAGCAACTTGCCTGAGGCCCTAAGTATGGTTGGCTCTGTGCAGTCATTCCTGGGAGTTCAGCTTATGATCTGGGTGTGCTTTCTTTCTATCAGATTTATCTTCCCAAAAATGCAGGGACTAGGAAGATAGAATGATAAACGAAAAATTTTCCTTGAGTTCCCTCAAACGAAGGTCTGATAAGTTCTCCAGGGAGATTATATGTAAAAATCTTGGCTTTGTCTGTGGGCCTATATGTGTATCACAGGTTTCTGGTGCAGTAGAAACATTTGATCATGGTTACATAAAATTTGTATCAGTGCATTGCTCCTCTCACATTGATTTACATTTTCAATTAACAACCATGGCTCTGAGCTCTTTGGACCATGTCAAATATAAACACAATAACAGGCTTGCAATTGCCCAGATAAGATCATAGTGACTCAGCAAAATCTGGATGAGAAAAACAAAAAGATATGTGACTTAGCAATTCTACTCAGGAAGTGCTTGAGAGACCCAACGAAATTTGCAGGCATCAGCACAGCACAGAGCATGTCTGCATTTTTGATCCTAACAATTTTAGTGCAATAATATTATAATAGAAGGTCAAATCTAGGACATGATGAGAAGTTGGCAATCTAGCAGGTGGTCGTATAAAGTTGAATTTAACTAAGTAATAACACCATAGTGTAAAATTTGGCCTCAGAATCCTAATTTTGTTAATATACTTAATGATATTTTTTAGGAGCTGATTTACTAGTATATTAACAGAATTTTTTAGATCAGTAGATAAAACTAGGATGACATCTGTGAATTTCAATGAGAGACAATACACCAAGATGCTTCTCAGGTTGCTATCAGCAGTTACCTCTGCTTGCCACACTTCTCTACTCCCCATCCTGCACAGGAGTCTTTGAGTAGCTGGCTCCTTCTCATCAGTTGGTCTCAGATTAAACACTCATGATGCTATTTCCATTAGAGTAATTCTGTAAGGAATAAACCAAACAATGTATAATGGCTCACACACAACAGAAGTTCATTTTTTTTGTTCATGTAAGATGTGAAAGGCAGGCAAAGAGGTCACTGGGGAGACTGCTCCATGAAGTCATTCAGAGATCCAGGGCCACATCTGTTTATATTTCACAATAACAAAATTAAAGAGGAGAATGAATAGTGCTAGCTTCAGGCATGGTTTCTAAAGGTCACCTCGAAGGTTGTCTTTAGTCAGCCAGGAATAAAGGGAGAAAAGATAGGAATGGTGTGAAGTATAATTTGTCAGAATTCTGGGTTTCCAGGGGACAGGCTTGTATAAGAGTGCATAGTAACAATGGAGGCTATGCAGAGATTGGTAAACTCTGGTTTTACCAATGATTCATTTTGGTCCATCGCACATTAATTTTTAGAATTGAATTCAGACTAATCTACTAATTAGGTCTCACCCAGCCCAATGTGTGTGCTTTTACAATACACCAGTCAATCCTCATGCCATTGCTGGGAGGAAGACAAGATGCAGTCATGGCCCCTGTTTCATAGACAAGCGCAGAGAAGTATGTTTCTTGGGTTCATACAGAAAATGGAGCCCTTTGAGACCACCATTTCTGACCTATATCCTCAGCCATTCCTTCTCCACTTGCTGCTTAACCTCAGCATAACTATATGCATAAGTCACCTTTATCTTATTTTTGCTTGAAAATCCTTGCCCCTTGAGCCTACATCTCCTTCAATTTCTAATCACCACAGGATTTCTTGCTGTCTCTTCATGTTTAGGCTTGACATCTCAGTTCTCCTAATTGCTCCTCCACCCATGGAAATCTTCACTTACAGGGACTTCCTTGTCCCCAGCCAGCGAACAGTTATTCGAGCACTCTCTTTTCATTGGACTGTAACTATGCACTCTTCTACAAGCCTGTGCCCTGAAAACCCAGGAATTCTGACACTTCACACTATTCCCATCAAATAAAGTAAGAATATATAGGGTGAATTAGTGAGAGTGTTTCTGACTGGAGAGGACTTCAGTTTGAACCAGGTGTTCAAGATAAATGATTCCTCTTATAATTTTGTATGTTTGAAGCTTGGCAGACATTTAAACCTTATTTTCCTTCACAATTCACATATTTCCCATATCGAGTGTTGCAGGTCACATACCTGTTGTGATATGGCCTCTAACATGTTCATTTCCTGAGGCCTGGTGGGTCAGCACAGTAGATGTGTCCCTAAAATCTATTCAGAGGCCAGAATGACAGGCAGTAATTTACTACTCCTGGAAGTGACTTTGGACCCGACAAGTACATTCCACAAAATGAAACCAAAATGCACCCTCAACTAAATGTTTTTTAGTATAATTCTAAAAATGCCTCCCTAGTGCGATCTAACATCAGGGTAATTGTGATGGCAGGGGAGTCAGAGCAGAAGGAAGACTGTATTCACAGCTGACTGAGTTTGCATTTTAACAAAACAGAGGCCATGTCTACCCACTGCTAACTCCATTTCTAGGACGTGGAAGCTGCCTGTGTAGGTGATGGCCCTTGAACTTGAACTTCCTGGTGAATCAACTCTGGTGTGACACAACGCAATCCAGGACGAAGGAAAAGAACAAAACTGACTTAGCAGCAAAGTTGACTACAAGCATAATAGACTACAAATTGGTTTATATCTAGTGAAGCCCTTCCTAAAGTTTTGAAAGCCAAAAACAAAATAGTTTTTTGTTGCTAAGGCCCTGTGCCAGCACTGGGCCTGTCTGCCCTTGGATCCCTTCCTGGTCCTTGGCCTGCTCTCTCTGCATCACAGCAGGGCTGCCCCTCAGGCTGCACCTCCCCCATAGCCCCCGGCTCCAGCTCTCATTGGACAGGCCCTCCATGGTCTGGCTTCTGCAAGTGCCCAGGCTCCTAGTCCCCCAGATCACCCCCTTCCCTCCTGCTATGGCTGATCCCAGGGTTAACTCACCTCAGTGACCTTTCAGCTGAGCTCTGTGTTAAGTCCCCCTAATGTACTGAAATGGGTTTGTTTCCTGGCTTGACTGAGATGACTGTGTTTCCTAAGGTATTCGGAACTATTGACTGTTTGGAACTGAGAGGCAGGTTGCTCAGAGCTTAATGGTTAGAACAGAAGCGATTAATTGTTTATTTTCAGAGGCAATTACTTAAATGCCATAAAGAATGTTAATAAAAGGAGTGTATATGCCCAGATACTCCTTTTAGGAGACTAGAAAATTCTATAAAGTCAGAAATTGTTTTGCTCTTAAGAGTGACACCCCTGCAAAAAATCAAGTAATGATTTTATTACATACATAAGTATATAATAAAAATTTATCTTGCTTTGCAAAAATATGAGAGTATATATTTAATATGTGATATAGATATACATACACATATCTTCATATACAAATTGAGGAGAAAGAATACTAAATGTTCCATTTATTTCCTTTAAAAGCTATGAATAGTGTGATTGATAATAAAAATCTATATTTTGTCTTCTTCCTGTTTCTGGCACAGAGTTCCTAAAATGTAGAGCTCCTTTGGAATTTTCTAACCAATGAGAGTTCTAATGGTGTCTTTTGTTATGCTAATGAAGCATTCTTTGGAAAGAACCTAAGGATGGGGGCTTATTGCCAGGAGAACCAGCCTTGTGATTAAAGGGTTGAAACGTCCAGGCCCTGAACCTCTTGCCCCCCACCTCCAGGGAGGAGAGAGGGGATGGAGGTTGAATGATTGTCAGTGGCCAAGGATGTAACCCATCACACCTGTGTAATGAAGCCTCCCTTAAACTGCAAAAGGATGGGGTTTGCAGAGCTTCCAGGTTGGTGCACACCTGGAGATTCTGGGAGAGTGGTGTGCCTGGAGAGGGCACGGAAGGGATATCATTGTAATTAGCTACTTGTTAATTGAAAGGGCGAGGACTATGCCCCCCATCTTACCCTGGGTCCTCCATTTTTGGGCAGAGCCATGTGCTAGGCAAGGCTTCTTCCCGGAAGCCCAAGCCTCTGCTAGCCACATCCAGGATTTCTCTAGACTAACCAATGATAATCAAGGGAAGTGCACGCCATCAATATGACCACATCCCCTGTAGTGAGACACCGACTTGCGCCTGGCCAATCGGCGGGGCCCACAGTCCCCTCTCCTGCCCTTACTCCACCCCCCTATAAAACTCCTCTTCACATCGGGCTAGGTCTCTCTCTGTCACCTGCTGCTGTGTCAGTAAGAGGGTAGGGAAGCCAGACTTGAGTTTGAAATAAAGGACTCTTTGCTTTTGCATCGGACACGGCTGGCTCCCTCGCGTGGTCTGTTGGGGATCTGGAAATCTGGGCATAACATTAATAGCAGGAAAGAAACAAAAGGAAGGCCAGACATTATAAGCATGGCCATCTGGGCAGCTTCCGCAGCCAGCTGCAACTTTACACTCCCCAGGGAACCACCGTTCCATGTCAATCATGGGGAAGGGGTCCAACACATAGGAGACAGGCACATGTGCAGCCAATGGGTGTCCTGTAGGGAAGGTGCCTGTCAGTCTAACTTGGAACAGGGGTGGGGCCACTGCAAACCTGCAAACATTTGGGCACACATAATTCCCCGACAAAGGAGATAGCGCTTTTGGCTCTCTTGTTCCTCCGATTTTGCTCCTGCTTCCTTGTATTCACCCATGTCCCCTCAAATACATATGATGAAAATGTAAAAGAAAAAATAAAAAAGGAAAAAAGGAAGGAAGGAAAAAATGGAGAGAGCTTTAAATATTAGAACGAAGTCAAAATTGTCATTGCTTTGCAGATAATTTACAGAAAATTCAAGCAAATCAATGAAAAAAATTACATTTGTGAAGAGTTCAATAAAGTGGTCAGTTACAAAATCCTAGATAATAAAGACGTAATATGCAAATGGACCATCACTCCAACACACAAGATGGCCGCCCCCATGTGGTCAAAGATGGCCGGCAGGGGAGGGCAGTTGTGGTTAATCAGGCCTGCAAGGGAGGGCAGTTGGGGGGGACCAGGCCTGCAGGGGAGAGCAGTTGGGGGGACCAGGCCTGCAGGGGAGGGCAGTTAGGGGCGACCAGGACGTCAGGGGCACGACAGCTAAGGGCGACCCGGCTGGCAAGTGAGGGCAGTTAGGGGTAACCAGGCCTACAGGGGAGGACAATTAGGGGCAACCAGGCTCACAAGAGAGGGAAGTTAGGGGATCCAGGCCTGCAAGGGAGGGCAGTTGGGGGTGACAAGGCCTGCAGGGGAGGGCAGTTAGGGGCAATCGGGCCAGCAGGGGAGCAGTTAGGCCTTGATTAGGCTGGCAGGGGAGTAGTTTGGGGGTGATCAGGCTGGCAGGCAGAAGCGGTTAGAGGCAATCAGGCAGGCAAGCAGACAAGAGGTTGAGAGCTAGCAGTCCTGGATTGTGAGAGGCAGTCAGACATCCCTTGAGGGGTCCCAAATTGGAGAGGGTGAAGGGTGGGCTGAGGGACATACCCTCCCCATTCCCTCGCAGCCCAGCAGTGGAACAACACAGAACTATGATGCTCACTGACCACCAGAGGGCAGATGCTCAATGCAGGAGCTGCCCCCTTGTGGTCAGTGTGCTCCCACAGGGGGAGTGCTGCTCAGCCAGAAGCCAGGCACAGAGCTGGCGAATGCTGTGGTGGTGGCTTGAGCCCTTCCCTCCTCTGTGGCAGAGCTAAGGAGCAGTGAGCTGAGTGGAGCAGGCAGGCGGTAAGGAGTGAGTGTTCCCGGACTGTGAGAGGGATGTCCGACTGCTGGCTTAGGCCCGCTCCCTGTGAGAGGGCGTAGGTTGAGCTGAGGGACCACACCCTGCCGCCCCAGTGCATGAATTCGTGCCACA
>NW_006289395.1:4580120-4591348 GCF_000327345.1 Myotis davidii
CTGGCAGGGGAGTAGTTTGGGGGTGATCAGGCTGGCAGGCAGAAGCGGTTAGAGGCAATCAGGCAGGCAAGCAGACAAGAGGTTGAGAGCTAGCAGTCCTGGATTGTGAGAGGGATATCCGACTGTCCGATGGGATCGGGCCTAAACGGGCAGTCGGACATCCCTCGAGGGGTCCAAGATTGGAGATGGTGCAGGCTGGGCTGAGGGACACCCATGCATGAATTTTTTGCACCAGGCCTCTAGTAAGTGTATGAAAATCAATAGCTTGTCTATATGCTAGCAGTGAACCTTAGGCAATCTCATTCTCAATAGCAAAAGCAATATAAAACATTTAGAATTAAATTTAAGGAAGAAGTGTCCAGGGTACACAAAAAATATGACCACACATTATTAAGCTATATAAAATATTTTACTGCATTGAAAGATATTACATGTCTGAATGATAAGGAATAGTATTGACAATTTCCTTAAATTAATTGGTATCCTATATAATAAAAGCCTAATATGCAAATCAGCCAAACAACAGAACTATGATGCTCACTGACCACCAGAGGGCAGATGCTCAATGCAGGAGCTGCCCCCTTGTGGTCAGTGTGCTCCCACAGGGGGAGTGCTGCTCAGCCAGAAGCCAGGCACAGAGCTGGCGAATGCTGTGGTGGTGGCTTGAGCCCTTCCCTCCTCTGTGGCAGAGCTAAGGAGCAGTGCGCTGAGTGGAGCAGGCAGGCGGTAAGGAGTGAGTGTTCCCGGACTGTGAGAGGGATGTCCGACTGCTGGCTTAGGCCCGCTCCCTGTGAGAGGGCGTAGGTTGAGCTGAGGGACTCCCCCCTGCCGCCCCAGTGCATGAATTCGTGCACCAGGCCTCTAGTGTTAATATAATTCCAAGAAAAATTCTAATAATTTTTTTAGAGTTTGACAAAATAGCCAAATAATATTTTAAAATAAAAAAATAAAAATTGATACCATATGATCCAGTAATTCCTCTTTTGGGTATTTACCCTCAAAATATAAAATCATTTATTCTTTATAAAGATTATATAACCCTATATCCATTGCGGCATTATTTACAATACCCTAGACATGAAAATGACCTGTGTCTATTGACAAATGTTTATATAAAGAAGATGTGATATATGTATGCAATGGAATACTACTCAACCATAAAAAAGATAAAATATTGCCATTTGTGACATCATGGATGGATCTTGAAAGTATTATGCTAAATGAAATAAGTCAGACAAAAAAGAATAAAAAGTGTATGATTTCACTCATATGTGGAATTTAAAACAAAAAGTAACTAAAAAAATAAACTTATACATACAGACAACAGATTGGTGGTTACTAGAGGGGAATGGTAATAGGGGGAGGGCAAAGTGGGAAAAGCAAGTCAAATATATAGTAACTAGAGGCCTGGTGCACGAAATTTGTGCATGGGTAGGGTCCCTTGGCCTAGCAAGAGATCAGGGTCTATCTGTGGGGTGACCAGCAGGGTGATCTGGACCCCCGCTCACACCCGCTTTGGCCTTGTGCCACCTGCTCACTTGCTCCACCATCCTGCCGTGGTCCCACTCTCATTGGGGCCCATCAGGGTCCATCAGGGCTAGCAGTGTCTCCACTGCCGCCAACTGCTAGTGCTGCATTGCTGACGCCCGCCATGCTCCGTGCTGCACCCTGGTGGTCAGAGCACGTTTAACTCCTGGTCGGTCAAACTCCTGCCTGTGGGGACAATTTGCACATTAGCCTTTTATTATATAAGATGGAAGGAGACTAGGCTTTGGGTTGTGAGCATGAAACAAGGTACACAGGTGATGAATTATAATCTTGTATATCTGAAAGTGATGTTATTAACCAATATTATCCAGTAAATTTAATCTTATTGTGTTATAAAACTTTGTGAATCATTTAATAATGGTGATAAAGCAAACATTAAAAAATAATTTGAATCCTACTTTATCTCAAAACAAGGCAAATTTCATATGGATTTAAAGTTTTATTATAAAAAATTATAAAGATTTATCTCAGAGGAGAAATCAGAGATATGGACTAAAAGTAGTGCAAGGATGAGCTATGGGGCATTTAAAAAATTATTTTTATTGACTTCAGAGAGAAAGGGAGAGGTAAAGAGAGATAGAAACATCAATGACAAGAGAGAATCATTGATTGGGTGCCTCTTGCACGGGCCCTGCTGAGGATCAAGCCCGGAATCCAGGCATGTGCCCTGACCAGAATCGAACCCTTCAGGCCATAGGCTGACACTCTATCCACTGAACAAAACCAGCTAGGGCTCCATGGGGCATTTTTTAGAACAGTGAAAAATTAGTAGCCAATTTCAGTATTAGGATATAGATTAAGAAATCATAGAAAATCTGTAGGATGAATACCATATGGCTACTAAATATGTTATATTTATTTATATAGAAAATTTTTAGTTTTATATTATTAAATAAAAAGTTAATTTAAACACTATGTTCACATTTTGCTATCTAAATATATAATATAGCACTAAAAGACATATACTACCATGTTTATAATATTTTTTCTCTTTCCCCCTCTCTCCACTAGATTAGTTCCTGTCTATTTCACAAATCTTATCAACTGTTCCCTCACATTTAAATGGATAACAGAAAGATAGAAAATCAGTGATTCCTCCAGGGTTTAACTAATCACTATGCATTTTTAAATTGAATTTATTAGGGTGACATTGGTTCACAATACCATACAGGTTTTAAGTGTACAACTCAACAAAACATCCTCTGCACACTGCATTGGGCGCCCATCACCCTAAGGGTAGTCTTTTTTCATCCCCATGTATCCCCCATTTGCCTACCTCCAACTACCCCACCCCCCTTTCCCTCTGGCTATCACCGAACTGTAGTTCCTGTCTTTTATCCAGCTCCTAACACCCCTCCCCGCTGACAGCTGTCAGTCTGTTCCATGTATCCATGCCTCTGTTTTATTTTGTTTGTCAGTTTATTTTGTTCATTAGATTCCACATATAAGTGAGATCACATGGCATGTGTCTTTCTCCGACTGGCTTATTTCACTTAGAGAAGGGAAATCGCACCCTTTGTGACAGCAGGGATGGACCTGGAGATCATTATGCTAAGTCACTTTGCATTTTGAAGTGGAAGTGATTTTAAGGTGTAAGTGCAGGATCTACAAGGAGGCTCAGTGGGTTGACTGCATCCAGAGAAGAGTTAAGCTTCAGTAAAATGACCTTTTTCTTACTCAGACTAAAGACGCCTGACAGGACGTGATTTGATGGGCAGTTATGCCACTGGATCTTTGTGATGCTTAGACCGCACTTCTCACACTTGAATGTATACCCCAATCACATGGGAACTTTGTTCAAGGGCAGAGCTGGCTCAGAGGCCTGAGTTCTGCATTTCTCACTTACTCCCCTGTGCCGCCAGTCCACCTGGAGTAGCCAAGCACTCAGGACATTTCTGATCACGTGGTGTAGCTTGGTTTTCATTTTTATAGTTGTCCTATGTTAAACAATCTTCTTGTGTTCGTTTCCTTTCTTCTGGGGTCTGACCCATTGACTTCGTATTCCTAAGAATGTGTGTTACCTAGCGTTTGAGTCAAGTGTGGAGTTACTGCCTTATGTGTGCCAAGAGCAAATAGAGAATAAAAAATGCATGGAAAAAAGAATATTTTTTATCCTAGGCAAATACTTCAGTCAGATAAAACAGAAAAATATCTTTATGAAACTATTAATAAATCCCCAAGACATCTCAGATTAAACAATGGCAAGAAATGTTATGTTTGTAGAAATACATAAAATTCATTTGAGGTCAGGACAATTTATGGTGTCAGCCAATAAAACAGATGGGAGATTCCACTCGCTTGAATGGGCCTGGGATAAAGCTGCCAGTCCATGGGGCCAGGGCACTGGGAGTCCTGCAGCGGCCCAGGTAGCGGAGGGGCAGGGGTGACAGCCACCCTCGGCGGTTGGTCTGACCAGTAGGCTCCAGTGTCCAGGACATACAGCGGAGTGGCTGGAATTTGGTTTTTGGAGAGGTTCTGGAGTCAGACTCAGAGAGACTCAGAGAGGGGCTTCACAGGCCACGGGAATGGGAGTGTGTTTGCCTGGTAAAGCATGGCTGTCACCCACAGACCCAAATTGTCCAGTGGCTCAAAGACAGAGGCCGTTTATCCTTCGCTCACAGAAGCGGTTCTCAAGCTGTGGGTCGCGAACAATGATAATCCATCCTGCATACCAGATATTTGCATTACGATTCATAACAGTAGCCAAATTACAGTTATGAAGTAGCAATGAAAATAATTTTATGGTTGGGGGTCCCCACAACATGAGGAACTGTATTAAAGGGTCGCGGCATTAGGAAGGTTGAGAACCACTGATCGGTCCTAGCTGGTGGGCAGCTTTCCTCCAGGTGGTGACTCAGGGCCCCAGGCTCATTTCATCTCGCATCTCAATCCAACCCACACAAAGACAAAGAGAGCAGGGACGAGGCACACCTACTTCTTAATTTTATGTCCCAGATGCTGTTGCAGGGCAAAAACCCAGTCTGAAGGCCGCATTAACTGCAAGAACGCTGCTGGAATTGAGGACCGGCTGTGTGAGGGGGAGAGGATAAGGTGCTTGGTGAAAATTTTCACCTGAATTGATAGTTATTGGGCAGGCACAGGGCATGACCTGCACTCGAATCCAAAGTCTCAGACTTAACAGAGAAAAGATGATTTATTACGTCACAAGTAGAAACAGCCTAAGGTTCTTCTCAGTAAAAAAAATGTTACATATAGTACATTGGGTGACTGGAGGGAAATGACCAATTTTCTGGGGCAAGCATATTTTAGATTTAGTTTCAGGATAACTCATTTCCTCTGGGATACTTTACCTGCAATTACGACAAACCCTCAACAGGCGGCGATGAGGCTTTAGGCATCAAGATACTGTCACTCATTTCCTTAGAAAGAACCACCACAAACGTTAAAAGCAGAGAAGCAAAAGCCCACGCTACTAGAGGCGACAGAGATCTGCAGCTCTTGGGAGAAATGGGTGGGCCGTGGGCCGCGGCTCCCGTGCTGGCTGCCCGGGTCCGCACGAATTCCACCTCATCTCAACCAGTGCTCATGACCACCTGCGTGTACCTTGGCATGAAAATATCTGGGAAGCACTTCTATATGTAAAAATGTGCCTAGTGTTTTCTAAAAGCCTCACAAACGTCTAACCTCACAATTAGATAACTCTTCTCTGTGTCTCTTCCTAGCATCACTATAGTAGAACATCTTATTTTATTTTATTCTCGCACTTCAACCTCGCCCTCATTCAGCAAACATACATTCAGCATCTACTGTATATCAGACACTGTTCTAGGCACTGACTCTGGTTTTGACCGGAAGGTCATTTTGGCATCGAAAGATTTGACAACGGTTCTGATTTTCATTTCATAGCTGTTCTATTTTCTCTCTTCTTTAACTTTGAGTATGTTTTCCCATGTGAGCAGATATCAAGTGGCCCTTCATTACGCTCCTGTCCCTGAGATGGCCTGGGTAGCTTCTCTGAGGGCCACATAACATTTGGGAAGACGTATCTCTATACTGGAGAAAAAAATGAACCCCAGTGACCATGTTTTTCCAATCAAAAGAGAGGAATTTTCCAACCAAAACAAAGGGAAAGCCTCCCTCTGTTGACAGGTAGATACTCAGTAAAAGGACCACAGAGCTGCCAGGTTTTTACATTAAACACTTAGTATCTGTGTAATGTTTCCTTTATCAAGATTCTTCTGCTTCGTCAGCCACGCGGGGCTTCAGTGGAGGAGTTCCTTAGAACTGAGCAGCTCAAGGGCTCGCCTCTCTTCCAGAACCGAAGATGTTTAAACAACATTCAAACAAAACAAAACAAAACAAAAAACTTAACAAGAATTTTTAAACAGAGATTTATAGTGGTTTCATCACAGGCTCATTCCCCCGGCTCGCAGCCCCGGTGGCCGCCCGGCTGCCAGAGCCTGTGCGGCCGGCTCTCCCTGCGGCCCCTCTCCGGCCCGCGGCCAGCCCGCAGGCCGCTCAGCACGCGTCCCAGGGCAGCCCCGTCCCAGCGCCCGGCCGCAGGTGCCAGAACCAGGCTCCCAGCGCGAACACCCATGTGGAGACGCAGCTGCTGCTCCTCACAGACACTCCCGGAGGAAAGGGCTTCAGGGAAACCCCAAGTGCGACACTTCCAGTCCGCCCTCCTGCATCTGCAGAGGCAGTGAAGTGTGCTAGTCATGATTACCAGGCCAAACAATATTGTCTGGGAGCCGGAGGAAGCCTGCGACATACACACTCACCCTGTGCTCGTTTCGGGCAGCTTAAGGCATTAGAGCGCATCTCACATGTTCCAACATGAAGTGCCTTCAGACTGACCAGCTCATGTGGGCCCTGGGTGGCTCATTCTCTCTTTTTGGACCACAGATTTACCCCTCTCTTCCAGGTTCCATCCGTCTCTCCGTGGTAGTCTAAATATTGATATAATGATTCTCTCCCTCTTGACTAGTCCTTCTTTATCAAGTCTCTCTCGTTCCAGGCTCTCGCTAATGAGCTGGGCAAACTCTCCTCAGCGTCTGCTCCATTTCCCAAGATTTTCCTAGTCGACCTTTGAGTGGTTGGTTGTGTCCTGTCTTAGGGTCTTGCAACGCCGTGACTCGCTGAATCTCCCATGGCCCCATTTTCTTTGATTTATTGTAAAGTTCTCTTTAATTCTTCTTCCTTGCCCCTTGCCATCCAAAATATATATTAGGAAAAGGATTTTATCGCAGTCCTCAACAAATCCTGTTCTCAGTGTCCTTTCATTTGCAGTGGCAAGAAAGGATATTAACGTGGCTGCTTCTCCATAAGTCGAAAACAGAGCGCTCAATGCGGCTTCACAGATTTGAAGCAGTTTTAACAAAGGATCTAGTTCAATTACTTGTTTTGCAATAGACTCTGTGCAAGATTTGGAAAACCCAAGCACATTTAAGACTGCTCGCCTCATTAGTTTCTGTTTAGAGTGTAGATGAGGTCTTGAGGGGATTTATGCCCGGGGCTGGCACTGAAATGAATTGCAAGACCAATGCGAGCTCCATAATACCCGGCCATTTAGAAAACATGTTAGCTGCTCGTCCTGCCTCGAAAGAGAGTATAACCTGAGCAGGAAAGATGGGCATGGGTGGCCAGGGAACAACGCAAGATGACAGGATGCTTTTAAGCAGTGTCTGCTGTGGGTGGGTAGGCTGGTGTAACTTCCTGAGGAAGCTGGTCTTGGGCTAGACCAGGGGTGGGCAAACCTTTTGACTCGAGGGCCACAATGGGTTCTTAAACTGGACCGGAGGGCCGGAACAAAAGCATGGATGCTGTGTTTGTGTGAACTAATATAAATTCAAAGTAAACATCATTACATAAAAGGGTACGGTCTTCTTTTTTTTTTTTTTTAGTTTTATTCATTTCAAACGGGCCGGATCTGGCCCACGGGCCATGGTTTGCCCACAGCTGGGCTAGACTCCAGGGGTTTAAAATAGGTAGATTGGAAGGCAAAAGCTGTTTGGGGAGAGGGGGGCCAAGTGAGTCTTGGAGATAGAAGCAGAGAGCATGGGTAGAGGCCTAGGAGAACCTGGGCTTGGATGGAGGGTAAAGCCAACTGGAGGTTGGGAGACATATGGGCAGAGATAAGATAGAGCCAGATGAAGGAACATCTTTGCTCTCAGAAAGAACTTCTTGTTTGGGTGTCTGGATTTCTTAGGAATTTTAGGATGTACTCTGGCTTCAGGATGAGCAGCTAAGAGGAGAAGAATGTTGCTTCTTGGCACTTTTTCTCAATGAGATAGAAGCAAGATGTCATCATCCTCATTAGTGTTTTATCTCACCTAGTCTCCCAAGACATTCACATATTTTGTCTATAGCTCATGTTTGTTTATTTTTGCTTATATTTTCTTTGGTGGCATATTTTTAAAAATTGTTTCTCTTCTACCCTTCATATCACAAAGTAATACTTGGATTTATGTTTGTGTATATTTATTTTAACTTAAAGCCATATTGGTTACATTGAAAATTTTATTCTATTGTACAGACCTGAAATCCTTGTTGTCTTTTGTTGGGACACTCTTGAGATGGTTTTTCAATGAAGAGAATTCATATAAGACTTCATATCAGAAGAATTTATATAAATAATCTTCCTTCCAAGTGTATTTCTCTTCTGAACCTGAGATTTATTCACATATTAACTTGGGGAATATTATGATACAGAGTACTGGAACCCTGGGCCTTAAGACTTTAAATTCTCTGTGCATCATTATTTTCACCTATAAAACGAGATGAATAATTAGTTGGCCATTTTATCCTTTAAATGCCTAAGCTCTATGGTCTACAGTGCTTTGTAGCCATATCGAATTGCTTCTATCTCAGTCATAAGAACAAAGCCCCATTTTTATTAGTCTTGAATGCTTGAGCACAGAATTTGAGTAGGTGGGCAACAAGAAGACATTAGAGGTTTTCTTAATAGAATTGTGTCTAAAATTTGTTTTTCCTAATTCTTTTACCTCCACTATTACATGTAGAGAACTACCACCAAAATCTTTTTAGGACAGAACTTTCAACATGTCGTATAATACTCCTCTACCAGGGTTTCTACAGTGGTTTTACCACCTTTTCTAAGGTCAAACTCTTTTCGGGTTTACATCTCTAAATCTTACCCAAATCCACCTTCCTCTAAACTGCTTCCTCTAACCTCACATAACACTGTCCTACCTTACTGTATCTTTTTTAAAAATATATTTTATTGATTTTTTACAGAGAGGAAGGGAGAGAGACAGAGAGTTAGAAACATTGATGAGAGAGAAACATCGATCAGCCGCCTCCCGCACATCTCCCACTGGGGATGTGCCCGCAACCCAGGTACATGCCCTTGACCGGAATCGAACCCGGGACCCTTCAGTCCGCAGGCTGACGCTCTATCCACTGAGCCAAACCGGTTTTGGCTACCTTACTGTATCTTACTACATGCATAATCAATCTAATTCTCCGTGTGTGTGTGTGGTGTGTGTGGTATTATTTTCTTTATTTCTTTTGCAGGTTAACCGCCCCCCTCCCCCAACTTTCTCTTTCCCAACTAAATATATGGATATATAGTCTTTTAGTTTAGGGTTTATGCTTTTAGTTTTCTCCAAAGTCCAAGCAAAATACTGGGCTCCTCTTAGCCTCTCAGTATCTACAGATTAATTAATTGATTGATTAAGCTACACAATAATAGGGGTAGTAAAAGCATAAGAAAAAGACCAATAGATGTTTTAAGTTCCAGATTCATCCATCTACTGGGTCAGGACATCTATACATGTGGGTGATTCTATTTTAGCAAACAGTCTTTTCATAGCTCCATCAAGACAAGGAAATGTTCTGAAGTAGAGGGGGTGCCAAGCCTGGACTGTGAAGACCACCCACCAAGGCTGCAGTGGAAAGGAGAGAAGACACTGGAGAGAGATGAAACAGTTCTGAGGGCGAAGAGTCTGGGCAGAGGCACGGAGGACCACGAGGTGACCCCACCAGGGACGAGAAGCAAGAGAATAGGCTGCTGTAGGTCTTGGGCAGCAAGAAGTTTACATGGATCAGTTTATACTGTTGGATTAATACTGTTTGGCTGGAAAAAATAGTGTAAATAAGATGAAAATGAGCCATCTGGTTGGTATATTGGTGCAAAATGAGGAACAATAATTGGGAGACATGTCAAAAACAATAGGAAATGCATTTTGGCTTTTAAAGAATTCAAACAATTTTGTTATTTCAAATTTGGGGAAATTTGCCAGATTGGTATCATAGTGATAACCATACAGAAAGCGATTCAGTGTGCATACGCCGGACCCATCCTGCCATCATGACCGATGTTCTCTGACCTTTCTCAGAGTTGGGAGCAGATGATAATGCTTCAGGGACAGCTGACTAGGATGACTGAGCATGTGCCAAGTATTCTGTGTTGCAATTAATTAAAATTTACAACAGTTAATCTGGCAACATCCACATATTTAACAATATGGATAATTGTTATAGTGCTGGGAGGCTCTTACAAATGAACGGTGACCAGATCACATAAATGCCTGTACTTTGTGATTCTTTACACAGTTAGGCTGAGTCTTCACAGATTTTCTCCTCTTTGTTAGGACTCCAATAACCCAGAAACAAAGCCAATGTTAACAATTTTCTGTGACACTGAATTAATCACACACACACACGCACACACACACCTTAAAAGACAAAGGTCCTGGTGCGATTACTTGAAAACAGATTCTCCTTGCCCTGACTACCCAGTGGGGGCCCAAGTTCACTCTCTCTGGGCAATCCCCAGGTGCCTCGAGTCTTCCCAGTCCTTCCGCACCCATAGCAGAGCCTCTGATCTCGACAATTGCTGGAGGTTTCAATCCCATCAGGGAGCACAAGGTTGCCAAGTTCTGAGCCCGGCCTGGCTATGGGGTGGAAGCTCCAGAACCATTCCTAGGAGGTCGAGGAAAATGGAGCCTGAGCTTGTGAGACCTGGCCTGGCACTGCAGGCAGTGAGCGGGGAGGTTCCCTGCTTCCCGGGTCTTGAAGAAGAACAAAAAGTTAACCTTTAACTGGTTCAGATGCCTTGTTTTTACATTTCCCCTCCTCTAGTATAAATACATATTTTTGGGGAAAATTAAAAAATAAGGTTATGTGAAAAGAAAATAAACATGACATGTTTTTGTAGCTCCAAGTGATAACCACTTTAACTGTCACTTACCCAGGCCTATATTTGCATACACAGATCCTTTCTAAAATGGGATCAGACTGTTTTTAATCTACTTTGTCTTTGACAATAGCATGGAAACCTCAACAAGTTATGTCATATGCATTCAATGCATGATTTTAATAATCATAGGTGGTGTAGAGTGCTGGCTTTGCATTGGATAACTTATAGAAATGTGTTTTGTAGGAAAGCTAAAATTTAGAATTGACACCACAAATATATAAGTGAGGTGAAGCACAAATTCTAGAAACTTTCATCTATTGCAGAAGAACAAAGGATTTTCAAAAGAAATCTAAGAGAAGATGACATTTTAGGGGCAGACAGCTATCTCTGCCCAGAGCTTCTATCTCGAATGAAGATTTTCCATGCTTTGTATTTTGTAGGCCTTTGTGGAGGGATATTGAGGGCGGTGCTAGGCTTGTGTCCCTCGTCCTCTACCTTTCTTCTGAAATCATAATCATGTTCTTTTTACATGTTGGTTTCTGACATCCGGAGTCGT
>NW_006289395.1:4591444-4595130 GCF_000327345.1 Myotis davidii
AAGTTGACTGATCTAAACCATATCCAGACGGGTCCACCTGGGTGGGGCTTTTTCCTTCAGGTCACACTTACATGCATTCAGTCTGGAACCCAGGCTGGAGGCAGCAGCTACTCTGGGGAAGGATACTCTTCTAGTGAAATGGCAGAGGTTAAAGAGCTCAAAAACCACTGCTCAAGCTTATTTCAATCTTTGCATGTGACATTTCTTCCAGAATATCATTGGTCAAAGCAAGTTACATGGCCAAGCCCAAAGGCAAGAGTTGGGAAAGTCTTATACCGACTAGCTCATCCCAATACACTGGGAACTTGTCTGGTTTTAGTATTGAAAGCCACATCTTGGGAAAACGAGATGGTTGGTCACCCTAAGGGAAGTATTCTCTGGCTTAAGTGGAAAGACTTACAAAGTTATCCAGTGAAGGACATAGATGCAAGAAGGGGTAAGAGAATGGGGTCAATGATTCTATCTACCACAGGGTAGGAGATAGAGTTCCAGTGCTAGGAGTTCTGTACCCATAGGTTGGGAATGGCTTCAGACTCTGTTAAGCTAACATCTGCAAGCACTTTACATATTCACAGCATGTTTGCACCCTCGTTTGATCTCTACAACAGGCCTGGGACATGGGAAGGACAGGCATTTTAGGTGATCTTAGTTGACAGTTGAGGAAACTGTGTCAAGGGCTTGCATGACTTGGCCACATTGGAGTGAGCCTGTTCAGAGCCTTAGTTAGTGAAGCGTCAATAGTCCTCAAGCTCAGGTCTTCTGACTCTTGGCCTTCATCCTTTACATTCTTCCTCAAAATAATTATTTTGATAAAGTTTTTGGGTTCTGCAGATGATAGGATTAAGCTGTGAAACCATATTCTGTCATTCCAAACCCTTCAATGCTAGCCACGTTTGCAAGAAGTGCAATCATTCTTCGTTACTTGCAAGCAGCAGAGAGGGGCGGCTCTCTGTCACCTGAGTAATCGGCAATGGCACACTTGCCCTCTACACGTGGGGACACTTGAGAGCAGCCTGTGATGGATTCCGCATGTGAAGGGCTCTGGCGATGGGACAGGAGAGTCATGTTCACTGATTTACAGCAGAACCAATAGGAAAACCTGAAGAGATGGAACTACCCCAGGAACAGGGTCCCTTGCTTTTGTCTTTCCTACCCAGGGCCTAGGGATGGTACCACAGTGGTCCTGTGCCTGTGAAATGCTGTGCCACCCATCTCCTTGGCAAACTCTGTGGACTTACTCTAACTTGTCTGGCGTAAAGGGATTGAGAGGTTGCAGAGCTGGTACCCTTGTGTGCATCCAAGTGTCTGAGTCAATATTTTAAGTAAGTCAAACGCAGCCGTTGGTTATTTATAAGGCACTGATGTAAGTCGCTCCTTACAAATCATTTATTACTATTTAACTGGAAGCGATGAGATCATGCCTAAAAAAAAAAAAGGCCTTAATGAGACGCTGGGCCTTTGGGGAGGGCCTCTCCTGGAGCCAGTTTGCTCTGGATGGAGGAGGGAGGGAGTGAAGGAGAAGAACTTCTCATCCCACTTCCAAAAAAATGTACCACAATCTTATAAAATAGGGGGTTTCAGTTACATTTCCCTGTAAGCCTGGTGACTTCACTTACATGGCAAAGATTTACGAACAAGTTCACTACCATAGATGTCTATGCGCTGCGTCCCTTTGACCTCACAAGTATTCTCTCTCTGCTTGAAATGATTTTCTGAGTTTGAACTCTGAATTTTGAAAAAATGGTCCTATTTAAAGAGGAATTTCGACTAAGAAGTCTAAATATGATGTGAAGTGAGTTTCTTGTGGCCAAAGCCCAAATATTCATGAATCCTTACAAATATTTGAGACCCAGGAATAATTCTGGCATCTTTTAAATTGAGAAAGTGACCTGTTTTGTCTTATCTGACTGAACTTCTCAATTGACATAACCTGCTTGTGGATTTAAACAAAAGTCAAATTCTGAGATGTTTTAAAATTGCTTGAATTGAGGTTTCCAGCAACACACACAGTCTATTATTGTCCAGAAGACAAGCGACAGCATCATTTTTCATTAAAACAAACTAAAAGAAAAATAGAAAATCATAAAAGATTTTTAAGTTTATCCAGAAAAATCAAGAACTTTTAAAAAATACATAGAGTAGGTCGGACATCCACAATGCAATTTAATATCATGAACAAGTAAGGGAGACAAGAGCAATCAGGACAATACTGGTGACGAGGAGGAGAAACGTGTGAAGGGGAGTGTTGGACAGTGGAGAGGAGACATGCAGGGGAAAGGTAGATAAAATACAGAGAAGGTGAGTGAGATGAAAAGATACCCATTCAGTCCCTGCACTCTACTCAAATGGTCTTTTTTTTAAAAAATATATTTCATTGATTTTTTTACAGAGAGGAAGGGAGAGAAATAGACAGTTAGAAATATCGATGAGAGAGAAACATCAATCAGCTGCCTCCTGCACATCTCCCACTGAGGATGTGCCTGAAACCCAGGTACATGCCCTTGACCGGAATCAAACCTGGGACCTTTCAGTCCGCAGGTCGACGCTCTATCCACTGAGCCAAACCGGTTTCGGCTACTCAAATGGTCTTAACGTTTGCTCTATCAAAGGCTGCTCAAAACCTGTACCTGTGAGCTTGTGGGTTCTTTGAAACTCTCACAGCCCAATCTTTGCTTCTAACTACATAAGTTGGAATATACTTATATCTGACATAAGACTGCCATTTATATCAACTTTATTTAAATACAAATTGCACTCCAAGCAATTCACTCATTTAAAGTGAATAATTCCATGGCTTTTAGGATATTTCCAGAATTGGGCAGCCATCACCACAGTCAACTTTGGAACATGTTCAAATCTGTTTTAGGAGAAGCTGCATATCTGTAAGAATTCACCTCCGGAGCCTTCCTGTTGTCCACATTTGCATTTCTGTTTGTAGAACATCTTTTCACATTGCCTTCTCCTTATGGTCTGGCCTCGCTTGTTCAAGCTCCTGGCATCTTTTATGTTTATTTTGCCTCCTTCTAGTGATTACAACAGCCTCCGAACTTCCGAATGGTGCTAATGAGTTTTAGCACAACCATTTCTTTTTCCCCCCTTACCCAAACCCCACATTTCACTATGGTTCCTCTCTTAGGACTTGAAAAACCTTCACCGAAGATCTTTTCTGGGATAGCCTGTAAAATAGGATATTGAATTTTATTGCAAAGTTATCAACATTTCAGAATGCCAACTCTCTGAGAAAAGGCCCCATTTTTTTTGTACAATAGGTAATTTTTTAAAGCTCTGAAGACATTCATATAGTAAGTGTTGAAATTCATATTTCATTTATACACCTGTAGGCAAAACTTGATTTTGGGGGCGCTCAGGGACTCCCTTTGGGTTAATTTTCTCATCTGGACCGCAGCAAGTTTTTGGAATTAAGCTGAAAGCTGAGGTCAGTCCAGAAGTTTGAGGCTCCTTCTACCTAATTTAAATTGCCTTGAGAATTCTTTTTTTAAATATATTTTTATTGATTTCAGAGAGGAAGAGGAGTAGGGGGGGAGAGAGAGAGAGAGAGAGAGAGACATCAATGATGAGAGGGAATCATTGACTGGCTGCCCCCTGCACACCCCTTACTGGGGATCCAGCCCACAACCCTGGCATGTGCCCTTGAATGGAATCAAACCTGGGACCCTTCAGTCCCT
>NW_006289395.1:4595339-4616380 GCF_000327345.1 Myotis davidii
GAGTAATTTTATTATATTCTCAGGGCCTAGATGGAGCATAAGTGAAGTTAGAGTGATTGCATTCAAGCTGCAGGTTCATAATCTTTCAAGAAGCAGGGTAAGCCCCTGTGAAACTGCAAGTTCTCAGAATGGAAAGGCTGATGTTCCTCTGTAACCCCTAATCCCCCTCCTTTCCATCTGTGCTTACAACATTGTTAAGTATTTCATTAGCACCTGTTCAAGTTCACCTCCTCACGAAAGCCCCCAGATCAGGTGCTTCTAAAAGAATGACCCTCATCCTTCTCCATCCTCTCATCATGCTCATTGCTCCTGACTGTAGTTGTACGCAGTTCACATGGCTTATATTCATGAATGTAGTTGCTGCCTGCTCTACTAGATATACCCCCGGTGAGGAAACAAAAATGGAAATCTCTCTTTCCAATGCCTAGAATTGTGCTTGGAACATATTGGGAACTCAACAAATATTTGTTGAGTCTGCGTGTGGGTGTGCGTGTGTGTGTGTGTGTGTGCGTGTGTGTGTGTGTGTGTATTTACAGTTATATTGAGATATAATTTACAAACTTTTGTTTGTTTTAAAGTTAAGACAGAAAGGCAAAGAGTGAGACAGAGAAAGTGAGACAATGAGTGAGACACAGAGAGAATATTATACTTTCAGTTAAAAATTGTCCACTCTTTGGTTTGAAGATAGACTTGAAGGGGATAGGAGTAGATGCTGAAAAAACATTTGAGAAATTATCAGGACAGGGTAGAGGAGAAAGTCTAGGTGGGAGAGGGTGCAAGTGATGGTAACAGAGAGAAGTGGGTATGGTAGAGAGAGATGTTGGATGTCCATGGGGAAGACTTGGTGATGGGTGGGCTATGGAGAAGCCGAATGAGGTGATGTCAGTGTCCCTTCCTCTCCCCTCTCTGCTCCTTCTGACCCTTGACCTCGCTCAGCCTAAACTATTAAACACAGGCTGCTAATTGCTCGGCTTCCTGCAGGTTTTGGTTTTAAGTATGTACTCCTTTGAAAGGAATATTGTAAAATAGAATGCTGTACATCTCACACTTCTGACAAACATTTTACTGGATTTCTGTGCCCACAGGAGAAAGAATAGTCTCATATCAGTTCCTTCCTCCTGCTACTCTGAATTCTGTGCTCCTAGCACTCCTCTCTGGGGAACGACCTCCTCTCTCCTGTGTAAATGTTGTAAATCTGACCACCCCCATCTGACCAGTGCAGCCTTCAGTGGACCGCTCTCCTCTGAAACTATATACTATTTACTGCCTTGCTCATTCATTTGGCATTAAGCATTCCGTTCACGTAAGTGAACATTTATGGGTACTGAACATATATTCAGATACAGTAATTGTTCCAAGTAATGTAAGGATAGTAATCCTTATATAGCACTTTACAGTTTCTGGTCTTGTGATAATGGATGTTAATTGCAAAGATGGTCTTACCATTGCTGAAAAAATACTATGACTCATTTAATTGTCACATTTCTTCTTTTAAAATAATTTTGCTTTTTAAAAAAACCTTATCTTTATTTTTGAAAGTGTTACAGATGTCCCTTCTCCCCCGCCCCCATTGACCCCCTCTACCTCACTCTTGCCTCACCAGGCCTACTGCACTATTCTCTGCATCATGGACTATGCAGAAATCAATTTGCATCCTTTAGCTAAATCCTACTCAGCTAAGGAGGCATGTTCTTTTAATATTCTGAAGAATTTTTTTCCAGAATATTTTATTGAATTTTGTTCATTTGTTTTGCCTTATACTTTAGATTGGCCTATCAGATCTCTTTTCTGCTACACTATTTCTTTTTAATTCAAACAATGAATCCGGCTTCTGAAGAGGTTCACATATTCCTATGAGCTTTTGGACCTTGATACCATCAACTCTCATCTTGACACATTTTTAGCTCTGAGTCTTGTTAGATGGCAAATTCTTTGAAAACTTGTTCAATTCCTTTTAGTCTAGTCAGGTATTCAGGGTTTGGGAGGAGGTCTTTCCACAAATTTAACTTTTTCCATATTTTTGTAAATTTCATCAGCTATGGAAATCTCATGGATTGAGTAGAATGTGGTTATTTATACCCTGTATTTATTGCTATGCTCCACTCCTTGATTCTAATTTCACTTTCTTTAGTTTTACTTCCTTTTGCCTGATTAGACTTGTCAGAAGACTGCCTGCTTTATTGTTTATAGTCCCTCCAAATTAAACTTGTTGATTTATTCATTACTCTTCTATTTCTATTTGTTTAAAAAATAATTCTAATTTTCATCTGTGGTAATAAAAAAACATTTGGGCTATTAATTTTCTTGAGAATAGCTTCCACTGCAATACATATTTGGTATGATGAGTTCTTTTCTTTCTTTCTTTTTTTTTAAAAATCTAACTAGATTGCAATTTCAATTGTGATTTCCTACTTCTTTGATCCAAGTTATTTAGGAGAGTGTTTCCTCATTTCCAAGTAGTGAAAGTCTTTCAGTCATATTTTTTTATTTCTAATTTGATTGGATTATGATCAAAGAATGTAGCCTAAGAACTCTTTGTGGTTTTGAATTTGTTAAGCTTTCTTTGTGGCCAAGTATGTAATTGATTTCTGTAAAGGGTCCATGAATGTGAAGAAAATAGTATCTTTATATATAATTCAATTATTTTGCGTAAAAAGCCTTTATCTTTTCATATACCCAAACTCTCTGATTTTGAAAGAAAAACTTAAAAATTTTCAGGACAGTTTAAAAAAAAATCAAAGATTCTTTGAATCTCTGATAATTATTACTATATACGTAGGTGCCATGTTTTTATAGAACATGCAGATTGATGATTATTGTTTCTTCTTCATAAATTGTCTTTTATTATTACACAGTGTTCCTCCTTACTTTGTTTAGTGCTTTTAACCTTAAGTTCTACCCTGTCTGATATTAATATTGTCACTCCTGCTTTCTTTTGTTTGCATTTGCTTGACATCTCTTTGCTCATCCCTTTATTTTTAACATTTCTTTTCCATTTTTAAGAGTGTTCCTTATAAACAACTTATATCTGGGTTTTGTTTTTTAATTTAATATGGCAATCTCAGTTATTTATGGGATAATTCTCCTGTTCACATTCAGTTTAACATATGATACTTAATTTTTATTATCCTTATCTTTTTATTAAGATATATTTTATTGATTTTTTATAGAGAGGAAGGGAGAGGGACAGAGAGCCAGAAACATCGATGAGAGAGAAACATCGATCAGCTGCCCCCTGCACACACCCCACTGGGCATGTGCCCACAACCAAGGTACATGCCCTTGACTGGAATCGAACCCGGGACCCTCGAGTCCGCAGGCTGACACTCTATCCACTGAGCCAAACCGGCCAGGGCTTATTATTCTTATCTTTACTATTTACTTTACTTTGTAATTCTCCTTTAGTTATTTTAATTTTTAAAATAATTTTTAGTTAATTCTATTTATTATTCATTTTATTTTTTTCTTATCAATTTAAAAGTTCTGGCCCCTGCCCTAGGTGGGCGCTCAGTGGTTAGAGCATCGGCCCACAGACCGAAGAGTTATGGGTTCAATTCCGGTAAAGTGCATGGACCTCAGTTGCAGGCCTGATCCCTGGCTCTGGTTGGGGTGCTAATGGGAGGCAATCAATCGATGTGTCTCTCACATCGATGTTTCTCTCTCTCTCCTTCCTCACCTCTATTCTCTCTAAAAAATATCAATGGAAAAAATATCCTCTGGTGAGGATTAAAAAAAAAGTTCCATATGTTTCGAGGGATCCAAGATGGTCTGCCAGGGTCAAACAGAAAGTAGAAATAAAATGTAGAGCAAGAAACCTGGATAAACAACTGAAGACGAGCTGAAGAGAAGTCTGGTAACCAAGGATGCACAGAAGAAGCCACATTGAGGCTGGTAGGATGGGTGAAGACATGGAAAAGGGTGGCTCCGCTCCCATGGGTGGCAGCTGAGATATTTCAGCTGCAGAGGTACCCCTGAGGTTCATGGGGTCTCAACCCCAATCCAAGGTCCCCAGACCACAACACCAGAGCCAGGAAAAGATGCTCACAAAGTATGAGTGTGAAAATCAGCTACAATTTTATCTGCCAGGGAGAGACAAGAGTCTGCTGGAGACACAGACACCCTCCTAAAGGACCAACACATACAATCTTGCTCACAGCCACTTCCCTGGGCTCTCGCAGTAGGAGGGACTGGAGTCATATGAGGAGAGACTGGGGTTTGTGGCTCTGGGGGGAGAGCTGAGGGGATAGCCACCAGGACTCCAATACTGAGTCCCTCTCCCACACTGCAGACACCATCTTTCCTGTGGGGAGCACTCCTTTCTTTATGGCATCAGCCTGGGGAATGCAGTAGTCCCACCCTCTGGATACCCTCTTGCCCAACACTATGAAGATCACATCCTGTTGAGGAGTCAGCTGCCTGGGCTAGGGTATAGAGATCTGGGAAGACTCAGGAAGTGTCAATGACTGAATGGTGTGGCTTTGGAGCAGGGGCCATTCTCCCACCTTCCCATGAACATAACTGGCTCATATCCCTCTCGGGAGACCCACTAGCCCCACTCTGCAGGCTTCAGGTGACCCCCACCTCTCCACTCCTGGTGGCATCACCTGCTAAGGTCTGAGCAGAATCCCAGACAGACTGAGTGGTGTAGCTCTGGAGCAAGGGCCACTACTCCCATGTTCCCCCAAGCCTGACCAGCACCACCCCCTCATGGGAGATCCCTAGCCCCACCCTCCTGACTCCCAGAAGCCCCAGGCTGTTGAGCTTGAGCTCCTGGAAGAATCTTAGACAGACCAAGTTATGTGGCTCTAGGGTAGGTGACATTTTTACCCCCATTACATGCCTGACTGGTTCAGAGCTCTCCCGTCACATGGTCAAACCTTGGTTTGTTTGGTCTGCTGGCCTATTCTGATGAATTCCCGAGACCCTACATGACCACAAAAGTCTGTGGGCAACTGGTAGGTAGCAGCGAGACTTGGTGTACACTGGGACATTTGCTGTGTGGCCTCAGACCCAGCATTGACCCTGAGTTTGAATCTGGTGAACACCACTTGCCTTAACTGGTGACTCACTGAGAATTTATCTCATGCAACTCAAGTAATGCCAGAGGCTCTTTCAATGACCGAGCCCATCAGGCAGCCAACAGGTAGAGGCAGGTGGAGGTGGATCTCAGGGTGCCCTGGGACTTGTGCTGACCTGCCTCTGGGACCAGTGATGGCAAAAACTGGCCATGGTGTACAGCTTGGTTTTCTTGCACACACCCAGGCTCAGCAGAGGCGGCCACAAACTGTGGACACTTTGTAGCTCCAAACAGGTTGCCCAGGGCCAGTCACAGGCAGCATCTGACATTGGCCTGTACCAAAGTACCTCTCAAGAGGCCCCAAAACCAACACACCCAGTGGCCAGCTTAGAAAACATCTCAGCAGGGTCCAGTTAGCTTCACAAGTGGCATATCCAAAGGGAGATTCCAGCAGGCAGCGGACCCTGCTGTGGTGAGTTCTGCTTCCTGTGGTCAGCACCTGGACAGCAGCTCATATCCTGTGCTCAAGGTTGACCCTCATAGTCAAGCCAGCCTGAGGTTCCACCCCACAAACGAACAAGCCAATAGCAATCAAGACTCAATTACAACAGGAGGGCCCATGTAACTCAGCAAAAGGACATTTCTGGAGCACCCAGCTCAGGTGGTCAAGAAGACTGTGCCACTCAGTCCCACAGGACACCTACTACATAAGGCCATCCTCCCAAGACTGGAATTCATAGCAGATTTATCTAACATATAGAAACAAACACAAATAGGCAGCCAAATGGGTAGGCAAAGAAATATGCCTCAAATGAAAGAACAGGAGAAATCGCAATAAATAAATACATAAATAAATAAAATGGAGGAAAGCAATTTACTAGATATAGAGTTAAAAAACCATGGTGCTGATGAGGACAATCTCAGAAAGAAAAATTATAGACCAATATCTGTCATTACCACATGTACAGTAATTTAGATAAAATATTAGGAAAACAGGGAAACAGAGTTATAAGAAACCATGAAAAAGAACCAGTGAGAAATGGAGACTACATTAGAAGGAGTAAGCAGTAAGTTAGATAAAGCAGAGAATCAGATCAATGATTTGGAACACAAAGTAGCAGAAAACACCCAATCAAAGCAGAAAAGTGAAAGAAGAATGTTAAAAAGTGAGGATAGTTGAAGGTACCTTTGGGATGATGGGAAACACAACTGCATTATAAGGGTACCAGAAGAAGAGAGAGAGCAAGGGATGGAGAACCAATTTGAAGAATGTTTCCCTGTTTTCCTAATATTTTATCTAAATTACTGTACATGTGGTAATGACAGATATTGGTCTATAATTTTTCTTTCTGAGATTGTCCTCATCAGCACCAAGGTCATGCTGGGCTCATAACAGGAGTTATAAAGTTTTACATATTATCAATGATCTGGAAGAATTTATAAGACTGACCTATTTTATCTTTGTATATTTGAAAAGATAACATGCTAAAACTATCTGAATGAGTTTTCTGTGCTGGAAGATTTTTAGTTACAGACTCAATTTCTTTAGAAGATATATAACTATTCATATTTAAAATACATTTTATGACAGTTTGATAGCTTTGGTTTTATCAGGAATTTCTCATTTTTATCTAAATTGTAATATGTATTGGCACAAAGCGTTCATATCATTTTTGTATTGTACTTTTAACCTTTTTATTTTCTATTGCACTTTTATCGAAGATACTTCCAGCCTTCCATTTTGTTTGTGCTAATTTGTTGATTTTTTTTCTAGCCTTTTGTGATGGATCACTAACTTATTTTTAGTCTTTATTCTTTCCTGATGTATATATTTCAGGCTGAAATTTCCATCTTGAGGTCTGAGGCTGGAGGTGGGGTGAGGGGCTCGTTCAGGAGTGCAGGGAATAGTCCTCGTGGTTGGTACTTCCCTTACATGGTTGTATCTGTCCTGGGTTTTGTATTCCTCAGGTTTGTTTGGCCTTTCCCATCCATGATCAAACCAAAACAGAAACAATGGCTACTGGGTCAAGAGTTTTACTGTCACCAAATTGTCTCCTTTGCATCACTGGCTAACCTGTGCAGAGCACTGGGGGCCTGGCCGCTTTACAACCTGTAATTCCCCTCTACATAGAGTGCCTCTTCCTGGGATACGGAAGGAGTGTTTGGAAGAATTGGTGCAAGAACTTCCAAAGGAGAGCTAAGGAGAGGTTAACAAATAATATTTTATTTGCTCAGTAAACATTCCCTAATTGACTGTGGGCAACTAATAGTGGGTGGGTCGGTGTTGTTGGCAGAACCAGTAAGAGACAGTAAGTGTCTTGGTGAAGGTTACAATCTCATGGGGGGTGACATGCTTCTGTGACTCCTGTTGTTAAGAAATGAAAAGGATTGTCCTTAGCTACACTATTTCAGAAGGTGACAGCTTAGGGATGGTTGGCAGGAAGGGCTGTCTCTCTTTCTGTTCCTGTCATTTCATATTTTAGCTGTGTGACTAAAGGCAAATTATTAAATATCTTTATTATTTAATGTGCCCCAGTCTCTTCACATGTAAAATGCTTTCCTGGGGCCTTAAATCACAGAGGATTTTGTGGTGGAGAGACAAGTGAGGAAATCTCTGTGATGTGTTACCATCCGGCCTGACACAACCCATGCCAGCATTACTGTTGATAGCTCTTCAACTGTTTCTTTGTGTTGTTGTATCTTTTACATGTCCCTTCTCCTCTGTCTCTTTCTCTTTCACGTAACTGACTATAACAAGGACAAGAGAATTATTATCAGTGTTTCTAGAAAATTTTTCAAAAAATTGTTTTCTGGAGACAGGAGAGATGACCACAGCACGGGGCTGCCTGAGGTACCTCCCAGGACATGAACCTCCCGGCCTCTGTCAGGCGGTCATGGAAGCAGAGGGCGGCTGCAGGACTGAGTGGGGCACAGAACACAAGTGCCTGGAGCCAGGCATCATCAGCATAGGAGAAGGGGCCAGCCCCAGGGGCCGCATAGGAAAGGAGTTTACAAAAACCCCTCTGAGAACCACTACACACAAGTCTGCCTAGAATTTCAAGATCACGGGGTTGGACTGAATGCTGCACAGTTCAAACAGGTGCTTATTTCAGCCCCGAAGGACCTGGCTGGGGAGGTCAATGCTGCCTGACCCCTGGACATCCTAACCTACCAAGGGAAGAGACCTTGTCAGTCACCTTGAAAATATGTAGCGGTGGTCATGTCACATGTGAAGCCTTTCGGCCCTGTAAGCCTCCTGCAAAAGCAAGAAACATGCTTTCAAGGGCTTCAGCCTTCTCCCTTTCTCCTTGCATTATGTGGGAATAGGAGGGGACAAGTGTTGGAGTGAAAAGTCTTCAATTTAAGACACATTCCTCCGCTCTCAAAGTATCTTTTGGTACCAGCATGATGTTTGAAGACTGAAGCAAGCTCAGTGCTCCGGTTGATGGAGTTTGAGGGTGGTGAAGATGTTCCTAGCAGCCATCTTCGGTGGGGTGGGCTTCCGAGGAGCATCTGGGAGCCAGCCAGAGCTGGGGCGCAGCTCTTTCAGCATATGCACCTCCTAGCTGGAGACAGGGCGGAACTCAGTGGGGCCTTCACCGGGAGGGATGTGGTTGCCTTCTCAGAATCCTTTGCATTTAAATGGAGATTTTGCAAAATACACCAAGTTTGTAGAGACAATTGTGCATGGAGTTTTGATCAATGGACTCATTTCCGCTCTCCTAGGTGCTAAGTGTCAGGGCCAGGCTCTATCTCTTTCCCAGGAAACTAACTCTGCAGACCCTTTATATGCTGGAGAAGTGGTTGTAGCTTGGCAGAAGTGAAAATCCAATGGCTCAGTGGATAGAGCATCGGCCTGCGAACTGAAAGGTCCCTGGTTCGATTCCGGTCAAGGGCACATGCCTGGGTTGTGGGCTTGATCCGCAAGTGGGGGGCTTGCAGGAGGCAGCCGATCAATGATTCTCTCTCATCATTGATGTTTCTATCTCTCTCTCCCCCTTCCTCTCTGAAATCAATAAAAATATATGTATTAAAAAAAGAATAGGCTGAGGCGGTTGCTTGCTGCTGTTGCCGTGCCATGCTTTGTAAGAGAAAGTGAAAAGACTGCTGTGGAAGGCTGGGTTAGGGTAATGGTCCTAGAGCTCCCAATCCCTGAACTATGTGTTTAAAGATTCAAGTTCAGCATCAATGTTACTTTATTGGAGAGCCTCTGAGGAAAACGGATTGCTGCTCTTGAATGAGGAGCGGCCAGTAGCCCCAGCAGCCCACGTGGGGGAGGGGAGCAGGTAGGGAGGTGTTCACATGTCTGCTTCACAAGTTGGCTTCACACAGACTTGAAGATATGAAGTATATGACTAGGTTTTTAAAATTAAAAATATATTAGGAGATTTATCATTTAGAGAAAGGTTATACTTTTAAGATTTCAAATCTAGGTAGATTTGCATTTGGATAACACAAACCTACCTATATCTGTCTAGAATGAATTTCTCAATAAATTTATAACTAGCTAGAAGTTGGGTCATCTTTAAAATCTACCTTTTACCAGTAAATATTTTTAGATACTGTTCTCAGTGGTTTCTGGGTCAGAGTCTTTTGTAGTATGTTACTCTTACACCAAGATGGCATCTTGCTTACCCTTTAAGTGGTACTTGTCTTTCGGATGGTTTTCCTGTTATCAGAGAAGGGTTGCTGTGCAGATTTAGACTCAGTTCTGTAAACTTTTGGTCCAATCCACACAGGAATCCACATACACTATTATCTTTCCATCTCATAGGTTGGAGATGATACCTATAAACAGCCTGCAAACAGTAGCCACTATTATTGTTCATTCTCCCCTGTGAATGAGGTTAGAGGTTTTCCTGAGTTTAAAACTAACGGCCCACAGGTAAACAGGCCAATCTTTCAGAGCATCAGCCAATCTGTTGGTATTCTAAATGTGGAATAGATCTTGAATGCAAAGTTTCTATTTTAGTAATCCAGATTATTTTCTCCCTTGCTTGAAAATATTGTGGATTTCCCCTTTAAATAAGTAATATATGCTTATTGCAAAAATACATAAGAAATACAAAGTATGAGGGAAAACTTAGGTTTTCTGTTTTTGATTTTTAAATTACGTTTGACTTTCCCTCCCCTTATGTTTCACATATAAGTGATATCATGTAGCATTTGTTTTCCTCTGTCTGGTTTATTTCACTTAGCATAATGCCCTCAAGGTCTATCCATGTTGTTGCAAATAACAGGATTTCCTTCTTTCTCATGGCTGAATAATATTCCGTTGTGTGTGTTTACTAGTATGTGTGTGTCTGTGGGTGTGCATGCATACACATACAGTGCACGTAAACCCCACATACACTATTATCTTTCCATCTCATAGGTACACACCCATGTATTTATAGACTTGGAGGTGATGAAAGCTCTGATTTTCTAGATGTCAGAAACAGTGGCTTCAACATGGACTTGTGAGCTGCTGTTGAGTTCATGGTGGAATCCATTCCCAGTGTGCCCAGACGGCTCAGTCAGGCAGTCATTGGACATAGCTCAGCACACCCACGAAGGGACAAGGATGAAGCTGGGGAGCCCTGAAGCCACCATCATCAGTCATGAGATTGCTTCCAAGCTGTCAAAGACTGTGTAGACATCAAACCAGAAGGATTCAGAACTGTTGCTAATATATATTTTCATGTAAATGCACCGTTTCCCTGTGATTGTCCAGACAGACAGACAAACAAACAAACAAACGAACAAACCTTGAAGTATCCCAGTACAACTTCAGTGTGGAGGGAGAATAAAAATCAGATTTTAAAAAAATGTAATGTGGCCAGTTTGTGGTCTCCTTTTATTACCCAAAGATTTATCACATTCACTATATAATTAAATCTCTACATCTGTGGGGCACAAATGTTTTGTTTCCAACATTTATGGTTTGACATCGGAAACATCTGTGCAGGCCTAGTGTGCAACATCTGGAAGACATTTCTGAGCTTTTATGACATACAGAGTGATCTTTGTTTTGGAACAAGTGTGTGGTTTTCTCCAGTAGCTCTTCCTGCTGGTAATGTCCTTCTAATTGGCATTTCACTGGGGGATTGAAAGAAGCCTGGCTTCTTGACCTCAGCTGTGTGTAAGAAGATGCTCCAGAAGAATCTTCAGACTCAGGATTCACAGATGGAGAAGATGCTGAGTCAAGGGTTTAATTCACTTAAACTATGATTCATTGATCAAGAGGAGCAGGTTGAAGGGAGGGAAGCGAACTGTCATTATCAGCTCAGAACTTTCCTAGACGCTTTTTTTCAGATGAAGGCATTTATAGCAAAGTAAATATTACTGCCCCCGCTGACTAAGGAGGAAACTGTGTCTCAGAGGGGCGAATTTACTCAAGTTCATCCAGCTAATTAGTGATAGATGTGAGATTTGTCTAATACTGTGTTAGAATAGGGTATCCTTGCTTGAAGTGTGGGCAAGATAGTTTAATATGCAACAGATATTTATTGAGGACATACTATGTGCAAGGAAGTATTTTAGGTGCTAAGGACAGACCATTGGACAAAATAGACAAAATTCTCTGTCCTTATGGCACTTATATTCTAGTGCAATAGAAGGAGAATAAACAAAGTGCACAAGTTACATTGTAGGTAGGATGTCAATAAGTGCTATGAAACAAGCAAGCAAGCAAGCAAACAAACAAACAACCAAAAAACAGAGGTAGATCTGAAGTTCGGTAACATTGTGGGAGGATTTGCTTCAGTTTGGCTTCCTCCCAGCAGAGCCTGGCACCAGCTCCTGATAGTGGGTAGTTTATTTGGGAGGTGATCCCAGGAAACAAAATGAGGGAATCGGGAAAGTGACCCAAGGAAGAAAGAATGGCCAATAAGGGCACATTAAAGAATGGATTACCCCAACAGGGAACCCTCTGGGGAACTATATAGAACACACCTAGCATGTCCTGTGGCAAAATGGAGAACTTGGGGCTTTAGTCCTTCACCGATTAAAGGTTGCTTCTGGGGAACTCTAACTCCTCTCAATGGTCAGGTTGTGCCTGTGAAGGAAAGGTCTTCTGTGGCTCCAAAGCAGCAATGCATTGAGGTGTCAGAGCATGTCCTTGGTGGAACCCTGCAAATGATTCCAATCTGCTGAATTCAAGTGGGCAACAAGCAACGGCATTGTATACCCCAAGGGTCTCCATTACAGGGTTGAAATATAACGTGGAAAGGTCATTGTAGGCCTTGCTGTACAAGTACTGTTTAAACAAGGACTTAAAGAGGTGAGGGGTGAGCTGATAAAAGAGGACTCTATGCTGAGGTAGACCAGTTTCAAGGCCCCAGTGTGAGAGGATGTCTAGCATGGTCAAGGAATATTAAGGAGGCTTGCCTGGGTGGCTGGAATGAAGTAGTCATGGATGAGAACAATAAAAGATGAGGTCAAGGGTAGTGGGGACCAGATCATACAGGTCTTGGGAATTACCGTCAGAACATTTGTTGAGCCATTGGCGGGTTTTGAGCAGAGGAGTGATGTAATTTGACTTACATTTAAATGCATCATTCTGGCTGCTGGGTTAAGAATCAAATGCAAGAGAGATGATGAGGATGGCTGGGGCAGGGTAGTCAAGGTAGGAGTGGTAGGAAGTACATGGGTTCAGGATATGCTTTGAAGGCAAAGCCCACAGGATTTCCTGGTAGACTGACTGTGAATTATGAGGCAGAGATGGGTGAAGGAGGATTGTAAGTATTTTGGCCTCAGCAACTAGAATAATAGAGTTGCTATTAAGTGCTATGGGGAGGGCAATAGAAGGAACACATTTGATGAGGAAGATCAAGCATTCAGTTTTGGACACTTATAGTCTGAAGTGAAGAGTAGACATAAAATGAAGGATGGCAAGTAGGAAGTTGGATCTGAGCCTGGAGTTTAGGGGTGAGGCCCAATTTGGAGATGTAATTGTGGGAATCTTCAGCATATGGATTTATTTCAAAGCCATGAAACCACATGAGATCACCAGTGGATAGAGTGGGAGAAAGTGCTCTGAGGGTTGAACATTTATAAGTCGGGGAGAAGAGGAAGCCAACACAGGGGACAGAGAAAATATAGCCAGAGATGAAGGAGGAAAGCCAAGAGAGAGTTGTGTATATGAAGTCAGACTGGCTCAGGTTTAAGAGAAAATTGAAGGAGAGTAATTGGAGACAAGGAGTAGAAACAATTTCTTTGAGTTATTTGGCTACAAAGAAGAGCTGGCAAATGGACTAATAGTTATATGGGAAGTGGAGTCAAGGGAGGATCTTTTCTTGTTGTGAGAAATAATTGCAATTTGTCTGCTGGATGGAATGATCCACTGGAGAGAGAAATGGAAGATATAGAGAAGAGAGAGAAGAGTTGCTGCTTCAATATCCTTCCTACTGTAGTCAAGAGGTAATGGGTATAAATTGCCAGGGACAGTTCAGCCTTACATAAGAACAAACAAAGTTCATCATGTTAACAAAAGAGATATAGGTTATGGATGCTGGTAGATGGGGAAATGTTTTGGTGGGAGTTTCTGAAAGTTACTTCTCATTGCTTCATTTTTTTTCAGTGCAGTGGGACAAGTTATGACATTGGATGCCGAAAAGAGAGAGAGGTGTAAAATATTGCCTAAGAGAGTGAGGGAGAGAATAAATGATTGAAATATTCTATGATTGCCTGGGAACAGCATTAAGTATCCACCTGAAGTTTATACTCATACATTTATTTTAGCAAGGTAAGAACCAGAAATCAGTCATTAAAGGATGACAGAGATGAGTGAGGTGGGTGTTGCCAGTAAGTTAGGATTCCCTGCTACATGCTCCCAGGGCATATTTCTATCCTACCACTCATCAGATTTTATGAGGAAGCAGGAAAAAAAGGCATTTCATACATGAGTTAATGACAATGAGAATTGATAGGACCTTTTGGGCGAGCAGTTTGATAACATCGAAATTTAAAACTATCTGCCTCCCTACATCTCACAATGTGGTGTACAGCTCAGAGCTTCCTCCCCAGGACCCTGTGCCTCTGCAGGACTCCAGCGCTCACTCCCCAGCTGCTGGGAGTCCTGACTCTACTGCTGGTTCTTAGCTGACTTCCTCTTTGGGAATTTCCCTCAGACGAAGAGAACCACCAACCAGTTGGGAGCAGCAGGCACTCACTGACTGTTCAATGTGGGACAATTCGGAAGAGTCATGATAGGTCTAGAGCTCCCTGTGCGGTCTGCTGAGGCCTTTGTCATGACTGCATCACAGCTCAACAGCATCCTTTTCCCAGTTCTAGTTCCTGCTTTCCTCAACACCCAACAGATGTCCTGTACTCAACAACCTTCCTGCACCAATACACACTCAACCTGTTTCTCGGGACACCCAACCTAACAACTCTTTGATTCAGAAATTCTACAGTTAGGAATTTATCAAGAGGAAATAAGCAAGAGTGCAAAGATTTTGTTGCTATATTGTTTATAAAAGTGTAAAATTGAAATGACTTCAACAGGAAAGATGGCTTCAATTATGTATGGTTTCTCCATATGATAGAGGCATCTATCTGCTTAGTAGCGTGTTTAAGAACATGAAAATATTTTCGCAATATTTTGCTGAGTGAGAATGCCAGTTACAAAGCAACGAGTTCTGAAGAACCTTCTTAAAATGACCCCTATGAAGACTTGTGTATGAAATACAGAAGTAGTGAGACATCTTAAAGAATAATTACCAAGTTCATTACAGTGGCTAACTGGATATTGGAATTATACAGGTGGTTCAAATATTTTTCCTTTTGTTCACTTTGGTTGTCTAATTTTTATATACTGACCACAATTTGTTTTTGTAATACGATAAAGCATTTATTTTAATTTGAAGAAAGTGCATTAAACTGCTGTTAACTTCGTGAGAGGAATGGAGAACTCCCATGGGTAGACTGGTAGAACTGCTACCTGAAACTTTGCTACCTACACAACTAAAATAAACTTGAACTCGAGACCTCATGAGCAAACTTTTGAAGACTACAAGGACGAGTCTGTATTGAAATATCTCAATTTCCGGGACACTTCAGTGATTTATGGGGATAATACACACAATGTTTAAAATCAAGATTGAAAAAGTGACCTATATAATCACCATAACATAAATATTTCCACACTTATCACAGCTATAGAGACCACTTAAGAGATGCTGATATGATGCTGCAACTTTTGGCAGAATCATCGCATCAATGGTTCCAACACTTCGCCATGGATGGGCCACCTTCATGATTTTTTACATCCATGCTACCTGTGAGAGGACAATCTTTTTCCTTAAGCAGACTATCTGCGGGACGATAAGAACTTTATTACCTGATTCTAAGTACAATGTTGAAGACAAATTGACTTAATTTGCTAGTAATACTTTTTGGACACACAATTAAGTGTAAAACTATCAAAATAGAAAGCGCTTGTTCATGAACCTGCTTGGGGAACACCCTGCACAGGCTGCCAGTATCTGAAAGGACAGATGATTCTGGGACCCCAGCTGTCCTGCCAAGCTGAGGGGAGAAGCAGGGTACACTGCAACATTTGCCCGCCCTCTTCTCAGTATGGGCACATCCAGTTTTCTGCCAAATATTTATTTGTAGGTCAGTGAAGTGGAACATTAACATAATATATGTTAAAGGAACATGTATGGGCTGGTGGGAGAAAGTGATCACCACATAGAAAAGTGTAAATTTGCCGAAACCGGTTTGGCTCAGTGGATAGAGCGTCAGCCTGCGGACTGAAAGGTCCCAGGTTTGATTCCGGTCAAGGGCATGTACCTGGGTTGCGGGCACATCCCCAGTGGGAGATGTGCGGGAGGCAGCTGATCGATGTTTCTCTCTCATCGATGTTTCTAACTCTCTATCTCTCTCCCTTCCTCTCTGTAAAAAAATCAATAAAATATATTAAAAAAAAAGAAAAGTGTAAATTTTATGGCCTTTTCTTTCTGAAGCACGTGGTGTCACCACAGACAAGACTTATGTACTTATTTTGGCCAAGGATAATATACCAGGGCTTGATACCAGGTTGGTGGTCGCCAATGATTCTTGAACTTAATTGACTAAAACCTTTTAAAACTTTTCTTTGATATCCTGGACATTTCAGAAAGGGAATGACCCCCATTTGAAATTTAAAGGAAATCAGAAGCCACATCAGGACAAACATCTATGGGAGAAACATCTATGAAAGTGATCGAGACAATTTGCTAGGACTGTAGTATGGAGTGTGGGGAGGGGTTGTGGTGTGAGGTACAGGAGGGGCTGTATGTAGGGTGTGGAAAGAGGCTGTTGAGAGAACATGTGATCTCTGTTGGAGGACAGTTGCCTCAGCCTGAAGAATAGGTTGTGGTAATTCATACAGATACCCCAGCTATGTCGAGCAATCAAATCCTCGACTTGAGGTGCAGGGCCCAATGTCTGGAAACCTCCCTGGTTCTCATCCCCTCTTCCAAACTCTGTCACTTGGCATTGATTCAAAAGTGGGAGAGACTCCTTTGCGTTTCATTGTCTAAAGCAGCTCTGGTCAGCCTCCTTTCTTATTGGAACTTGAAGAAGACAAACAAAAAAGCTAGTTTATTGCCATTTTCATGGACTTCATCCCGACTCAATATGCCAGCCCAACACACTTTTTTCATTTATAATCTAGGAAAGTAGTAATAGTGATAGTTCTCATTTATATAACACGTACACATACTTTTATACCTGTTCAAACATGTTATTCTCCTTACTATGCTTAGGGAAAAGCAGGGCAAATGTTATTATCTCTGGACCACAAATAAATGAACATTGTGGGAATATTGCTATAATCCGAATATTGTGCTAGCTATCTTCAGATTTTAAGCCACTAAGTGATACCTCCGAGGTCAGCATCATTATCCTCATTTACAGAAGAGAAAACTGAAGTTCAGAGAGGTTAAATGTGCTGCCCTCAGTGATGTGGTTTGTATGATGTAGATTCAAAACCAGGCCCATCTGGCTGCAAGTGGGGTGCTCATGTGATGGGTGTTATGGCTACTCAGACAACCATCCATGCTCTGGATGGGAAGAAATGCTTTGGGGTCATACCTGGACTCCACTAATCTATTGTAATGAATTATCGAGTTGGAAGGATTGAATTCTGTCATTCCAAAGGCATATTTCTAGAACCTTAGCCAAGAGAAGAATGCTGATCAATCTGTTTTAAGGCCTGGACATGCTCATCTGGTTTAATTTTTAAAGACTTGAGATCTATGAGTTTTCTTCTATGAAAACTATCTTTCAGAGTTATGGTGCGGATCAACAATAATGTACAAAAGGCAAGCATAATCATGGTTGGTGGGTGTGGACACTCCATGGCTGATATATTATGAGGCCTTACAATGTCAAAAACATGAGCCCCAGAATTAGACAAACCAGGGTACCAGCCTTGTTATCACCAATTGCTAGTGCTGTGCCTTTGAGCAGTGGACTTAACCCCTTAGTGGTCATAAAGTGACGGGGGTACTCGAACAGTAGTAGACATCATGGCTATCTTCTTTCAGTGAGGTATTCTGGCTGTCTATATATACCCTTGTCAGTGAATATGTCTGTAGTAGACCTACTGTGTGCACGATGTTTGAACCTTTATTGTGGTTTTCACCTTGGAAGGTGCAGACTCAATGTAAACTGGAACTGTTGGCAACAGTTCAACTCTTAGCAGGAGAGAAACACTTTACAACTTATCCCTCCTTCTTGATCAAACAAATTTTGGCAGCCCCACGCGTGCAAGTCTAGATGTTGAAGCTATGTAGAGAAAAAGATGAAATGCTGTCATCGTTATACATGATCAATATTTTAGGAGGAGTTCAGAAGGGGGCTGTGACCTAGAAGTGATGAGGAAGGTCTCTTGGAAGTTGCAAAGACAGGACAGGATTATTAAAGGAGATTCCAGCTGTGAAGGAGGGTGTGTATGGAGGGCACGGCAGACATGTGCATTGTGTGCTAGAGGAAACTTGAGTTAAGCTGCAGTAGAGGGAGGAATATGTAAGGAGGATAACACAAAGGAGGACATTCCAGGCAGGTATCTTCAAAATTAGGTCAGTTGAAAACAGTTATTAACAGCCCCTCTATTCCCTGAGTATTCATGTGTAGGAGGACTTGGGGTGGTAGGGCTGGAATTTAATAAGCTAATGACTTTTTAAGTTGTTAAAATGCTCTGCAGATGGAAGAAATAATTATTGTTATTATTGGTCTGCTCAATTGACCACTTTCTCTTCTTCCATTCAGTTATTTCTTACTACGTTCTCTATTTCTACTACTTACCAAGCATGGTAGAATGTTACTTTGGTGGTCTCCAGTGAACTATGATCCTGGCATTTATGTTTTAGGGTAGCCTCTCCCATTGAATCTGATTGCCCTGTGACCCACACCATGTGGCAGAATTGGTGCTAATCCAGTTCTTCACCTATGCCTTCAGAAGGCCTGGAAGCTTTGATTTAGTGTCTGGGGGAAGCCATCCACCATGTGAGAAATTCTAACCAAAGGCCTTTACACTGTGTGAAGCCCAAGCTATCCACGCTGAGAGTTTATGTGAAGAACTGAGGTCTCCAGCCAATAGACCCAGGTATTTCACAGCTGGTAGCCAGCACCAACCATTCAGCTGTGTGAGTGGGACTATCTTGGAAATGGATTCTCTTGACCTACTCAAGCCTCCTGAGCAGATGCCACACGGAGCACAGAACACTGTATTAGTTTCCCAACATAGCTGTAACAAAGACTCACAAACCAGGTGACTTAAAACAACAGACGTTTACTCTCTAGTTCTGGAGGCTGGAAGTCTTAAGTCAAGGGCCATGAGATGCATGCTATGGCTACGGGAGGCTCTAGAGGAGGAACCTTTTTGCCTTTCCCAAGTCTGGCAACCCTGGGTATTTCTCAGTGTGTGGCAGCATCACTCCAGCCTCTGCCTCATCTTCATCTGTCCATCTTCCCTCTGTGTCTGTGTCCAAAATTTTTTTTTTCTTCTAAGGAAACAGTCATTGGATTAGAGCCCACCATGACGAGCTCATCTCAACGGTATTATATTTGCAAAGATCCATTTTCCAGAGGAATCACAGTCATCAGTATCAGGGATTAGGATTTCAACATACCTTTTTGGGGGCACAATTTAGTCCATTGCAAAGTGTCCACATTGAGCCCTGCTCTAATTGCAGAATAATGAGCAAATAAAAAAGCGAATTCCAGTGTTTAGCTATTGAGTTTTGGATTACTTTGTCATGCTCAATAGATAAGGGGACTCCGAGGTACAGGTCCTTGGTATCCTGCTTTTCCCTGCCTGGGATTGCAATTGTTTCTCACCTTTTTACCTCCAGACAGTTAATGCCATAGGAAATGTGAATGCATACACCCCTACTTCTCTCTAATTTTTAATCACTCCTCATCTTCCTGGTCTAAGTAAGTTTACATTAGGAGTCATGGCATTTCTTAATTTCCAAATATGATTATTCCATTATGGCTCCAGAATCTTCTTTTCTGCATGCTCAGGTGCCAATATTCTTTCTTATTGCAACATTGTTTTAGATTTCTGCTAAATGTCTGGTCTGCTAAATTTCTGCTAAATAACAAGCTGGTTGCTCGAGTCAACACAGCAGTCACACAAACTTATGGCTGGTCCCTTCGTCCATTCATGGGTCTACACACCTCCCCTCACTATAAGGATTTGACACCGGGCATTCTCCTCTTTAACAGAACTGACTCTTGTCTTCTCACTGCCTGTGCTGAGGATCAGGTAAGTGTGATCTGGGCCCCATCATAAGTACAAAGGATGTGATTTTGTGTCCAACAGTGTATGCATATATGCATGGCCCATGGACACAGACAATGGGGCAGTGAAGGCCTGGGGCTGGAGGGGGTCAAGGGGGGTGGAAAAGGGGACATAGGTAATACTTTAAAGTAAAGAATTATTTTTAAAAAATGTGTGTCCAGGCCAAGCCAGTGTGGCTTAGTGGTTGAGTGTTGACCCACAAACCAAGAGGTCACTGGTTTGATCCCTGAATTTTGGGCTCCATCCCCAGCAGAGGGCATGCAGGAGGCAGCCAATCAATGTTTCTCTCTCATTGATGTTTCTATCTCTCTACCCTCTCCCTTCCCCTCTCTCTAAAATAAATAAAAACATAATTTTAAAAATGTGTGTCCAGGATCATTCTCAACCTATATTACCATAAATGGAGGTGGGAAAATATAAATTGAAGGTGGGGCTGGATAGTTGATAAGAATGCAGGGTGAGGAGGAGTGAAATGCTAGAGCAGGAATTAAACTCAGGGAAAATTCTAGCTACTTAATTCTATTCCAGCCTACCTTCCCTGTCATTCTTACGTAACCCAAATTCATGCTTATCTGGTTGCTAGTTTTAAAAATTATCTCCCTCTCATTTTTGTATTTATCCATAGCATCTTCTCTTTCAAGACTCCAATCCAGAGCTCACTTGTCTTTCTTCCTGTTCTTCCATAACTTTGAAGCTCTGGGATTCCAGCTGTCTTTCTCTATGCACTATTAAAATCTTCACATCATCCCTGACATAAACACATATTCACACAGATACTCTGGGCCCTCTACAGGTGCACCTGGCTTGATGACCCAAAGTGCCACTGCCAAAGACATTAAGAGTTGAGAGTGGGAAAGAGGCGCAAGATGGCTCCCTTAAGTCTTAAAAGCAAAGGAGGTAAGAGAATCGGGGGGTAGGGGGCAGGAGTTTGGAGGCAGGTACTGCCAATACTCTTATTCTACAGCTCCCCATGGGTCCAACTTTCCAGCAGGTGCTATGCTTCGTGAGTTCAGAATGGAGAGTCTCTCATGCAAATGAAGAGATAATCTGAGAGACCTTGGAGAGGATCAGCGGACCAACAACCAAAGGTAGAAAGAGAAGCTGTGTTTCAAGAAAGTTGCATATAATCATGTCCAGCTTGTAATTCTTTGTGATGAAACATTAAGATCTACCTTCTTAGCACATTCCAATATGCAAAGCAGCCGTATTGACTATAATCACCGTGCTGTACATTAGCTCTCCAGAACT
>NW_006289395.1:4618640-4631527 GCF_000327345.1 Myotis davidii
GAAATGCTAGAGCAGGAAAGAAACTCAGGGAAAATTCTAGCTACTTAATTCTATTCCAGCCTACCTTCCCTGTCATTCTTACGTAACCCAAATTCATGCTTATCTGGTTGCTAGTTTTAAAAATTATCTCCCTCTCATTTTTGTATTTATCCATAGCATCTTCTCTTTCAAGACTCCAATCCAGAGCTCACTTGTCTTTCTTCCTGTTCTTCCATAACTTTGAAGCTCTGGGATTCCAGCTGTCTTTCTCTATGCACTATTAAAATCTTCACATCATCCCTGACATAAACACATATTCACACAGATACTCTGGGCCCTCTACAGGTGCACCTGGCTTGATGACCCACAGTGCCACTGCCAAAGACATTAAGAGTTGAGAGTGGGAAAGAGGCGCAAGATGGCTCCCTTAAGTCTTAAAAGCAAAGGAGGTAAGAGAATCGGGGGGTAGAGGGCAGGAGTTTGGAGGCAGGTACTGCCAATACTCTTATTCTACAGCTCCCCATGGGTCCAACTTTCCAGCAGGTGCTATGCTTCGTGAGTTCAGAATGGAGAGTCTCTCATGCAAATGAAGAGATAATCTGAGAGACCTTGGAGAGGATCAGCGGACCAACAACCAAAGGTAGAAAGAGAAGCTGTGTTTCAAGAAAGTTGCATATAATCATGTCCAGCTTGTAAAAAAATATATGATCTTTCTCAATTATATGTGTTATCACTTATGCCAATTATTCTAATAGAGGAATTTTATTATAAAGTGACTGAGTTTTCATTTTAAAGAAAAGGAATCATTTATTCATTTGTGTATTCATATAAAAATATACTGAACTATTTTGTATTTGCCATTGGATGTCTCAGGTTTGTGTACCTAGAAGGCCCGAGTCACGGATTTTGTGCAAGTCTTTTATGAAGGAAGTCCTCCCAGGGAAAACTTGAAAGGGGGGCGGCAGGGGGTGGTGGTGCTGGATTGCCCCTCAGAGGCTTCGTGCTGTGCAGAGCAGGGAGGAAACTGACAATCAAGATTCTTCCATCCCAGCTCCGGTTGTGACTCTAACTGGTGGTGACCTTTAATTAATTCCTCCTAAAGCTTTCTGAAAGCTTTTGAGACATTTAAATAGTAATGCATATTCATTTGACAAATGCCCAGTGAGAGCCTCTATAGGTGAAGAACAGGGAGAACACGTCACAGACCTGGAGGATCCTACATTTGGGAAAGTCCCAGCTGTGATAACAAGCTGGATGCTGAGTCAGCACAGCAGCCACACCTACTCAACCCACCAACCCTGGACATGTGGTTACCAGTCAACTTGGACTTCCGCCTGTGGTTTTTTACAAAATGGAGAGGTGCCCCCCTCAGGCTGAGGAAGACAGGACTCCAGGATAGAAATTTAAGTCACTTCTCCCTGATCCAGCCCCTGCTTCTGCTAAAGTAAGTGTTGATGAAATAACTCAAGGTTCTATTTGGAAAGCAGAGCAACTCTCATTTTTACTTTTTATCTCACTTTTTATCTTACTTTTTATCTTTCTTGATGTATGATTGACAAACAGGAATTGCATATGTTTAAGGCGTACAACATGAGTTTTTGCTCAAAAATCAATATATTTTTATTTATATATATATTTTACTATTTTTGATATAGGTATACAGTGTGAATAGATCACCACCATACTGATTAACACATCCATCATCTCACAGACCTTTCTCTCCCTCCCTCTCTCTCTCTCTCTCTCTCTCTCTCTCTCATTCTTTCTTTGTGATGAAACACTTAAGATCTACCTTCTTAGCGCATTTCAATATGCAAAGCAGCTGTATTGACTACAATCACCGTGCTGTACATTAGCTCTCCAGAACTGATTTATAGGGTATAAACTTTGTATTTTTTTGCAACACCCCCCCCTCTCCATTTTCCCCTCCATCCTGCCTCTGGTAGCCACCATTCTGTGTTCTGTGAAGGCACAGCAGTCTAATGGGAGTAGCAGAAATAGGTTCAAATGCCTAACAGTGAAATGTTCCAGGATATATAAAAGTTGACTCGGAGAAAAATCTGCATATCATCCAACACTCATTCACTCATTCACCAAATATTTAGTAAGATCCTGCATTGTTCTAAGCCATGGGAATCAATCCAGCAATAAGGGGAACAAACATAGTCTCTATAAACTTATATCCTAGCAAAACAAACAAACAAACAAAAAGACAGGCATAAGAACAATAAAAAAGTTAACATAATAATGTTTCAGGTGGTGATAGCATAATGAGAAAAATAAGCCAGGGTAGGCAGTGGGGCTGCTATGTTGTATGGAGTGGACAATAAAGGTCTCACAGGGAAGATGGCATTTGAGGTGAGAGCCGTGAAGGAGGTACCATGGATCACAGCAAAGTGTGTGCAGTAGGAGTGTATGTATGTGTGTGTGTGTGTGTGTGTGTGTGTGTGTGTGTGTGTGTGTGTGTTCTACATGGACCTGACCAGTTTGGATCAGTGGCTAGAACAGGAGTGGGCAAACTTTTTGGCTCGAGGGCCACAATGGGTTCTTAAACTGGACCGGAGGGCCAAAACAAAAGCATGGATGGAGTGTTTGTGTGAACTAATATAAATTCAAAGTAAACATCATTACAGAAAAGGGTACGGTCTTTTTTTTTTTTAGTTTTATTCATTTCAAATGGGCCAGATCCGGCCCGCGGGCCGTAGTTTGCCCACGGCTGGTGTAGAGTGTTCAAAGACAGCCTGGCATGGTGGTAGGAAATCTAACGAGGAGGAAAACAGGAGGTCATAGTGGTGGGAGGGGCCAATTATGTAGAACAATTGTCAAATTTTGCTATACATTAAAACCACCTGCAGAACTTTAAAAAATATAATTGTTCAGATGCTCTGGAGTTGGGACCCAGTACTAACTTGTTTTTAAATGCTTCCAGATGATTCCACTGTGCAGCCAGGACTGAGAGGCATCCATGAGAACGGCTGCAGGCCATTGTCAGGAGATGTGATAGATAATTATGTCTGTCGACTGGGCTGGGCCATGGTGCTCAGGTGTGTGGTCAAACAGAACTCTGGGTATTTTATGAGGGCTTTTTGGGTGGGAGTTACATTTAAAGTAGACTTTGAATAAAGCAGATTGCCCTTCACTATGTGGGTGGGCCGCATTCAATCAGCTGAAGGCCTGACTAGGAAGATTGACCACATTCAATCAGCGGTTCTCAACCTGTGGGTCGCGACCCCTTTGGCGGTCGAACGACCCTTTCACAGGGATTGCCTAAGACCATCCTGCATATCAGATATTTACATTACGATTCATAACAGTAGCAACATTACAGTTATGAAGTAGCAATGAAAATAATTTTATGGTTGGGTCACAAGATGAGGAACTGTATCTAAAGGGCCAGAAGGTTGAGAACCACTGATTGACCCCTTGAGCAAAAGGGGATTCTGCCAGCAGATAGCTTTTTACCTTTGAATTGCAAAACTGGCTCTCCCTGAATCCCTGCCTGCAGACTTGCCCACCCAGAAGATTTTGATCTTGTCATCCTCCATAATCAGATAAGCCAACCCCTTAAAAGAACCTCTTTGGGCTAACTAATGAACTTGTATGCATATATGCATAACAATGGGGTGGTGAGGCCTGGTGGAGGGGAGGATGGGAGAGGCTGGAAGAAGTTAATTGGGGGAAAAGGAGGACCCATGTAATACTTTCAATGATAATGATTAAAAGAAAAAGAATAAAATCAATTTTAAAAAATAAAAAATATATAAAAGAACCTCTTTCTATGTACGTACACATCCTACTGGTTCTATTTCTCTGCAGAACCCTGATACAGGAGGGTTATAAGCAGAAAAGGAATGGGATCTGATTAACCTTTTAAATAAATCTCTGGCTGCTGTACTGAACTTAGACCACAAAGGAGGCGAGAGCCTACCTAGGGGCACATGGTAATAACCCCGGAGAGGGAGCCAGTGGTGGCCTGTACCCCCGTCAGTAGCAGGGGGGGTGGGGGATCTGAAATTGCTGGATTCTGCATCATCTCTGAAAGTAGAGCCACCAGGATTTTGCAATTCATGACAGTTTTGCTGCAGTTTAGAGAGACATCGGGCTTCATCAAACCACAGGTTAGGTTAGTCGCTTACTTTACATGATTCAGATCATGTGAGGCCAAACAGAAAAAGACTGTAAGTGTTAACAGACACACGCCGTTAACTGAAAGCCTGGTCCTTAGAGAGTTCTGGCCTCAGCCAAACAATTCAAACATTTTCAAACATGTTGGAATAAGCAAGAAACAAAACAGGCTTTGACAGATAATTTATTTCTAAACTATATGTATCTTCAGTGTAACTGAATCCAGCTGTTTCCCCGCCTTTGCTCCTCCCCTTGCCCATCTCGGTGACGAGGCACCGACAGGCTTAGAACACGGGGAGTGGAGTGTGCGCACAGCGGGACCAGACATTTAGTTATTCACAGGGACTCTGACCTCAGGAAGGCTGTTTTCTTCTATAAATCATCACCCAGACACTCAAGTGCTGCTCTATTTGGACCCAAGTCTGGCGTGCAGCAAGAAAGCCTTGGTCAAGGTCAGGAGCAAGCTCTTCCTGTCCCTGCCCTTGTCCCTGCTCTGGAGCAGCACTGCCCACACTCCTCAGGGCCAGGAGCCTGCCTGCTGGCTTCTGCCTCAGGGTCTTCATGCAGGTGTCCCCTCTGTGTGGTGGCCATTTCTCCTAAGTGTTCACCTGCCTCAAGCCATTCATCTTTCCTATGGAGTCTCTGCCCAAGATGGGACAGGTGGTTTCTCATTTAGCCTCTACTTAAGCAGTGGATCCCAACCTTTTGTTGGCCACGCCCCACCTAAGCACCTCTAAAATCCTGGTGCCCCTCCCCTTCCCCCCCCCCCCCTCCCCCTCCCCCGCGGACAGCCTGAAAGGCCATGAACTTGGTCTAAGCAAGCTTCCAAAGAACGTGGCATCCATGAAGGAGAAAAATAAAAGAACAAAAGTTCAGTTGAAGTACTGAGGAAGAAATCACGAAGGAATTGTTAAAACAATAATATGAAGTGATATAAAAATAGCAAATAAAGTTTCAAATCATATAATAGAGAACTGAAATACATGAATACGTTACAATATATATTTATGTACTGTATAGGAGGCCCCTAGAACCATAAGAAATGCAAAAAGTGCAGTTAATAACTCATTCTCCAATTGCCCCCCTTAAAACTCAAATGGCCCCACGTTGGGAGCCACTGACTTAAGGCCTCTTCCATACAGAAGCTTCCTTGAGCCAGGTGAACAGTTTAGGTCACCTGTCCTGTTACTGGAGTCTGTAGCAACCTTGCAGATCCTATTTTTAACGCCCAGCACATCTGTATGCACCCTTAGAATGCCTATTTCTGTCCTCTGGCTCGAAAGCTCCAGGACGACAGCCCAAACCAGCCGGGTTCACTCCTGTATATCCAAACACCAGCATATACCTTGTATCCTTTGGTTAATAATTTTTGAAAAAAATTGCTATGTGCCTGGCACTGTGCCGGGCTCTGCGCACACACTAGTAAAGATTTGTTGACTGACTGACTATTGTAATGAAACTGTGAACATATCTAAATTCTCAATCATTTTCCTAAAATAGGTCCCATTCTCAAATGTACAGTATCAACAAAAGGCATCATCATTATAGCTCTCGGTCTCCAAGCTAAACATACTACTTTATTTCTTGTATGAGGTACCATCAATCCCTACAAATTAGTTCTTGCAAATAGTCCTTATGTTCATCTCTTCTTTACTCCTGCTGATAACTAATTAATGGTCCTCACCATGCCTCAATTTATTAAAACAACTATTCCCAACCTTTCTCTTTCTCAGAGGCAAATATCATCAGGAATTTGGTGATATGCAGTCCACAATCCTATACTTTCATATATAAATATGTATATACACACATACATATACCACATTGTATATATATGTATATATATTCTATATGTGCATGTATACATGTGTATATGTAAGTATATAATACATGCACTCAGATATGAACACATGTATATTTTTTAAACATTTACATGAATAATATAATACTGTATGTAATATTCTGCAGCATGCATTTTATTTGCTTTATTTTTATCTAATTGATATGAAATGAACATTTATGACTTAGTAATCAATATTTATAATTTTAAAATATTATACTTTTTTAAAATAAGGAGACTTGGAATTCCAGCTTCAAGATTGTAACCTAAAGATATTTTTTTTTTGCTTTCTTTTCCTCTTAGAAAGGTTTCAAAAACTAAGAAATGAAACAAACCACAGATTCTATTGGATAAAGCGAGGTGACATGTATAACATATGTGACTGCAATATATGGAGCTGGGAAGCAAAGCAAAGAGGACACATGGCTTTATCAGTGGGAAAGAGGTAGGTTCCCCCATGGGATAGACAGGGAAAGGGCCAGCAGGACAGAACTAAAACCTAGGACTTACCTAAGGTGGGAAGCTAACAGGAAACGTTCCGCTATAGGGTCATGTCCTCAGGGTGATGGAGTGCTGGTAAACCTATGATCAGCCTCCACCCCACAAGCCTGAGACCACAAGCCAGCACTCTCATGGACTTGCTATTTAAATTAACATCATCTGTATGGTTCCAAAAACTCCGAGCTGTGAACGCTATTTATAGTGTTGCTAAATTGGCAGGTACCCTGAGTGCCTGGCAAAAGCAAATAAAAAATAAAAGCAATTGTTAACCCCAGGGAAAAAACAAAAAGCTGTACAAGAATTATTTGGTGGTAAAATATATCGACATAGTCATAATAATGAAAACACTGAATATGGATTTGACAAAAATGGAAATATAGTAATTATATTGGGAGGACGAGGGGAAGGTTAGAAGTGAGCTAAATAATAGGGAGTCAATAGTGAAGGTCTGAAATAGAAGAATAAAAGGAGAATTTCTATTATTTTTTGTGAGATTAAATAATAATAGTAACAGTTAAGCTTGTAACCTTTTGAAGGAGTCGCTCTGGGGACTTGAGAAGTAAGAGTAAGATTGAGTTAAAAAATATATCTGTGTGTGCCTTTTAACATTATTTGACTTTGGGGAGGTGGGTGGAAGAGATCAACCAAAGAAGTTGTATGCATATGTGCATAACCCATGGACACAGACAATAGGGTGGTGAGGACCTGGGGCAAGGGACTAGAAGAGGTCAATGGGGGAAAAATATGCAATACTTTCAACAATAAATATTTTTTTCCCAGCCAGGGCAAAAAAAATGATATTCTTAACGTAAAGGGGATAGTAAAATAAATTATACAGATATATACCAAGTAAGAACATTGTGATGTTAATACAAAAGTAGAATTCAAGGCAAAAAAAATTATATCAGATGAGTATTTTAAATTGAAATTATAGTCCACAAGGAACATATAACATCATGGATATTTCTGCCTTTCAAACACTATTAAAATAGATGAATCAAAAACTGTTTAAAATTGCAGGAACAATTGCTAGAAGCATAGTAACTCCTGAGGCATTAATCATTATAAAGTCAAATTGGAGAAACATGGGGGGAAAGAATTTAGAGAGAACTTAAATAATGCAATTAGTAATTTAATAAGCATGCTATTAAACAGAAACTGTATGAACTATGCATTCTGATAATGAATCTATACAACTAGAAATAAATAACTGAAACATAATAAATATTCTAGAATCACTCAAAAGTTTTAGTGTACTATCCTAAGTAGCTCTTGGAAGAAAGGGAAACATCAATCCTTCAATTAAAGTATATTGAGAAAGCAGTGGTAATGTGAACACTACAAATTAAAGCTTATGGGGAATGGCTAACTGGATTGAAGAAAAATTCATATTTATTACTTTAATTTTCAGACAAATTGAAATAAAGACAAAATGTGCTAACTCAAGGAATTGGAAAAAATAAACAAGATAATTAAGAAAATATAAGAAAAATGAAACAAAATTATAAAACATGTAAGTAACATAAAACAAAACTGAATAATTAGAATTCATAAATAATAGTAAAAAAAGTTTAGCTTGTCTAATACAAAATAAAAAGATCACTCAAAAACATAACTTTAGGCATCAGAAAGTATGTATAATCACAGATATCAAATAGATAAAATACAATGAAAGTAAATATAAAGCACAAAGTTAATAAATTTGAAAGCTTTAGGAAAATATAAATTAGAAATATTTAATGAGAAAATCTAAAATAAATATTTAATGAAGAAAGTAAAAAAAAAATCAAGATATTACCAAAAACAAGTGTGTCAATTCTAGACACTTTTACAGATGAATTCTTTCAAACTTTCAGGGGACAGATAATCCCCAGAATGTAAAATCTGGTTCCTTTTCTATCACTTTCTGTGTTTTGAAAAACACTTCTGGACCTCAGTTTCTGAATGAATAAAATTAAAGTAGTAATAATGTAAGAAAAACTACACACACTTAAACATATGAGACTTGATAAGAAACTACAGTAATGTCGTCAATTATAAAATAAATACAGAAAATTTCAATATCTTTACAATATAACAATTATATTTGAAAAATTTTACAGGGATAAGGTACCATTCATATGAGTAAACAGCAAACTAAAACTAAAATATAACCCACAACAAAAAAGTGGCACAAGAGGCACCAATTTACTGGGACACAAAATAATACTTGCATAAATAGAAATACATAGATTTAGGATTAGAGTTGACACCAATTGATTGCGGAAAATATAAGTACGTGAGCAGTCTGATGCTGAATTTATAAATTTTCTGTGGAATTTACTTGCACACTTTGAGTCATTTCTATGGAAGGCTTGGCCTAAATATTTTCCGTAATTTTCAACAAAAGGGAATATGTACATTCATACAATATTGTGGCTTATATTTAGTCTGCTACTGAACACTAATGAACAAATACATTTCCTATGGTTAATTTTTATTATTAGTGGGTTTGCTTCTATATTCTGGAGAGATCTTTTCTTTTGCTCAAATGATGACTCACATAAATTAAATACTTGAGGATTCAAATGATTAGGTCACCCAGGAGGCATGAGGGACCTCCCAGGAGGCCAAAGCAAACAACCATCGCCACCACCAGTCTGGCATTTGGTGCAGAGAAAGGAGGATATGCGATTAGACATAACATATCTCTGAGAAAGCTGAGGGCGCACGTCAATTTCCAGAGAACCCATGATTCTAAAAAAACCTATGACAGAAGCAAGTGCCAGACTGCAGCTGCTTCCTACGAAGAGTCCCTGGGTAGCTGCTGCTTTGTCATCTTGCAGGAACTGGAAACACTCTTCTACCCCAGCGTTTGGTCCAGTAACGGGGTTCCAAAGTGAGTTAGGACAGCGGGGTCTGGGATTTTAAATATAACTCCCCACAGGCCACAGCGGAACCAGGCCAAGCTGTGGGGGTGTGGACACAGAGGGTGGGCAGATTCTAAGAACAGGCTAAAATGAATCTCACACACACGTCCACCACGTGTGTGCCTTCTTTATTCCCATCTCGATTAATCTCCCTCTTATCTTCAGCCATAGAGTTTTTCATGGTCTTTTCTAAGTTCATGTGATACCCATTGCAAGTTGTTGTCTAGGCCCTCTGATGATGCTCTCTTCATTACCACTACAACATGTATTGAGCACCGCCCAAGTTCAGGGAATGGAACAGGAGTCTGACGTAGTTTCTGTTACTGATGGGCTTGCAATCTTCTTTGGGTAATCCTGATTTAAAAACTACACCAAAACTAGAGAAATATTGGCCAAGGGCTAGGTGATGGTGAAGACCACAGTATTCTGGAGTAGAGAGAATGGTCGCTAGGGCTAAAGGCAGTGATATGGGGAGAGGACAAGTGGAGGTGCCAGGGTTTGATGGCTGGCTTGAACACCCATACGCTAGGCAGATGGTAACTGGAGTCCTGTCTTATTAGAGGCCAGGAAAAGACACCCCCAAGCCCTACCCTCACTCCACACTCCCACCTGCCACAAACATCCACAAAACAGAACTCTGCTGGGGAATGTGAGTCTTGAATTTAAGATGGTCAGGCTCCCATGGCACACCCTGGGCAGAGAGGCTGAAGAGGAGGTTAGAGCAAGCAGAGTCACAGAGCTCCCTTTCTGCACCATCTGGCCACAAGAAAGAGGGAGAAAGGCCACAGCTTTCCACCTCCCTCTTCAGTAAGGGTTGAGACAGAGGAGGAAAGTCTCTGGGAGTTTCTCTTCTCTCTCCGAGAGTAGGATTGCTGAAGTGGACTTGAGACTACGCTACATGGGCACCTGACCAGGTAAGTTCAGGAGCTGCCTTCCCCAGCAGTGTTCTGCTTTGGGGTATATTTGTGGCAGGTGGAGTGTGGGGTGAGGGTAGCGTTTGGGGTACTAGCCCATCCTCTAAGCAGTAGTTCATTACCCATTTGGCTCAAGATGCAGGCTCTCATACCTAATGTCAGACCTCAGGCACCTCCACTGACCCCCTGCCCATCTCTCTTTCATTAACCTTCACTGACCATTCTTGACACAGAACACCCCGAGGTCTGCACAATGCACTCAGCCCTAGACTCATCTTGCTTTACCTTGAAATGGTTTTTAAAATCATAGTTACCCAATAAATAGGCTGGAGATAGCACTCTGTCCTGCCACTTTACAGTTTCCTTGTCTTTGTCCAGGACATGGTAGGGTGGCATTTATAAAACCTCACCAGCTCAGCATCGCTAATCACCAGAGAAATGCAAATCAAAACCATAATGAGCTATCACCTCACACCTGTGAGGATGGATATCACCAAAAATGCAAGGGATAACACATGCTGGTGAGGATGTGGAGAAATAAAACCCTATGTACTGTGCGTGGGATTATAAACTGGTGCAGCCACTATGGCAAACATCATGGAGTTCCTCTAAAAATTAAGAACAGAACTACTATATGATCCAACAATTCCACTTCTGGGTATATAGTTGAAGGAAAGAAAATCACTATGTTGAAGAGATATCTGAACTCCCCTGTTCACTGCAGCATTATTTAATTGTATGATCTCATGTATACGTAGGATCTAAAAAACAAAAACAAAAACAAAAAAAAACAACCCAAACAATCCCCCAGAAAAAGAAATCAGATTTGTTGTTTCCAGAGGTGGAGTGTGTGTGTGTGTGTGTGTGTAGGTGCCAGAAGGTACAAATTTCCAGTTATAAAGATAAATAAAGAATGGAAGAAAACCAAAACCCCAAAATACTTTACCTAGGGTGGGAGCTGGGTCATCACATGGCAGGAAGAATTTGAGTTAGATATGGCAGGTTGAAGAGAAGTTCTGGAATTTGAATTGGCCAGGAGAGAATGATCTAGAAAGGGAGGATAATGTTGGTGTTCACTTGCAGAAGAGAAACTGTGGCTTGCTCAGAAAGCCTTGAGTAGTCCACTTTGTTGGGCAGTGTTGACTATGAGCAGCAGACCTGTGAAAAGGCCAACCAGAGTGTCCATCTGGAGGCTCATTAAGCCAACACACAATAATACATTGAGTCATATTCTGATCCTCTAATATCCTCCTTGACTTGCTACTCAAAGTGTGGTCCATGAACCAGAAGCTAAAGTTTGTTAAAATGAGGAATCAACCTCATTTTACAGATTCAACCTCAGACCTGTTGAATTGGTATTTTCACAAGATCCCGGGTAACTTGTGCACAAGAAATCTTGGCAACCACTGTCTTGTGGCACAGCTTATTCAAAGCCCAAGCCTCCCTTAAAGTTTTAAACAGGACCAGATGGCTTTGAAACATAGCTAACGACTTGGTTTCCCGTCATTGCCTGGAACCTTCATTTCTCCAGCAGTTCCCACCCATAGAGATGGTGCATCAGAAATTCTCACTTCAGAATAGAAGGAGGAACCAAGATAGCAGCATAAGGTATACACTTGTACATGCTGCCTCCCACAACCACACCAAAACTACAACTAAAAGACAAAATGGCTATCATCCAGAACCACAGGAAAGCTGGCTGAGTGGAAGTTCTATAACTAGAAGGAAAGAAAAAAGTGCATTGAGACTGGGTATGAGGTGTGGAGGCACCAAGAGCAGAGGTACGGAGGCGTGTGAAATGGGCTGGCAATTGAGTGCGCTGTTTTTTTCAATTGGAAGAGAGATACAAGCTCCCGATTGCTCTGAACTCCAGTTTCCAGTGAGACTCTGGGGACCCAGACTCCTATGGGGAGAAACTGGACTGTCTGGCATTGGGTCGGAAAGCAAGGGTGGTTTTCCCACAGAGGTGCTTGTAGGAATCATTGTTACTGCTTAGGGGTGCGGGATGCAGGGATGCGGGGACGCAGGGAAACGGAGAGGGGGAGATCCGGAGACCCGGAGACGTGAAGATGCTGACTGACAGCCATAGCTGTTCGCTCCACCCTGGTGAGTCCCTGAGACCCTGTCCCTCCCAATTTACAACCCCACCCAAGCTGTGCACAGTGGCTTATGTTTATGAATGGCCTGTCCTTTTGCAGCCTAACCTAACAAACTGCAGCTGGGTCAGAGAACTCCAAAACTTCCAAACCCCAGACAAAGAGGATAAATCTGAAGATCTCACTGTGGCCCCTACTGAGTGGCCTCAGGCAGTGGCTGACTTTGCACCTCCTTGGAGATCCAGGAGCCAGTGTACCCAGTGGTCAGATATGAGATTTCAACTCCTCACATCTATAAGAGACACACTCAAGAGGCAGACTCAGTGAGCACCAAAGCCTCACTGAAGCAAGTCCTGCCCCATGAGGGTGTTTCCAGCACAGCAGTTCTTCCACTATAGACAGCAGGTCCTCACAGCCAATTGGCCTGGAGGTGAATTCCCCCCAGTGATACCTAACAACAATCAAGGCTCAATTACAACAAGACTGTGCACACAGCCCACAAAGGGGTGCACTAAGAGTGTTT
>NW_006289395.1:4632301-4673291 GCF_000327345.1 Myotis davidii
ATTGGACAAAAATCTTACACCTATGTATGAGGACAGTAGCGGGGGTAAGGGCATGGGGGGTGGGAACCGGGTAGAGGGGAGCAAAGGGGGGAAAAAGAGGAACATCTTCTGTAATATTATGAACAATAAAGATTTTTTTTTAATAAAAGAAAGAAATTCTCGCTTCAATGAGCAAGGAACAGCCAAACCTGGGTATTAACATGAACTTTGTTGGTGCCATCCTCCAGCCTACTCAGACTATGATGCTGGTCCCCGAAGACTAGACCCTAGTGACTCACTAGGCTATGATAAGCCCTGGGCTAGAAGGACCGCTGATCCTCGCCAAGTACAAGGTTCTGGAAAGATCAGGGAGCTCAAAGATATGAATATTTCCCGTATGAAAAACTTCTGAGTTTCTTGTATTGGTCTTTCACTTGCCCCGGCCCTGCTTTAACTGGACATTTATCATAGTTAAAGTATAAATAATACCATCAGCCTTCCAAGAAGTGATAAAATTAGCAGTGTAAACAAAGCGAGCAAGTGACCTTGGTCAGACCCCTCGCTGATGCTGACCCAACACCTAAGTCAGGTCCAGTCCGAGCAGGGCAGAGGGCCCTGCGGAAGAGAGAGACCCCTTGTTTCTTTCCCGAGAACCATCCAGTGCAAAGGCCTGCCGACGACTGGGCTCTGCCTGGCTAGGGCTTCAGCTCAGCTCTGTGCCAAACTGTCATGGTTCGTTTTCTCCATGAGGAAAGTTTCTTCCAACTTCAGATTTTCTTGCTGTTAATATTTAGGCTTCCCAAGACAGGAGCCCTCTCTCACAGAGCTACGGGAGGCAAAATGCAGAGCGGGAAGCCAGCCACGGCGTCCGCTTCGTTCTTCGTGAAGATGGGTCCTTAGTGGGTGAACAGAAACCGTGTCCATGGGCTTGAGGCAGACGCTAGCGCGGACCCTGCATTTTGAGCCTCCTTCTGACCTGACGGTTGGTGTTACTGACTTGGACCCCTGTGGCTAGGCTCCCTCTTTCCTGGATTTCCTCTCCCGATTGTTCATTTCTTGACAACATTGCACTTCTTTTTGTCTTGTTTGTAGGAAAAGTCCGCTTATCCTCCCAGGACCTGGCTTATCTCCCTAGTTTTAATGCAGTGATGAAGGGAAATGCTCTTTCCATGCTCTTTCTAGCTCCTCTCAGGAGGAGGCAATCTTGATCTGGCTGTCAGATCACAAGTATTAGATTGGGGGGCCATGTGTTAAAAGGCCCAGTTTGCAGGTGAGAGCATGTGTGTGCACGTGTGTGTATGTGAGTGTGTGCGTGCGTGCGCACACGTGTGTGTGTGTGTGTGTGTGCGTGTTACTTCCTCCTCCTAGGCAGCTGAAGCAGTAAGCTCTTTGTACACTCATCACCCACATGACAAGTGTGCAGAACGTACTCTGCAAACAGGCCAAACTAGCACCGTTATTAGTGGCAAACAGAGCAACTCTGCAGCCTTCCCTGGCAGCCTGGACTCTCTCTGGCTCTATCTCCTCTTGCCCTCCATGGAAGCTAGACTAGAATCACACTCAGCTGGCACAGAAGGGAGCTCAGCACTGGAAGGGAAGCTCACAAGCCCATGGCCACTGCTCCCCACATGTATTCCTTTCTCAGGAAGCTTCTGAGGAAGGCAAGCTCTGGTAGGTCTCCTGGTCCAATTCCATCAGTTATCACCTGAATCCCAGGTTAGCCCTCACTATCGACAGAGTTCTAGCCCCATGTCATCTTGCAAATCACACACTTTCCAGATCACAGGTAGCTCCGCTATAACATGGGATCATTCAAATAAAATAACATTGGCAAATGCCTGGCAAAATTTTAAAATGTATACAGAAGGCAATTTTTATTGTCTTTCTGTTCAGGTTTGCTGTGGTTTCTTGATGAAATAGACACAATGAGTCATTATAGGATGGTTGATTGAACAAACAGGTAAGACTTTTTTCTTACATATAATTGATAAATCAATTTATCTATTGCGAGTTGATGTGATATTTTTGCAATGGGGTATAATGGAGTTGAAATACTCTGATGGGATGGAGGGTTTACTCGTCAATTGTAAATTGGCTCTGAGGACATATATTAGGTCCTATCATCTAAGCAGTCCATCTGTTGAGTCGGTGTTCTTGAGAGGGCTCCCTTAATTAAACTGGTATGATTTTGCTAACATCATTTCTCTAAACAAATGTTGATTGATTTTTACACTGGATTTGGTTACTAAGGGCTGGACCTCTGTAAACATAGTCTCAATATGGAAAAAGTGGGTAAAGACACTTATGTACCCTTTCCACAACAGAGAAAAATCTAGCTTTTTTGTTTAATCTATTGCAGCCCAAATTGCAGGGAACCAGACACTGACAAGAAGAACAATCCCCTGATAAAAACTGTCAAGGAGCCCAGCCAGCAGGGCTCAGTGGTTGAGTGTCAATCTATGAACCAGGAGGTTATGGTTCCGTTCCTGGTCAGGGCACATACCTGGGTTGCGGACTTAGTCTCCAGTAGGGGGCGTGTAGGAGGCAGCCAGTCAATGATTCTCTCTCATCATTAATGTTTCTATTTCTCCCCTCTCCATTCTCTCTGAAATCAATAAAAATACATTAAAGAAAACTGTCAATGAACCTTTAGTACCGGCCAGCTCATTCCATTGACCTCTGCTCGCACCATTGACCACTACGTGAGGTCGGATAAGTGCATCCTCTCCCTGGGAGCCCTGATGTCCACGTGCATGATGTCAGAAGTCAAACCTGGGTGTAGGCCTTCTCCTTCTAACCCCACTGCTTCTCTTCTGACTACAAGCATAGTTATATCTCTTGTTCATGGAAACAAAAACAAATCTAACAAAACAAAATAACTTTTCTCTTATCCTATTATCTTACTGTAGTCACACTGCTTTTCTTCTTTTCCTTTTTATGCCATGTCTATGCAGAGTACATTATCAGATCCAGTTCTTAGCCAAAGATTTTCTCCCTTATCCCTTTTGTCTGGACTACCCTGCCCAAATTACTTCCTGAAAGTGACCCCATAGCCACTTAGCTAATACCTATTTTGTAGAACTCAACTTCCTTGACCTCTTTGCAGCATTTGACTCTGTTACATGTTGTTTTAAGTTGTGTTAACCATGTCTTTTCACTTTCTCCTTTGATGCTTTCGTATCTTCAGGCTTTGCTAACCCTTACCCTAGAGGGACTACCCCTGGAAGGGCTGGCCAATTCCTAGAGATAGTAACCAACTTGCCTTCAGACACACCTTTCAAATGCAATCCCCCATCTCTTCTATTAGGCTCACACTCAGGGCCACTGTCCACCTGCCCTAATCACCCCAGGTGCATCTGGAGGCCTCCCCTGCGGCCCAGAGACTGCAGAAATGATCCAGAGTAGCCAAGCTAATCCTGCTCCCCCTACCTTACATGCTCCTTCCCACACACAATAAAAGCTCTTGCCCACAGCCTCTTGTCCACAGCCCCTCCTTCCCCCGACCCGCCACCCCCCCAACCCCCCACTGACAGACCCTGGTACTCCCCATGCAGCAGTGCCTCCTGTTTCCAGGGAGCTGTGAGTTAAACACATTTTCCTTCTTGGAAGTCATTTTCATGTCTGCCTTACCATAACCTATCAGAACAAAGCCCAGGTACCCTTAAAACCCGTACTCTTGTTTGAAAGTCATTCCCCTTGCATTTGGAACAGATTTCTGGTCTTTGCTTCTCTTATTTTGCTTCATTCTATTTTTGCTTCTGATTTGCTTACAGATGCTCTGGAATCAGGGTCCTACTTACCAGCTAAGGGATTTCTAATTGTGAGATGAGGTGGATGGTACATTTAAAATGGTTTTGTTGTTGTTTTTTCTAATGGGAAGGGGGAGAAAGGATTTAGAAAAGACAAGGGTTAGAATAAACTCCCATAACCATACGTCAAACATACTCAACCTGTAAGATAAAGTTAAAAAGCATCTTTAATTTATCTCCCACAATCTCTTTAAAATCGCCATTGCCAGTTATTTAAATAAGCAGTTCCATGCCATAACCCACACCCCTAACTTGACTTAGCATTGCATCCTGTTGCTCTCCCTAGCAGGACTAGCCACCTGCTGCCTAGGAGGGAGGTAGAGTCAGCTTTAAAACAACACCTGGTTCATCTCAACCATCATCTTACTAACTTCAGCGCAAATACCTTGCAGGCTGGACTGCAGGAAGAGAAAGTGAAAATAAATACTCAAGTTTCTTACATGACGAATACCGTCACAAGGTGGCTTTGCTCTCTGTGTACCTGACAAGGACAAAGCTGCCTCTTCCTCCGGAGGGGGCTCCTGTACGCTCTCCAGAGACTGCTCGTCAGCCCTCCGACTCCAAGGCCTGGGCATCTCTTTTGGCTGCGGCTCCATGGTCAGCCCCTACATTTGAGTGTTCACTCCGAACAAAACATTCTCTCTTGGACTCCGTTACACTTTTAAGAAGTCCTCTTGGATGGGATTTAAAATAGCTCTAGGAGGACATTGCTATTTACAATCTACATCCGGTCCCCTCCCGTGGACAGGAGCGCAGTCACTTCCCAGACACACGGGCTGCATCACCTCTCTAAGTCCTTCTTCCCACCTGCAGGACACACACCTCCAGTGCTCTGAGTGGTCTCATCTGAGTCCCTCTCACCAGGCTTGGGTTTAAAGGAAGCACCCTTCCCCTGCCCCATTGGTGGGCAATGGGATTCTACCCAGCAACATCTCTTTCCTAGGGAAACATTTCCCTTCTCTTTGAAACAGAGCTTTGGAAATGCTATCCCTAGAGTTTGCCTTTGGACCCTTTATCCCTCTAAGTCTCATTATCAAAACTTCCATTCTAACATCACGTCAGTTATTTTTAAGGGTGAAAGAAAAATGAGAATTCTTAATTTACCTATGTTTTAAATGATCTTTTTAAAATTATGTCACTGTTATGTAAAATTACATATGCAAGGTGGGTAGGTATCGTGTTTCTTCTTACAAATGTATTGTAAAGGAAAACCAGGTTATCCTTTAGGGGCATTTAGTTTTCTATGCCTGTGCAAAATCTTTCTGTTTGGACAAGGCCATGATCCAGATTAGTGATTCTCAAACCTGACAGCACATCAATATAACCTGAGGAACTTATTTAAAATTCAGATGTCAGACTCTCTTCCAGACCCACTAAATCAGTCTCAGTCCATCAGCGTTGTTATCAGCCTCACCTGTGGTTCTCTTGCGTAACTAGGTTTACAGTCCTCCTGGTTAGCTAGTCAGAAATGCCAATATCACCTCAAAGGATGTAAACGGCCTCTGATGGGCAAGTCATGCAAATTCAAACTTACAAAACAAAACAAAACAAAATGACTCCCTGTAATTCCATTGGTAGCAAATTCCAATGGAGTTTTATTTTTATTTAGTTGTCATGAGGGCTATTCTTTCTTAGTTTACTCTGCTTCTGAAGGGTGAAACCACCTCCAGGTTGACCAGTTAGCTCCTTGTTGAATCCGTTGTTATGGAATGTCCCTGTTTAACAGAGTTGCTAGGAAAGCCTGAGTCATAACCTTCAACCCCACGGTTTCTATGTTCCAAGGCTAAGTCCGTTATTAACCAGTTTATCCACTTGCTCTTTACCAGGCTTCACTACTCGGGTCTCTGCTGCCAATTCTCTTGTTTTGTGTCTTGGTAGCCTTGGGGATTTTAAACACTTCACCCCTTTCTCTTTCTCCTTAATCAGGGAACTGGAGTTCTCCATGGTTCCCTTCAGTAACCTCTGGATATGAAAAATGATATCTAAAGTTCATGACCTTTGAAATGTTTTCCCGATCGGCTATTTTGATTTTGTCTTTAACGGATGGCAAAAAGTTCCCTGTTCTAATTCACAGTCTCAGCTCTGATGCTGGGAATTCTTTAAAGGTCTCCTAAGAGAAGGAGGTGGCGATGGCTAAGGCAGAACACACATCTGGAGGTGAGAATTTACACGTCACCATCGTAATCCCTGTAATCTAGACAATTAAAACAATTCTAACTCTTCCCTCTGCTCTGACCTTCTTCCCCAGCCTTCACCTCCTTTTACTTTTTTATTGACAGTGACTACAGTCACTCTTGTAGATTTTCCCAGCCTAATTCTCCCCTACTCCCCACCCCAACAGCCATATCACTAAGTGCCTGTACACCAGCTGCTGAAGTCTATTTCTGGTTATGACTTCCATTTCTCCCACTAAAATTTCCCATTTTGTCATGATTCTCCAAATATGCATTCCCTGAATTGGGGAAAGAAAAGGGAACTTATTTGTTGAGCTGCTACTATGTTTCAGGTACTATGGCCAATGTATAGCATTCATGTCTCTCAGTAGTCCTTTAAAACAGTGGTCACCAACTGTTCAAGAGGTTCAGGAGGTTGGCGACCGCTGCTTTAAAATACTTACTTGCAGCCCTATTTTAAATATAGGAAAATAAATGCTTTAAATAAATAAATGCTTTAAAAAATCTTGTCTGATGTCACGTAACTAATAAGGTTCAATGTCACTTTTCCATGAAATCTCTTTCAATTTCCTCATAGTTTATTGCTTTCAATTTTTTATTCATAAATATTTATTTATTAGTATTTGTCGAGACTGTACCACCTGCCAGACACTGTGATAGGTCATTGGCAGGAACAGGACAGAACATATTCTTGTGTTCAAGGAGTTTACATTCTCATAGGCAGATAGATAATAAACCAGTAAACAAATGGCTAAGAAAATTAGTGGGATAAGTCCTGTAGGGGCAATAAATAAGTTAATAGCAAGTGATAGTATCTGGAAGGAACTTGCTTAAGATACAGAGAATCAGAAAAGACCTCTCTAAGGAGGTGATGTTTGAACTGTGACTTGGAAAATGAGAAAGAGTTAAATAAGTAAAGTGCCATATAACTCCAAACAGAGAGAAGTTAAGTGCAAGGGTCCTGGGGCAGAAAATATTTTGATATGTTTGAGGGATACCTTTGTTGGAGTAGGTTAGGTTGACAAGGTAGGTTAGCACCAGATCATGTTAAATCATTGATACTTTGGATTTTATTCCAAAAGCAATATAAATCTCTTGAAGGATTTTAAAAATGGCTTTATCGAGGTGTAATTAACATGCAATAAACTGAACACAGGCAAAGTGTATGGTGATAAATTTTGACATACTTATACACCATGAAAGTATCATCATGCTCAACATAATAAATATATTCATCAAACGCCACTCAGAACAATTCCTGACCCCAACCTCAGGCAACCACTGCTTTCCCTTCTATGACTATAAATTAGTTCACACTTTCTAGCATTTTATGTAAATAAAATTGATCACTTGGGTCTTTACAGAATGTACTTTTGTGTGCATGTATGGCTTATAGGTTTTTCATAAATATCTTTTATCAGGTTAAGGAAGTTCCTTTCTATTCTTATTTTCTTTTTTTAATATATTTTTATTGATTTCAGGAAGGAAGGGAGAGAGAGAGAGAGAGAGAGAGAAAGAGAGAGAGAGAGAGAGAGAGAGAGAGAATGAGAATTATTGAATGGCTGCCTGCTGCACGCCCCCTACTGGAGATCAAGCCTGCAACCCGGGCATGTGCCCTTGGTCAGAATTGAACCTGGGACCCTTCAGTCCACAGGCCAATGCTCTATCCATTGAGCCAAACTGGCTAGGGCTATTCTTATTTTCTGATAGTTTTGTTTTTAAATTGTGAATGGGTGCTATATTTTGTCAAATGTTTACTCTCAATCTTTTTTTTGTTGTTGTTAATCTTCACCCGAGGATATTTTCCCATTGATTTTTAGAGCGTGGAAGGGAGGGGAAGAAACAGAGAGAGAAAAACATCAATGTGAGGGAGACACATCAATTGGTTGCCTCCCACACATGCCTTGACCAGGGCCAGGATGGAGTCTGCAACCAAGGTATGTGCCCTCAATCAGAATTGAACCCAGTATCCTTCAGTCGCTCTATCCACTGGTCTATCCACTGGCTAGGCCTCTTCTCAATTTTTGAGATGATCTTTTTCTTTAAAAAAATTATTGTTGACAGTATTACACATGTCCCCCATTTCCCCCCTTTGCCTCCTCCCACCCAGGCCCCGCCCCACCCCAGGCTTTCCCCACACTATTGTCTGTGGCAATGGGTTATGCTTATATGCATATTTGTTCTTTGGTTAACCTCTTCCCATCCCCTTCACCCCTTCCCCCTCTGAGATCTGTCAGTCTGTTCCTTGTATCTATGCCTAGGACCTATTTTGTTTGTCAGTTTATTTTGTTCATCAGATTCACATATAAGTGAGATCGTGAGATGTTTGTCTTTATCTGATTGGCTTATATCACTTAACACAATACTCTTCAGGTCCCTACATGCTGTCACAAAGGGTAAGAGCTCCTTCTTTTTTTTTTTTTTTACAGCAGCATAGTATTCCATTGTATAAATTATGTTAAAAAACAACTTAAAAGATTGTTTTAAAGGTTAAGCCAAAATGACATTCCTGGTATAATCCCTACTTGGTCATTATTTATTATCCTTTTTCATAGTTTTGGATTAAATATGCAAAGATTTTGTTTAGAAAACATGCATCTATGTCATTTTCTTTTCTTGTACTATCCTTTTTTGGATTTGAGACCAGAGTTATGCTGGCCTTATAAAATGTCTTGGAACACATTCCCTCTCTTTAATTTTCTTTAAGAGTTTGTTCAAATGGGTGTTATTTCTTCCTAATGTTTTGTAGAGTTCACTGGAAAAGCAACCTGTAACTGGAGTTTTCTTTGTTAGAAAGGTTTAAACTACAAATTCAAATTTTAAAAATACATATAGGCTTATCTGCTCTGGTTATGTCTCTCTTCTTGAGTAAGTGTTGGTCTTATGTCTTTTAAGGAATTTGCCCATTTCTTTTAAGTTATGACATTTATTGGCATAACGTTGTTCATAAAAATATAAATCATTTTAATATCTGTAGAATCTGTAGTGATGTCATACCTCTCATCCCCCAAATCCTATATAATAAAGAGGTAATATGCAAATTGACTATCACACCCTCCTGCAAGATGGCCACCCTCATGTGGTCACAAGATGGCCACCACAAGATGGCCAGCAGGGGAGGGCAGTTGGGGGCGACTGGGCTGACAGGGGTAGTTGGGGGCGACTGGGCCAGCAGGGGAGGGCAGTTGGGGTGATCGGGCCGGCAGGAGAGCAGTTAGGCATCATCAGGCTGGCAGGGGAGTGGTAAGGGGGTGATCAGGCTGGCAGGCAGAAGCAGTTAGGGGCAATCAGGCAGGCAGGCAGGCGAGTGGTTGGGAGCCAGCAGTCCTGGATTGTGATAGGGATGTCTGACTGCCTGCAGTTGGACATCCCCCGAGGGGTCCCAGATTAGAGAGGATGCAGACTAGGCTGAGGGACCTCCCCCACTGCCCCAGTGCAAGAATTTCATACACTGGGCCTCTAGTTGTTCATGTTTACTTCTCTTTCCATTCTATCCTCCATGCATTTGGTTAGAGGCTTATCAAATGTATTGATCTTTACAAATAACTAGTTTTTGGTCTCACTCATTTTCTCTATGTGTTTCCGGTTTTATATTTAATTGGTTTTTGCTTTTATTATTATTTCTTTATTCTATTATTTTGAGTTAATCTTGCATTTTTCTCTAGGATTTTTTAGGGGAGAGGTTGTTTGTTTTTAAGGAGGAAGCGTTGGCCAAGGATATGAGAGCATCTTCAGCCTTTTCTCACTCTGACTGTGGGAAGAGAAATTACTCCCAGTCTTGGGTGACCTCTGAGGGCTTATTCTCTCTAATCCTTTTCCCCATGTCCCAGCTCATTTCTCAGGCATACTCACTGAGCAGCACAGCTCACGTGGGACCCTCTGAAGATCTTTGGAGCTCTCTCTGTGAAACCCTCTTTCCCCCGTGCTCTCCCTTCAACCTGGTGTCCTTGGCCTCGGGGGCTCCTAGTACTGCCCCCTCAGTTCCGTAAGACCAGCCAGCTTTGCTTCCCGTCCCTGCACCATGGCCTGGGCATTCTCTTCAGGCACAAGCTGGGGGTTATCCTAGGGCTTCACTTATTTCCTGTCTCTCAAGTCTCACTCTCCTTCATCATCCGATATCTGGGGTTACGAAAATCATGGCCTTATATGTTTTGTCCTATTTTTTTAGTCATTTTATGTAGAAGGATAAATCTAGTCCCTGTTTTTTCATGTCTATCAGAAACGGAAGTCTCATTCCTTTGAAGGATTTAAAGTACAGGAGGACATTGTACCAGTTGAGGTTTAAATGATCATACAGCCTGCAGTGTGGAAAATAGACAAGAAGTAGGAAAAATGCAGGCAAGAAGGGATGCTATTGAAGCTAGTTTTTTTTCAGGGCACAGGGAGACAGAGGACAGGCCCAGATGCCTTTGGAGATGGAAACAGCAGGGCCTGGATGTGGGGAAGGGAGGAAAAGGAAGGGTGAAGGCTGCCTCCAGGCCTTTTTCCTGGAGCAACTGGGCAGAAGGGGATGCCTGGGGTGGGGGTAAGAGTGCTGTGGGAAGGCTGAGTCAAGAGTTACTATCTGTACACGAGCCTGAGATGCCTTTAATCATTCAGGCACAGCTGGTAATATCGCCAGAGGGCTATGAGGATGTGGAACTCTGTGGAGAGGTCAGGGCTGGGGACAGAAGAAGAGTCACCGTCCACAGCCTGGGGCTGGATGAGATAACCTAGTGCAGCTAGAGGAGAACCTACATGAAGGGTCAGCATCCAGAGGTCAGGGGAGGACGAAGAGCTGAGATGGAGCCCAAGAAGCACCTGCCTTCCTACAACACTTGGTTCTGTTATTGAACCATGTGTGACTCTGTGTTAGAATCACCTGTCTGTCCACCTGAAACTCACTTGGCCTGTGAGCCAGTGAGGTACCGGGCCCCGTCTTATTTTTGTTTCATCATGTCTAACATAATGCCTGGCACACTGGATCCTTTAAATGAGTGAGTGAGTGAATGAATGAGATTAAGACTTGATTGGTGTGAGGTCAAAAGGGCACAGCCTTTAATAACCCAAGGGGACCCAGGGGGTAATTCTGGGGGAAATTAGATGGGCTCAGGGGAAAAATAATGATCCAGAAACAGTCCCAGAAGCCCAGTTCCTGATCTATAAACTACAGGCCTGGAGAAGTGATCTCTGAAGCTGCTGCGTGGACCTGGTGAGCAGGACGGGGGCTCTGGGTGGACCTGGTGAGTAGAATGGGGGCTCTGGGTGGACCTGGTGAGCAGGATCGGGGCTCTGGGTGGACCTGGTGAGCAGGACAGGGGCTCTGGGTGGACCTGGTGAGCAGGACGGGGGCTCTGGGTGGGCCTGGTGAGCAGGACGGGTGGGCACTCTCTGGCTTCCCTCTATGGACCTTACAAGGAGAGACAAAACAATGAGTTTAAGCTGGGCTTCCTTGTGGAGGTTGCTGTTCTTTCAGCCTTTTGTCTGTTTTCAAGCAGATCAAAGCACGGCTTGTGAAATGTCTTGGCCCCGGATTAGAATTTAAGATGCACAAAGGTCAAGAGTGGACATTAGTAAAAAATCATGTTGGCCCTTTGGATCGGGAGAGGCACCCGGGGGTTGACAGAGGCCAGGTGTGTCCCTGCCAGCCCCGGGGACATGAAGGTGTCCTCCCCGAGGAGTCAGGCTAAGTGTCTCGACAGCTTCGCATCTGCCCCTGCCAGGCCGGAGCCAGACCTCCCTCTCCTGACTTACAGGACTGGCAAGGGCGGTGACAGGAGCCTGGCCAGGGAGCCTGGCCGAAGTCCTGGCCGAGCAGAAGCCCAACGCAGCGCTGCAAAGCGAGGCCGGCCTCCGGCTCACCGCCGTCCAGCCCCAGGCTTCCCGCTGGGCTGTGGGCTGCGCTCCACACTCCACAGTGAGCAGACCCCGAGGGGTTTAACTGTCCACTTGAAACTACAATACAGTTTATTTTGGTTAAAACCTGAAATGAGTCTGAGTTTGAATTTTTCAGCCTGGTGGCTTTGTGTAAACAGTTTACTTAACATCGTTTTTGGCTCTTTTTCAATAAACCACCATGATAATCCCATTCACAGACAAAACAGATCACAGATTAGCAGACAGGCTGCTGTAAACCAGCGCATTACCTGCTCTCTGTGGGAAATGTAAAGGTCGGTTTTTAAGAAAGGACTCGTCCACCTCTTGTTTTTGTAGCTGAAAACAGTTCTTTGGACTTGTATGGAGAAGAGAAACATGACATTGGTTAGCTTCTTTTTATACCACGAAAATAGATTTTAATTAAGCGCATGAAGTGTGCTGGGCCCGGCGCTGCTGTTTTCCAGGGAAGGCATGCTGGCTTTATTCAAATTGGAAGAGACCCCAGGAGAATGCCAGAATCACCTATTGCTTACATTTCATTTTAATGTGCTCAAGTTCAATAAAAGTTTATCATCTCCATTAAACCAGTACCTATTGGAACTGATTTAATCTCGTTAGCACAAAGAACCACATGAAAGAAATCAAGTCTCGGGACAAGATTGTGCACAGCACAGTGTGGGGTATAAATCACACACGAGCAATGAAGCAGCTCCGCAGACAGAGCGCCTCCCCTGCTCTGGGGTGCGAGTGTGCGTGCATGTGCCTGCCTCTGTGCAGTGGTATGTGTGCAGGCATATGTGTGTGTATGTGTGTACACACGCACTCTGTGCAAGGGCCTGGCCGCCTGCCACAGTGCAGCACGCCTGGGAGGCTGCCAAGCTCGGGAGTCCTCAGCTGCTCAGTGTCACAGCCCCGCTGTGCTCCCACACGGGCCGTGGATTGTGTGACATTTGAACAAACAAATGTCATGCGTAGGGGTGCTAGTCAAACGTCTTCTGGCAACAGCACAATGAGGACATATATCATGATCCCAGCCCACAGAGCTTAGCGTGGGGAGGGCGCGTGTGCGCCCACGTACACACACACACACACACACACACACACACACACACACACACACACACACACACACACACACACACACACACGACTTCCTCTGCAAGGAAGAGCCGGCTTGTTCTTCATTTCCAGCACACTCTCTTCCATGTACTAGAAAACCTCCTGTAGTTCATGGCTAGAAGTGAACCGAGTCCAAGAATCCAGGGACGTTGGGTCTCTTATCCAGCATGTAGCTTGACCTTGGGGCTCAGTCACATCAAACATGAATGACAAGTTAGTGTGAGGATGACTGGCTGCCCACCAGTGTTTGCTTCCCCGAGGTTCATCTCATGGGCCGTGGATGCAGTGACGTGGACTGGGGTCTGAGCTCAGTGGAGACGAGGCTGCAGGCAGAAGGTGAGGGACCTGTTTCCCTAGAAGACTCAGTGAGCATAAGGCACAGGCAGATTTTCTTAGGGCCCCAGGGGAGAGAGGCCTGGCCTAGAAACACCTGCTCTGCCCCCTCCTCAGTGGGGGCCACAGGGAGCACAGCCTGATGTGGGCATTCGTGGCTGTAGCTTTGGGAACAGAGGGTGACTGTCACCCTCAGAGTGAACCTCTCAGTGTCTTGGCGACAGGGACAAGGGGTGGCACAGCTTTGACAGGGTCAAGGAAGGGAGCCTAGAATGGAGGAAAATGTGATACAGTTTTTGGATTCCTGTGAGGCTTTCTCAGGATCTCCTGAAAATGTCTGGTTAAGCTTTGAGTGGGGGATGCTAGGTCCCTCCTACACAGCGTGGGGCATGAATCCTGAAGGACCGAAAAGATCCACTGACTCCATTACTCACTGACTGAAGAGCTATTTACAGACCCTCTTTTGAGTTCCAGGCACATTAGTAGACCCAGGTTAGTCAGCTCAAGCGGCTGTAACACATTACCAGAGATGATGTGGCTTAAGCAACAGAAATCTGGTTCTCACACTTCTGGAGCTGGGAAGTCTAAGATTCAGGTGCCAGCAAGTTACTCTTCATTCTGAGGCCTCTTCTCTTGGCTTGTAGGCAACTGCCCTCTCACTGTGTGCTCACAGGACCTCTTATTCACATATGGCAGGAGAGAGAGCTCTCTGGTGTCTCTTCTTCTAAGGGCACTAATCCCATTATGAGGGCCCCACCCTCCTGATCTCATCTAATTCTTGCTTTTTTTTTTTTTTAGTATTATTAGCCTTATTTTATTCATGTAGAAATTGAGGCTCAGAATGTTTTATAATTTTCCCAAGATCACAATATTTGAGTATAGAGCAGGGACTTGAACCCAAGTTCTCTGATCTACTGTTCTTCTTTCTATGCCACAAGCCATCCTTGTATAACCAAACGGAATTACTTTTTATCAAAAGAATGACTTTTAACTGCCACCATGATCCCTGGAAGCTACTGCAAAATCAATAGAGCTCTAGATTATCCCCTGAAATCACCTGTAAGCATCCTGGCTTTCTCAACCCGCAGCTCACGGTCACCTCCCCACAGAAGTCTCTCCTTCCTTAGCCTGCTTTATTTCTCCACAACACCAAACTAAGTGAAAAGCATTTTGTGTGTTTCCTTGTTTATCATCTGAATTACTACCCCTCCCCAGCAGTGTAGGCTCCATGACATCAGGGACCTAGTCTTTCAAGACCATTTTTGTGTCTCCCTCCCCCCAGTAAAACTAGAACAGGGTCTGGACATGGCAGGGGTCATCAAGTAAGTGTTGGTGAATCTTAAGTACCCCAAAGGTACCGTGTGTATCTTTTCTACATACAAAGGGTGGGGAGGGTGGTGGAGAGTAATGTTCTCTGGGCATCTGAGATGGGCCTTGTAGGATGGGAAGGATTTTGACAGATGGACATGTGGGGTGAGGAAGGAAGCTAACTCATTTCTTTGGCTCTGGAAAGACCAACTTTTCTTTTCTTTAACACAAACTTACAGCTTCTTTGGAGAAGGCTCTGTGATGGTCTTATGCTCTCAGGAAGTTCTTCTTGATGTCTGACTTAAAATATGAACTTCCTCCTACTCCACGCTCAGCCCACTTTTATCTGCCGTTCAATAGAAACACTATGCACTCTACTCATCTGCAATTTCCCTGCAGCTTTGTCTCATGAATGAGCTCTGCCAGAGTCTGAGGTAGCAATCTGCCCAGGCTCCATATCATCCCCTGCCTGTGTGGGGCAGGGATGTCCACTCAACAGGAACACCGGAAACTCTTTCATCATCCTTTACATTTGGAAAAAGACTGTGCAAGTGCAAAACAGGGACACCCCTATTTTCAATGCTATCTTTTCACTAAACACTGCAAATAACACTGGGACGGGCATAACGGTGCTGTGGATCCACGGAAGACGCTGGCTTTCTGTTTGCATTGGGGAAGCTTCCTGGGCTCTCATTTGAATGGGAAGTAGTAGGAGAGGCAGAGCAAGGCGGCTTTTGGGAGTGCCATTCCCTGCATGTTGTGATTTAAAGCTCTGACCTAGCCTGACTCCTAAGGACCCAGGCACAGTTCTGAAACTCTGCTGTGTGGAAATTCACTCAGCAGCCGGTTCATGCATGTCCAGGGCCAGGCATTGTGACTCACCCAGGGAGGCGCTGAGACATGGTCCCACAGGAGGGCGAGTGATGTGACATGTGAGTCGTTTAGGTGGGACTCATATATGTAGGACGGCACATGGCAAAGGTGGAGCAAGAAGGCTTCTGAGCAGCACCCCCTCAGGATGCTCTGGACCACCGGCCTCCGTGTAAGCCAGGGGCACCCCAAGATGTGGGCCAGGGCCGTCCACAGCCCATGAGGACAGGACCCTATCACGCTCCTCCCCTGCCCAGGGGCTGCACAAGCAGAGCAGGAGGCGCCCCTCTCTGCGGGACTCCCCATTTCCCAGCCTCAGCCGCAGGTCCTGTGGGTGGGTGAGCTACGGTCACCCTCTCCCAGTGGAGAGAAAACACAAATCCGGTTCAAAAGCAGGACAGCAGCTAAGGGGAGAGCTGACTTTGAAGTTTAGAGCCTCAGGTTGGAGGCAATTCTCTTGGCTGAGTCACAAAGAGAATAAAATGCCATCTTAAGAGAATAGCTTTAGATTTTTCTCTTCATCTTCAAAATAAAAGATTAGGGACACAATTCTGGTTGAGATGGTTAAGCGGGTGCCTGTATAATTGAATTTCACGCTCATTATTTCCCTCTGAAGTGGTGTACACAAGCGGTCATTGGAAAGCAGGTTTAACAAACACCCTGGCCAGGGCTTTGCTGAACTCTATAGCTTTCTAAAATGTTCCAGGTTCGTTCAGTGTTCGTGGCTATTGTGCAACGTACAGAGGAGGTAACACTGATACAGCCAGTGAACCAACTGGGTTCAAGACCGGCTTCTCTTCCATCAGCAAACTTGTCAAAGGGTTTGAATGTTTCATTTTCTGCACAAGACTACCGTGGTCTGGGATGCTGCTTGCTGCCCGGGCAGGCAATTTACCTGCAGCTTTGGCCGGGGGTCGGCGCAGATAACATCATCCTCACTTGTGCTGCTCAAATGGTCCCCCAGGAAAGACCACGGTTTGGGTTCTGTGTTTCTTTTCCTGTTTTTCCTTTTTCTTTCTCCATGTTGTCACATTTTGGTCCATACCCTGTTCAGTGACATGAGCCAGGGATCATGTGTTTGAGTGTCACAGCAAAACCAAACTACTGGAAAACGTTTCTTAACATGTACTTTCCGTTTCCATACCTACATGGTCAAGAGATGCGTGGTTACACGTCAGCACGCGTCTGGGTAACACGCTCCTCTGAGGAGTGACATGGGCACTGCCTCTGAGAAAGTCAGCACCCCCCTTCCCCCGCCCCGTCACACAGCAGGTGAGCTCTGCAGTCCCACTTTAGGTCGGGAGGACTCCTGTACCTCGTCTTACTCATAGAAACTGTTCGAAAGGGCGTGGAAAGAATTAGCTCAAAGTTACTAGACTTCAAATGAGGTGAAGAGAGTGGAAGGAAGGATAGCCTCTCACTTCCATAAATTCTCCTCTCCTGATTCTCCTCAAACTAATCAGGCCATTTCCCCAACCCCCACGGCAAACCCGGGACAGTGACCATGACCTTTCTCCCACTGCCTTCCCACCCTGCGCCTGCTGCAGCCACCCCTTGCTCGCCCCTTCCAACAACCCCCTTAGCTTACAGCGTGAATTCACAGGGGTGGGGGAGGAGAGGCATCAGAAAAATGAAATAAATTATAGTGTCCAAGAGCCCTCAGGAATCCAAACACAGCAAAATTATTATGTTTAATGTAAAAATTGAACTTAAAATAATCCTGCTCTGTGTTTAATAACAACAGGTATGGCTGAGCGCAGCCAAGCCAGCCAGGGCCCCTCAGCCAGGCGGCCTGGCTTCTCTTAGCAGGAAGATAAAGCAAATGAGAGCCCTTGAAGTTAATAGAATCTATCACCTCCTAAAGAATGCAAACTGTATAAATACTCAGGTTGGAAATGAAATCCCCGAGGCCAGCCCTGCACAGTGAGGTCAGCTCGGCCTGGGGGCCTGCTGGCTGTCTTCCGTGCCGTGTGGCGGTGGCGTGTGACCAGAGCATCCATGACATATAGATGTAGTCTTCGCCCTAGACTGTATATTAAAACCGAGAAAGCAGAACTCCCATAGCTCAAGTTTACAGAAATACATGACAATGTTTGAAGTAGCTTAGCTGAGACTAAAACAGTCTGACATCACAGCCTTGAGAAGATGATGGAAATTTCTTAATTTCTTCAGAAAAATTGAAAAAACAAATTCTTTTCAGGTGTTCCTTTGGCCACCCAAGTGCAGCTTTGGAGCTGCTGTTCATTTCTGGTTTTAGAAAAGGACACAGAAGTATGAGACTCTGCTTAGCATGTCAGCCACCCTGTGCCCGGTGTCCTGGGAGGCTAGCCCCGGTGGATTGCATTACCTGGGCTCTCCTCGCCTCTGACTTGCAGCTGGATGTGGCCACGGGTTGCCACAGCAGGACTGGAGGGCAGGAGGAGAGAGGCCAGGCTCTGTTCCCATAGGTGCTCCTCTTCCATGCCTCCAGCTCTCCCAGGTACTCCCACACAATTCCCTCCCCTGGTCTCTTTTTGGGAAGGTAAAAGGTAACAGTTTTCCACTATTGCTGTTCCCTGGGTGACTCACCTCATGTCCTTAATCCTGCCCACAGGCCCCTGTGTTTCCAATTGGGCCCTGGATGATACGCGGCTGCCTCTTAGCCCTAAGCTGCTGGTCAGGAGCTGTGTGTCTTCATCTAATTTGGGTATCAGAATACCGTATTGATTACACAGGGGGTAAATGAAGTGACCTCATATTGTCAAGTATCATTGTTAAATGATTCTTTCCATCTTTGAAGCTTTCCTTTTCTTTCTTCTTCTTTTGCATATTCCGTCTCAACGCCTGTTGATATGAAAGAAAATAGTGCGTTACTGTTTTTTCTTTTTTCCGTTTCTGAACTAATTTGCCTTTAATCATCATCACCTCCCTTGTTTTTCCCAGCAGAGCCAAGCATTTCTAATGTGTGTTTCACATGTTCGCACTCGTGCTGTGTAGGTGCATCTCTTTCCTGGGTTTCTGTTATCACTGATTGTCTGTGGGGATTCGAGCAGCTTTTTCGGGTTAAAGCAGGCTCTCTAGGGACCTGCTCAGTCTTTCACAATATCTCTGCCCAGGTCCTCCCAACACCCTCGCCTCTCCCCGATCCAGTTAGTATTTGAGGATAATACTGTCCCCCTGGTGCTGCTTCAGGAGGCCTTGGGTGCATAGCTGTCTCTGGGGCCACACTGGTCTCTGCCCTGGGCTGACTGGTCTGGGCCCAGGGCACCATATGCTGGTGGCCACTCGAATGGGTCCAATCTGGCCTTTAGGAAGATTATGCTGCACTTACTGCTGTGGTTCTGATCCTGGCTTTGGTCACAAAGCTTTTGCATTCTGTTCTGACCACTCTGCTGACTTGCTGTGACGTCCCCCACCCACTCTCTGTCTATTTCATTCGTAGTAGAAAGTAGCTCCTCTTTCCTCCATCAGACCTTGCAGGGCCTCTACTCTCCACACCATGCACCAAGTGTGGAGGGCCCACAGGCATAGATGCTCACCTCAGCCCGTGGGTCCCTGCTGGGCTGGCACCCACTTAAACATGATGCACTGGGAGGAGAGCATACAGTGGCCCAGTGTGTGGCTGAGAAGGCAGAAACAGGCTGCTGTGCAACGGCATAACCTGAACCTCCATCTTTTCTTTCTATTAATGGTGACAAGGATTTTACACTCAAGGGATTCAAGACTCATGTTCCTGACTTCTGTTCCCCTCCTTCCCTTCAACCTCTTCCACCTGCACCAGATCCATTCTCTGCAGCCTCTCTAGGAGAGGGGGCCTCCTAGAGAGGCCCATACTGAGTTTTCTCTCCTTATGGATTACGATAGAACTTGATATTTAACTCTGCTTTTTGTAGGTTAGAAAAACTAACAAATTATTTATCCTTTTTATTTATCATCAAAGACTGGCTTTCAAGATTATCATTTCTCCAGGACGCAGAGCTTAGAGCTGGAGGCCTGTGGGTTTTGGTTCTTTCCCCTCCCTCCCTCCCTCCCTCCCTTCCTCTCCATTCCTCCCTCCCTATCTCCCTTCCTTCCTTTCTTCCTTCCTTAACACTGACTTAGTGCCCACAACACACACCCTATGTCTATTTCATTTGTAGTAGAAAGTGGTGTCCATTGTGGAATTTTGGAAGTGGCCTCACACACACACTGGGTGTGTTCCACCAAAATTGAAACTGCTCAGACTTTTTGGTAGGATTTTTTTTCTCTTAGGAGCCAGATCCTGTCACTGTCTTGCCTCTGCATTGGACTTTTATTTGATTGCTATGTTGTTTAGCTAGTTGGTTAGAAGCCAAAGTCATAGTTTTCCTTCAACTTTAATTGGAGCTTGTGAATGTTTTCATTATATATAGACACACAGATTGAAAAAACAAGTGTTTGTGTCTAAGGGTTGAGAGAAGAGATGATCGTTAGAATCTTCTGGGAGGGGAGGAGCAATGGAAACACAGTGTGATGGCAGGACGTTGGTGTGTCACCGTCACAGAGAACTGACAGCTCTGCTGGTTATTTTGTGGCAGCTGATAACAGTTGTCCCTCCTCTTCTCTCTGCGGCCACTGTTGGGGCTCAGACCCTCACCCCTGACTTGCCTCCTCATTTCTCCTCTGCCAGCCTCCGATCAGCGCCTGCCAATGTGCAACCAGAATCATCTGTGAGGAGGACAGACCTAATTTTAGAATTTCGTTTGGCCCTTATAAGCAGTAATTTGAAAACTCCAACCACATTCTTGAAGCCAAGGGGGTTGCTATTAAGAGATAGGTGACTCAGCAATGGGCCATTTCTTATTCCCTGCAAGTCCTCAGGGACGCAGTGTAAACGGAGTGAAGGAAAGGGTAACTGACAGACTTTTCCTATTCTATGCTCCGATGGAAAAGATTAACCCATGGTGAGGGACTCACCTTGGAAAGGAAGGGCGCTAGTCTAACGCGGAACGTCTTCCCACATTCAGAGCTGGACTAGTGCTAACAAGCCAGCCCTCACGGGGCCTGCAGGGAAAAGGAATGAGTGTCCAGGGGCCTTGCAGGAAATTATATGGACCAGCAGACTGGGGAGAGCCTGACTTGTCCAAAGGGACCATTATGCAACTTCAGCCAGGGGAAATCTTTCTTTCTTGTTTTTTTTTGTTTGTTTGTTTGTTTGTTTGTTTTTTTAAGAAGCTGGAAATCTGGATTTTTATGTAAAATCTGATAATTTTTGGATATCAAACTGTGTGTGTTGGTTCGGCCCTGGGACTCCCAATTTGTGACTTCTGGTTCAGACGGTATCATATCTAAGATGTGGTGGTGGTGGTGGTGGTGGAGATGGTAGTGGTGGTAGTGCTGGTGGTGGCGGTGGTAGTGCTGGTGGTGGCGGTGGTAGTGCTGGTGATGGCGGTGGTAGTGCTGGTGGTGTTAGTGGTAGTGGTGCTGGTGGTGGTGGTGGTGCTGGTGGTGGTGGTGGTGGTGGTGCTGGTGGTGGTGGTGCTGGCACCGCTGCACTTCTAGCAGTCAAAGGCCACAGACACTTGGGTGTTCACTTTGTCCAGTGCAAACACATTTGTGTTAGGAGTTATTGGCAGCTGAAGCTCTGGTGACAAGGTCCTATAAACAACGTGTATACACACACAGTGGTAAGATTGTTGGAGAAACACAAATGATGCCACTTAATGCGCTCATCAGGGCAGGCAGGTTGGTAAAGAAGCTTTGGCTGCCCAACCGGGTGTGATTCTGTAGTGCTGGTGGTAGTGGTAACTTTCCCAAGGCCTAACAGCAGGTGAAGCAGACCAGGGGAGTGTCAATGGAGAAGGGGAGACAGCAACAAACCTCAGATGTAGATATTCAGAAGCGGAGATCTGCAGGATTTGGTTGGATATGGAATATGTGTACCAGGCATTTCCAACAGGGATTCTGGGTTCCTGGCTTATGCCAGTGGTTGGATGGTAGAAACATTCCCTAAAACTGAATAACTGAAGAGGCCCAGGTCACACAGCCAAGAAAAGAGACAAACCCCAACCGCGACAATCCAGTTCTAGGGGTCTTTGCTCTTAACCAGGACCACAGGCCTCATCTCTTCCTGACTGCATTGTGGGAAGATGCAAAACACAGTGCACCCCAGGCAAACAGCATTATTCAAATCCTCGATAGAAAATTTTAATTTTTTCCCCAAAGAAAAGAATATCGGACCACCAGCTGCCACTCGTCACTTTCCAGGTGGCAGCCTAAGACTTTATTAATAATACAGCTCCCACAAAGGGCTAACATGAACCCAAGTTCACTTGACCATTGGATGTGTGACTTGGGGATGTAACTCTTCTCTGAGCTGTAGTTTTCTCATCTCTATATAATTATACCTTTTCCATGGGATTTTTGTAAGAATTACACGAAACTATCAATCTTATGTAAGATCTGGTAGATAGTACATGTTATGTGAGTGCTTGCTCTTATTATTTCTGTTGTTATTTTTGTTAATAATATTAACAACTGCTGTAATTCTGGTTGTGGTGGTTTCTTTAATAGCTCCCCCTTCCCTTCCGTCATTTTCCAAGAATTACATTAACTTTTGCTCCTTCTCTCCCCAGATTCTGGACATTATATCAGGACTCTGCATTCGATGGGGATTGTTTGTAAACTTCTGCATGTTGGTCGTCAGCAGTCTCAATGCCGTGAGGGAGGTCTGACATTGTGGCCACAGTTCACGTCTGAATTGTTAAGCTGTTTCAAGTGCCCCAAATTGCTGTTCACTTAGAATCTAGGGGAATGAATGGTCATGCCTCTCTGGTTTCAAGTCAGTTTATCCATTAAGTCCTGGATAAATGCCTCCTTTTTTGTGTCTTGTAATCATAAAACCATTTGTTTATTGATTCAATAGGTGAAATCGAGGAGCACCCTTTATATGTAAGCACAGGGCTCTATCTTATGCAGATTAAAGGGTTGAACTAGTCCTGGCCGGGTGGCTCAGTTGGTTGGAGCACCCTCTGGTCCACCAAAAAGGTTGTGGGTTCGATCCCCAATTCAGGAGGCGATAGATTGATGTTTCTGTCTCACATGGATGTCTCTCTCTCCCCCTCTCCTCCCTCTCTAAAATCAATGGAAGCATATTCTCAGGTGAGGAAATGAATGAATGAATGAATGAATGAATGAATGAATAAATAAATAAAAATAAAGGGTTTAGCTACAAGCCTAAAATCTGGTTGACACAATAACTCTGTACACATGGAGAACCTGAACAACAAACATTTCAGGATAAATAGTGATGTCACAATTTGCAACATTTGTCTCTTCCTTTTGTCTTTTCAAAGACAGAATAAGGATAATAATTAGCTGACATCTCTTCTCTCTATGTGTCAGGCACTATGTTAAACTCTTTCCATATATTATCTCATTTGACCTTTAAAAAAAGGCCACAATGTCGGCCTTTATATTATCCCCATTCCACAGATGAGAAAACTGAGGCTCAGAGATATTAAGGGACTTTCCCAAGGTTACACAGTGTTGGAATAAGTGAAGCATTAAGTTGAACATCACCTCTGAATCCAGCAAAGTTTTCTATCGTTTTTGCTTTCTTTATTACTACTCATCTCTATCACCGATTCGCCGATGGTGAATTTCTTTGGCAGCTTCTATTTTAGCTTTCTCAATGTGTCCTTGATTTCCACAGCAATTCTTTCTCTATGAAACTATTCATTCACCATTTTAATTCTTTACCATATATTCATTACTGATTTACTCTGAGCGAATTCGTTTCTAAGAATTCATCTACTTATAGATAGTGATCTAAAGAGGTAGATAATTTAAATTTAAAGGGCTTAATTTAAATAAATTATAGTAACTGCTAGAAAAAAGTAACTGCTCAGAAACAGTATTTGCAAACTTTCCTCTCCCAATCCAACAAAAAGAACAAAATATAAGTTTTTGAAATAGAAAATATACAACAGTAATATTCAAATGAAAGAGTGAATATAGTCTTACATCCATAATCTTGGAAAGTTATCTAGAAACAGAAAAATGCGCCACACTAGAATCAAGTCATGACATCAATTCCCTAACCCCACCAAAAATTCTGCAACAAATTATTTTCTTTCAAAGGATTTAAGTAGACAAGAAACCTAGGAATCAAGGGATAAACAATGCAATAAGACAAGATAATATGAAAGGAGAAAGTGTAAGATTAAGAAAACAGAGTGATCAGAAAAAAGGAGGTCACTAGAAAATAATAGTAAATACATCACAACTAGAAAAAAAATGGATATAGCTGAAATTGAATCTGCAAGATGAAGATAAGACTTGAGGTAGAGAATGACATGAAATATAAAGAAAAAAGCAGAGATGAAAATTGTACACTGTATAATAAATATGTAAAATAGATAATGATGATTTGACATATGAAGAATATAAAACTATAGTGGGAAAATATTCCTAGATACAGGAGAAAATGATTGAAGTAAAAGAATTAAATCTGCAAGGGAATGGACATACTATGTTCTAAAGAAAAAAGTAAAATGAAAAATTACTAATGAACATAGCCTAATAATTTTCTGAGTTTCAAGGATAAAGAATTCCATAAATATCCAGCCAGAAGAAGTAGTCACTTTATGAAAGGAAAAATAAAAGGTAAAACTTGTACAGTTTCATAATCTTCATAAAAATATTTGCTATTAGGAGATAGTGGAACCACACCTGTAGTGTTCTAAATAAAAAGAATAAAAAGGTGCCTCAGGAATTTTTAGGCCTAGCTAAGTTGTCATCCAGGTATAAAAGGCAATATTCTTGCATGTCCACGTAGTGAAACTCAGAGAATACAATTCACACATGCTAAGGTTTCCAGATAAAATATAGGATGCTCAGTGAAATTTGCATTTCAGATAAACAATGAATAATATTATAAGACTAGAGGCCCGGTGCCAAAATTTGTGCATGGCAGGTTCTCTAGGCCTGGTCAGCGATCAGGGTGGATTGGGGCCTTCTGGCTGCTGGCCGGGGCCTTCCTTTTCCGTCTGCTGGCCGCTAGCTGGGGCCTTCCCTTGTTCAGCGCCGCCTCCTGGTGGCCAGCACACATCATAGCGAGCGATCAAACTCCCGATCTACCAGTTGAACTCCTGAGAGGACACTTTGCATATTAGCCTTTTATATCTACACTAATAAAAGAGAACATGCAAATTGGTGTCACTCAGCTATGCCCACCAGCCAATCAGAGCAACTATGCATATTAACCCAACAAAGATGGCGGTTAATTTGCATACACAGGCTCAGAGCGAAGACTGAAGGACCCAGCTGGAGTGAAGAGTGAAGACTGAAGACTGAAGAGGCTTGGCTTCTCCCCTGTGGCCGGGCCAAAGGCCTGGGTCCCGGGTGCCGGAGGAAAACCAGTGCTGGCAGCCAGGGGAAGGAAGGCCTATTGCACAAATCTCTTCATGCAACGGGCCTCTAGTATATAGATAAATGTGTCCCAGTTATTGCATGGAACATACTCATACTAAAAAATTATTCATTGTTTATCTAAAATTCAAATTTCACTGGAGCTTTGTATTTTTTTCCTAAATCTGGCAACCTTAATGTGAGTCCTATGTGAACAACTGTTTTATGAGGAAATTTAGCCATTTGAATGCTAAATCTAAAAAAGAAAAAGAACATAAAGCTGGACTACAAAAGCACTTATATATAACCACAAACTTAATTCAACAAGAGATCTAAGGGAGGGGTCAGGGAGTGAGAATTAGGTTTCAGAAAAAAATTATAACTATCACTAACCTTGAAAGAAAACATACTATATACAAAACATACTATATGTATAATTATATATAATTTTAACAGGTATATGCATATACATGTTAAATTTTCAGCTACTCTGGCAAAAATTGGGAGGAGGAGCAATGAAGATGTGAGAAATAGTAAGTGAACTAATTTTCTCATCTTAGTAAGAAGTTAATAAATGCTCTATTTTAAAGTTGATAAATTAAGAGTTCATGTTAGAGTTTGAGGGAAGTCACATCTCATGACTGGCGTGGTTCCTCAGGCAGCACAAGTGTAAACCATTGTCTTAAGATGCAGTGGCTGCAGACAATCATGACAAGTGCAAACTGCTTCAACAGTAAATGAGACACTGATTCACACTAACTGCAGGACCAGACACTGAACAGTGTTGCTGGTTTGACTCAGAGACTCAACTATGGTCTCAAGGACCCTGTCTTTTCCTCTTTTGCCTTTGTTCCTTGATAGCAGCTTCATGCTAAGGGGAAGTGTTGGGGAGGGGAGGGGCGAGAATTCCAGGCATGGCTGCAAAATGCCTGCCAGCAATATCTGGAATAATATGCTTTCTTCATTATCCAAATCTAAGGATCTAGAGACAATGGCATTCTGTTAAGCTCTTTCAAAAAGAGTGAGAAAATAAAACAAGTTTCTTTTTCCAAGAAGCTCTCAGAAAAAGCCGTCCTTGTGTCTTGTTGGCATGAATTGGGTTTTGTGTGCTATTTCCCATAATGAAAATGACCATTGGTGCTGACCAATTAGGTGCCTATTCCTGGAACTAGGAATGGGGACAACTTTCCCTTACCAGAGCTGTGCTGTTAAATGAGTTTACAAATAAAAATTAAAATTATTGCCAAGAGCATAGGAAAGACTTTAAGGAAGCAGCCAAAATGTCCACTGTAATGTCCCATAATCAGGATTGCTTTGACAATCTATAAGGAAAGTGTCTTGTTGGAAATCAATCTATTGTCTTTTGATAAGTTCACCTCCGCAAATTGTCTCACCAGCCTTAAAATATGATATTTTTTTCTCTCTTAACACCCAATAGGATTGTTTGCCTGCTTCTAGGGTAGGTTTATAAAGAATACATATCCAAAATTACTAGGCTAGCCCCAATTCCAGCATGATGGGAGCAGGCTGTCATCTCCACGTGCCGACCTCGAGTGGAAGGGTGAGAAGAATGACCTTCACCATTTAAACGCACTGAAAATATATTTACTATTCAAAGTTATAACTACCATAGGAACTGGGGGGGAAAACGAACGTAACCTTACAAATTATCAAAAAGGAGGTATACTTTAGAGAAAAAGAAGAAACAGACAACAAAGCCAAAGATACTATTTTGTTTAAAGCAAGGAAGCATTAAAAGTAAAATTGAATGTAAACTAAAAATGGTAAAATAACAAAAAGAGTGATACTTGATAAAAACTTTCATAAATCCCATTTCTGCTGTATCCACATACGTAGGGCAATGACTGGAAAGGGAAGGAGCAGAGAAACACAGCAACATGCAACGTTTGCAGCCCTTCAGCTTCGGACAGAAAGAAGGAAGTTATAGTCAATCTGACTAATGTAACAAGGGAAACTGAATAAATGTAGAACAAACTCCAGATCTGGTAAAACAGAAAACAGACTTTATTTCCAAGTGCCATGATGATATATTAACACATTAAAAAAACTCAACAAATTCTAATACGTAGAAATAATACAGACCTCATTCTCTTTACCTACATTGCAATAAAGCATAAAATAGCAAAACTAGAGTCAAGCAAACAAAAATTCCAAGTACTTGGTAATAAAAAGAAAAAGAAAAATGAAAAACTCTTAAACAACTTTTGGGTTAATGAGAAAATTTGATTCTACATGTATATCAGAATTATGCATTTTCTTAAAAAAATAAAAATTATGGGAAGAGAATACTATCTTAGAGAAAAACATTCACAGTCTTAAATATATCATGAAAATAAATAAGTTAGGCATTTGAATTATGGCGTTGAAAACTGGGTCTGATACAATCTGTGGCAGGCAATTAAAAATTAAACAGATAAATCTACATTAACTAAGAAAAATGGGAAAAAGCTCAAACAGGTAAATTTAGAAATGAGGCAAATGAAACATATATGGGTAAAGACAATGTTAATAAAACATAAGAGGATACATTTTAAAAGTTCAGGAATAATTTAAAAACCTGAAATAAAAAGAGGTAATTTTTTCTCTAGGAAAATATAAATGACCAAAATTGACCCTAGAAAAGAGAGAAAACTCAAATCGAGCCAATAATCATAGAAGAAAAAAAAATTTCAAAATTAAAAATTTTCATCAAACTCAGATGGTTTCACAAGAAAATTCCCTGTAACTTTCAATAAGTAGAAAAATCCAATGCTATTATTGTTTTAGAACATAGAGAATAGAACATAGAGAACCAAGAAGAAATTAGTTTTAAATTTCTTTTTTTAAAGTTATCATAACACTCAAACACACACACGCACACACACACACACACCAAAACCCTAGAGAACATCCTATATAATAAAAGGCTAATATGCAAATTGATCAACCAGCAGAACGACCAGTTGCTATGATGTGCACTGACCACCCAGGGGCAGACACTCAACGCAGGAGCTATCTCCTGGTGGTCAATGTGCTCCCAACGCAGGAGCTATCCTCTGGTGGTCAAAGTGCTCTGGGGAGGTGCTGCTCAGCCAGAAGCCGGGCTCATGGCTGGCGAGTGCAGCGGCGGTGGCAGGGAGCGGACCTAAGCCGGCAGTCGGACATCCTCTGAGGGCTCCCAGACTGCAATAGGGTGCAGGCCGGGCTGAGGGACTTCCCCCGCCCCACCGAGTGCAGGAAGTTCGTGCACCGGGCCTCTTGTCAATTAGATTGAAGCAAAAATTCTAATAATGTGTTAACAAATAAAACTTACCAATAATTTCATAGAATACCACATCTGAACCAAGTACATTTTATTCTAGGAAAATAAAGATCTTTTTGTTTTAGAAAATTAATCGCATTGAATAAGCCTTTTAACTGGTCAAAGTGGAAAAAGCATATTATGAATAATTGATGCCTATGATATATTTGATTAGGTCAACATATATTTTTAATGAAAACTCTTTAGTAATTTAACAGTAGAGGAATACTTCCTTACCGTTATTTTAGACACACACACACACACACACACATACACACCCTAAAATCCAACCAGAAGCTCAATGGAAAATTTGGAGAATATGCCCATTTTTGTGGAATTTGAGGTCAGGAACAAAAATAAGATCCTCACTATTACTCCTTTTATGTAACATTGCTCCAGAAACTCCAGTCAATACAATTAGACAGGAAATTAAAATAATAAGGAGACATTTAGAAAGAAGGAAGTAAAACTTCTATTTGAAAACTGTGTACCTGGAAAACACAAATAGAATCAAAATATTAAGCATTATTATTATTATTAGAAGTAACTAGAGGCCTGATGCACGAAATTCATGCAACGGCCTTGGCCCCTGCTGCCACACTGGCTGTCTCTGCCTCGGCACCCCGCCCGCCGTGACTTTGTCCAGAAGGAAGGACACCCAGAAGGACATCTAGTCTAATTATCTTGTTATGCTTTTATTATTGTAGATAAGAGAATTTGGACATATCTAATCAAGGCTTTCCTTTACCCATATGATAGGTTTTTAGAAGATATACAAATGTTGATAATAATGATAACATTAATGAGTAGCATTTATTTTTAAAAAAACTTAAAAAATCTTTATTGTTGAAGGTATTACATAAGTCCACTTTCTCCCCCATTTCTGAAGGGCTTCCTATGTGCCAAAGTTCTTTTAAGTGCGTTAAATAGATGAACTCATTTAAAACTCAAAACAACTTCACAATGAAGAAAATAATCACCTTTGAAACAGCAAGAAGAAAAATTATGTAAGAAGCAGTATAATGTAGGGGGTAGGAGTGATTAAGAGGCTAACTACCCAAGTTCCAAGTTGGCTAGTATGTTGCCTCGAGCAAGTTACTTCATGCCTCAGTTTCCACATCTGTAAACTATAGATGCCAGTTGTACGTACTTCATAAGATCACAATGAAATTAAGTTAGTACATGTAAAATTCTGAGAACAGTATATGTGTTAGTTATCTTCATTATTAAAATAAACCTAGCAAGAAATGTGGATGGCCTTGTGACTTTTTATTTATTATTTATTTTTAAATCTTTATTGTTGAAAGAATGTGACATTATTTAAGCATTCAATGAACATTAAAAGAGTATCACCCAAAACACCAGCTCAAGTGATTTACAATAACTCAGAGCCCCAGAGATGAGGAAATGAGGAAGCCTTAATAATGAGTCAAGGGCCATATGATAACCACACATTTTCATAATCAAGGATATGTAATTAGTGAAAGTACAAAGCTTCCTGTGATGATCTGGTTACAATGAACTTATTCACATTTAAGTTGAGAGGAAACAAAACCTTGCAAGAGTCTTTCCTAAGTTCAAGCAGACTTTAAAGACTGCTATTTCTATTTTTCATTTCTGAGCTTTGTTTTGCTTAAAATCTGAAATGCATAATGTATAAAATCTAATATTAAAACCTTAAGCTTCTGAATTTTTTCAAGATTGTTTCAAATCAATTGCAGCATGATATTTGCTTTTCAGTATGTTATGTTCTCTTCTGTTTTTGCTTAAAAAATATTTCAGAATGTACTATTCATCAACTCCCCCATATCTCACTATTATGAGATTTGATTTATCACTTAGACTTAATTCATCAAAGATTCAATATTTAATTCTAAAACCCAATGAAAATATAGCATTTAAAATTAATCTCATTTAACATGTTGCGTTTTATACGTTATAAATATTAAGAAATTTGTACTGAGCCCTTGGTAATGTTCTTTTGGTAACCCGCCATCTGGATTCTCTGTGTCCTCAATGTCAGTGTAATGATGGCCCATCATCAAATCCATGACGAAGCCTCTCTTATGCAGAATAACAGGAAAGGAAGTTCAAGCAATCTGCACAAATCAAAGCATTGCAATAGGTTAGAGCTAGGCCCCCAGAGCCAGACTCGAGAAGCGTTGGGAGGAACTACAATACATTACAGCTACAATTTACCTCCATAACATTGTAAACTGGAGAAAGCTAAATGCTCAACTTGCCACTATTTCCCATTGACATATGAGACTGGCCTCAAGTTTGCTCTAGGAGGCTTTTAAAAAACAAAATAGTAGTTTTAAGTTCACAGTAAAATTGAGTGGAAAGTACAGGGAGTTCCGACATATTCCCTGCCCTCACATATGCAGTCTTTCCCACTGTCGACATCCTCCAACAGAGCGGTACATTTGTTACAATTGATGAACTGAACCTGTGCTGATATATCATTATCACCCAGAGTCCATAGTTTACATTAGGGTCCCCTCTTGGTGTTGTATGCTTTCGGACAAATGACATGTATCCATTGTAAGATCACATGGAATACTTTTACTACCTTAAAATGTTCCTGTACTCTGCTGAGTCATCTCTCCCTCCTCTCACACCCTTGACAACCACTGATAATTTTATCACTTCCATAGTTTTACCTGTTACAGAATGTCAAATAGTTGGACTCATTTCTTTCACTTACTAACTTGCACTTTTGGTCCCTTTAAATCATGTTACGGCTTGATAGCTCATTTCCTTTTAAGGCTGAATAATATTCTATTGTCTGAGTGCACCATAGTTTATTTACCGTTCACCTACTGAAGGGCATCTTGGTTATTTCCAATTTGGAAAATTTTAAATGAAACTGCCATACTAGTAAACATCCATGTGCAGTTGACATAAGTTTTTAGTTCACTTGGGTAAAATACCAAGGAGTATGATTACTGGATCATATGGTAAGAGTAAGTCTAGTTTTATAAGGAACTGCCAAACTATCTTTCAAACTGCCTCCCATCTTGCATCCCCACCAGCAATGGATGAGAGCTCTGTTGCTCTACAGTCTCTCTAGCACTTGACATAGTCAGTGTTTGGGACTTTGACCATTCTAATAAATGTGCAGAGTATCTAATTGTTTTAATTGGCAGTTCCCTAGTGACATATGCGATTGGACACTTTTCTTTCTTGTTTTTAAGTTGAGGTATAATTGACATATATAACATTATATTAACTTTACTTATACAACATATCTGTGCTAATAAAAGAGTAATATGCTAATTAGACCAGGTTCACTGGACACCTTCCAGTCGTCTGGTCTTCCTTAGGCCAGGGATCGGGCCTAAGCCAGCAGTCAAACTTCCCTCTCACAATCTGGGACCCTTGCTCCTTATATTTACACTAGAGGCCCAGTGCATGAGATTCGTGCACTTGGGGTGGGGGTGGGGGAATCCCTCAGCCTGGCCTGTGCCCTTTCACATTCTGGGAACCCTAGGGGGATGTCCGCTTACCAGCTTAGGCCCAATCCTTAGGCCTGGAATTGGGCCTAAGCTGGCAGTCAGACATCCCTCTCACAGTCCAGGACCCCTTGCTCTTTACCGCCTGCCTGCAGCAGAGGTGGGAGAGGCTCCTGCCACCGCTACTGTGCTTGCCAGCTGTAAACCCAGCTTCTGGCTGAGTGGTGCTCCCCCTGTGGGAGGCCATTGACCACCGGGGGCAGCTCCTGTGTTGAGCATCTGCCCCCTGGTGGTCAGTACTGGAAGTTTGTACCTTGTGACTCCCTTTACCCATTTCACTCACCAACCCCCAAATCTCACCTCTGGAAATCACCAATCTGTTCTCTGTATCTATGAGTTTGTTATTATTTTTTAGATTTTACATGTACGTCAGCTCCTATGGCATTTGTCTTTTTCTGTCTGACTTATTTCACTTTGCATAATGCGCTTAAGGCCCATCTATGTCATCACAAATGGCAAGATTTCCTTAATTTTTATGGTGGAATAATACTACCTTGAAGATATATGCTACTTTTACTTATCCATTTCTCTACTGATAAACACTTAAGTTGCTTCTGTATCTTGGCTACTGCAAATAAATCTACAATGAGCATAGAGTTCATATATCTTTTCAAATTAGTGTTGTCATTTCCTTCAGACAAATTCCCAGGAGTGGAATTGCTGAATCAGATGGTAGTTCTATTTTTTATTTTGAAGGGAACTCCATGCTATTTTTTTGTGTAGCTACACTAATTTACAGTCCCACTAACAGTGCATGGAGATTGCCTTTTCTTCACATCCTAGCCAGAATTTGTTATTTCTTATCTTTTTTATAATAGCCATTCTAAAAGGTATGAGGTAATATCTCATTGTGATTTGGATTTGCATTTCCCTGATGATTAATTATGTTGAGAAACTTTTTCATGTACCTGTTGGCCATCCATATGTCTTGTTTGAAAAAAGGTGTACCCATTTTTAATTTTTTTTTTACTACTGTGCTGTATGAACTCTATATTTAGAAGATTATCCTCTTATTAGATATAACATTTGAAAAAATTTCCTGCTATTGGGTAGAATGCCTTTTCATTTTCTTGATCGTTTCCTTTGCTGTGCAGCAGCTTTTCAGTTTGATTTAGTACCACTTGTTTAATATTACTTTTGTTTCCCCTGCTTTTGGTGTCAAATCCAAAACAATAATTGCCAAGACTGATGTCAAGGAGCTTACTGCCTATGTTTCCTTCTAGGAGTCTTTTGGTTTTAGTTGTCACATTTGAGTCTTTACTTCATTTTGAGTTAATTTCTGTATATGGTGTAAGACAGTAGTCTAATGTTATTCTTTTGCATGTGGCTGTCTAGTTTTCCCATCATCATTTATTGAGAAGACTTTCTTTCCCCATTGTAGGTTCTTGGCTCATTTGTCATAAATTCATTGATCATAGAAGTGTGGGTTTATTTATGGGCTCTCTATTCTGTTCCATTGACAAATGTGTCTGTTTTTATGCCAATATTAATATCATACTCTTTTGATTACTATAACTTTATAATATAGTTTGAAATCAGGAAGCATGATGCCTCTGCCTTTATTCTTTCTTACGATTGCTTTCTCTATTTGGGGTCTTCTGTGGTTCCATACAAATTTTAGAATTATTGGTTCTATTTCTGTGAAAAATGCCATTGGAATTTTTTTATTGTTGGCTCTAGTACAAATGTCCCATTGAAAATTTGATATGGATTTCAGAGATTACTTTGGGTAGCATTGCCAATTTAACAATACTAATTCTTCAAATCCATTGTCATGGGGTATCTTTATATTTATTTGTATCTTCTTTAATTTTTTTATTCAATGTCTTATAATTTTCTAAGTACAAGTCTTTTACCTCCTTGGTTAAATTTATTCCTAGGTATTTTATTCTTTTTGATACAATTGCAAGTGGGATTGTGTTCTTAATTCCTCTTTCTGATAGCATGTTATTAGTGTACAGAAATACAATAGATCTTTTTGTATATTGATTTTGTTTCCTGAAACTTTAATGAATTTGTTGGTTAGTTCTAACAGGGTTTGTTTGTTTGTTTGGGGGGTGATTTACTTACTAGTAGTTCTTTATATACAGTGTGTCATCAGCAAATTGTGACAGTTTTACTTTTTTCTTTCTGATTTGAATTTTAATACTATTTTGACTAAAAGTGGTAGAGTAAAAATCCTTGTCTTAGAGGAAAAGTTTTCAACCTTTCACTATTGAATATAATGTTACATGTGGGCTTGTCATATATGGCCATTATGTTAAAGTATGTTCCCTCTATACCAATTTTATTGAGAGTTTTTTTTTATCATAAATTGATATTAAACTTTGTCAAATGTTTTATCTGCATCTATTGAGATGATCAGATGATTTTTGTTAATGTGATGTATCACATTGATTGATTTGCTAATGCTAAATCATCCTTGCATCCCTGAGACAAATCCCATTTGATCATGGTATATAACACTTTTAATGAATTGGTGAGTTTGGTTTGCTAATATCTTGTTGAGGATTTTTGCATCTATGTTCTTCAAGGACATGGCTTGGTTTTTTTTTTTTTTTTTTTTTTTTTGTGGTGTCTTGCCTGGTTTTGGTATCAGGGTAATGTTGGCCTCATAAAAAGAGTTTGATAGTGTTCCATTTTCTTCTATTTTGGGGTAAGAGTTTGAAAGTAATTAATGTTAATTAATTAATTTTCTACAGAGAAGAAGGGAGAGAGACAGAGAGCTAGAAACATCGATGAGAGAGAAACATCGATCAGCCGCCTCCTGCTCATCTCCTACTGGAGATGGGCCCGGAACCAAGGTACATGCCCCTGACAGGAATCGAACCTGGGACCTTTCAGTCCACAGGCCGACGCTCTATCCACTGAGCCAAACTGGTTTCGGCTAATTATTTTTTAAATGTAGAGTTCACCAGTGAAGCTGTCTGGTCCTGGACTTTTTTCTCCATTTTTAAAAATTCTTTTCTGTTTAAATTAAATTTATTAGGGTGACTTTGGTTAATATAATTATATAGGTTTCACATATGAGTAAAATCATGATTCTTAGCTTTTTCTGTTTGATTTATTCAGCATGATTTTCAAGATCCATTCATATTGTTGCAAATGGTTGTATTTCATCTTTTCTTAGGACTGAGTAGTATTCCATTGTATATATGCTCTATATATTTTATATTCAATCATCTATCAAAAGACACTTTGGTTGTTTCCATGTGTTGGCCACCATGAATAATGCTGCAATGAACATAGGGGTCCACATGTCTTTGTGAATAAATGTTTTCAAATTTTGGGGGTAGATACTTAGAAGAGAGGTTGCTGGATCATATGGTAACTCTTCTTAATTTTTGAGGAGACTTCATACAGTTTCCATAGTGGCTGTACCAGTTTACATTTCCACCAGCAGTAAATGAGGGGTCTTTTTCTTTCTCCACAAACTCTGCAAAACTTATTACTTGTCATGTTGAAAATAGCCATTCTAACAGGTATGATGTGGTATGTCATTGTAGTTTTGATTTGAATTTCCCTAATAACTAGTGACACTGAGCATCTTTTCATATATCTATTGCCTATTTATATGTCTTCTTGGCAGAAGTATCTGTTCAAGTCTTCTCCCATTTTTAAATTGGATTGTTTGCTTGTTAAATTTTATGAGTTCTTTATATATTTTGATTATTAACACCTTGTTGGAGTTGTTGCTTGCAAATATCTTCTGCCATTAGGTTGGTTGCCCTTTTGTTTTATTGGTTCTTTTGCTGTGTAGAAACCTTTTAGTTCGATATAGTCCTATTCATCTATTTTTGCCTTTACTTCCCTTGCCATTGGGGTCAAGTTCATAAAATCCTCTCTGAGACAAAGAAAACTATAGGCCTATATCTCTGATGAATGCAGATGCAGGAAATTCCTAAACAAAATTCTAGCAAATCAAATGCAACAATATATTTAAAATAATACATCGCTATCAACTGGAGTTCATTCCAGGGGCACAAGGATCGTTCAACATGCATAAATCAATCAATGTAATAGATTACATTAATAAAATAAAGAATACACATTATAAGACCATATCAACAGACGCAGAAAAAGCATTTGACAAGATACAACATCCATTTATGACTAGAACACTCAATAAAATGATCCTAGACTTGTTAGTTGTAAGGTTTTTGATTCCTAGTTCATTCTCATTATATGATTGGTCTGTTCAGATTTTCTATTTCTTCATTATTCAGTCTTTGTATGTTTCTAGGATTTTATCCATTTTTTATAGGTTGCCAAATTTGTTGGTGTAGAATTATTCATAGTATTCTTTTATGATACTTTGCATCTCTGCAGTATCAGTGTTAATGTCTTCTTTTCTATTTTTAATTTTCTATTTATTTGAGTTCTCTCTCTTTTTCTGTTGGTGAGTTTGGCTAAAGGTTTGCCAACTTCTTCCCAAAGAATCAGCTCTTAGCTTGTTAATCTTTTTAATTGTCTTTTAGGTCTCTATTTCACTTATTTCTACTCAGATATTTATTACTTCCTCCTTTCTACTAACTTCTTTCACTCTCTTTATCTAGTTTCTTTGGGTGTGCAGTTAGGTTGTTTATTTGACATTTTTCTTGTTTCTTGTAGGCATTGATTTCTGTGAACTTACCTCTTAGAACTGCATTTGCTGCATCTCATAAGTTTGGTGTGTTGTATTTCTGTTTTCATTTGGCTCAAGGTATTATTTCTTCTTTTGATTTTTAAAATGGACCCATTGGTTATTCAGTAGCATATTGTTTAATCTTTACATATTTGTGAATTTTCCAGTATTCTTTTTGTAATTGATTTCTAGTTTTATACCATTGTGGTAAAAAGAAAATGCTTCATGTGACTTTAGTCTTCTTTAATTTATTAAAACTTGTTTTGTGGCCTAACATATTATCTATACTGAAGAATGTTCCTTGTGTACTTGAGAAAAAATATGTGTTCTGTTGTTTTTGGATGAAATATTCTGTATATATCTGTCAAGTATATCCCATATAATGTGTCATTAAAAAAAAAGCTGATGTTTGCTTATTGATTTTCTGTCTGGATATTCTATTCATTGATGTAAGTGGGGTAGTAAAGTCCTCTACTATTTTTATATTGCTGTCTGTTTCTTGAGAATGTTTTCATATGTTTATTTGCAATCTGTATATCTTATTTGAGGAGTTGTCTGTTAATGTTTTTGATCAGTTTTTAGTCATGTGGCTTATTTTCTTACTGAGTTTTAACAATTCTTTGTATATTTTAAATAACAGTCGTTTTTCACATATGTCTCTTGCAAATATTTGCTTCCATGTTGTGGTTTTTTCTTCTCATTCTCTTGACGTTGTCTTTCACAGAGTAGAATTTTTTTAACTTTAATTAAGTCCAGATAATCAGTTATTTCTTATATGGATCATGCCTTTGGCACTGTATTTAAAAGGGCATCACCAAAACCAAGGTCGTTTAGATTTTGTCCTATGTTATCGTCTACGAGTTTTATATATTTGCATTTTACATTTAGGTTTATGTTCCAAATTATTTGTGTGAAAGGTGTAAGATCTGTATCGAGACTCCTTTTATTTCTTTTCATGTAGATATGTAGTTTTTCCAGCACTATTTGTTGAAAAGACTGTATTTTCCTCATTGTCTCACTTTTCTCTGATGCCAAAGATAAGCTGGAAATATTTATGTGGGCTCTCTATTCTGTTTCATTGATCTATTTGTCCCTACTTCAGCCAATGGCACACCTGTCCTGATTACTGTAGCTTTCTAGGAATTCTTGAAGTCAGGTATCATCACTCCCCCAATGTTGCTTTTTTCTTTCCATATTGTGTTTGCTATTCTGGGTCTTTTGTATATTTATATAAATTTTAGAATCAGTTTGTTGGTATCCATAAAATAACTTGTGGCTTTTGATTGGGATTATGTTAAATCTATAGATCAAGTTGTGCAGAATTGATATATTAACCATATTGATTCTTTCTATTCATGAACGTGGGATATTTATCCATTTATTTAGTTCTTCTTTGATTTTATTCATCAGAGTTTTAGAGTGTTTCTCACATAAATATTATAAATATTCTGTGGATTTATAACTAAGTATTTCACTGCGGGTGCTAATGTGAACATTATTGTGTTTTTAATTTCATATTTCATGCATTTATTGCTGATACATAGGGAAGTGTTTGGCTTCTGCATATTAAACTTGATTTTACAACCTTGTTATAGTTACTACTTCTATAAAGGGTTTTTTTTTGTCAACTTTTAGGGATTTTCTACACAGATAAATTATGTCATCAGTAAACAAAGTTTTATTTTTCCTTCCCAAACTGCATATATGTTATTTTTTGTCTTATTGCATTAGTTTTTTTCACGTTGTTTTGAGACTTATATTTGTTTTCTAGTAAATTTTTTAATATTTTTAATTCATGGAAAAAACTACACTTTAGTTTTGATGAGTCATACTTTTGTGGTTTCCTATGCAAGATTTTCATTTTTTGTGAGCACTGGATCTTTGTAATCTCTTATGGACCCTCCCACTTTGCTTTCAGTAAGATGCTTCTGTATGACCATAAATTTCATGATCATATTTTATTACTCTTTGTTTTCTACTTGGATGATTACATTCTACTTTTTTTTCCTTATTCGGTGCAATCTTACAATGAATACTCTTCCCTTTTTATTTATTTTGTGAAGATGAAAGTATTATTAAAGTCTGATTATTACTTCAGGGAAACCTGTTAAATGCTACTTGTGTATGGATCCGTTCTTAGGCTTTAGTGGCTTCGATCTCTCATCCCATACTCTCCCTGAGAATTGCCTTCAAACATTTCCTTGAAGTCTTTGCATTCTTCAGAACTCAATAAATCACAGAAATTTATTCCACTTTGGGGGACCTCTAACTGTTAGAAAGACTTTCATCAAACTGAACTAAGATCTGCCGCTCCGAAAATGTCTCCTCTCAAAATTTTGCTCTCTTAATCCATAAGAACCAGCCCCATGTATCTTCCACATGTTGGCTCCTTATCTATTTGCAAACCACAATGTTCCTTGTTCAAGTTCTTTCTTTTATGAGGTAAACGTGCCATAATTTGAAATATTCCTTTGAAAATATGACTTGCCATCCTCTTTGTCATTTTGGTTCTTCTACTCTAGAAACCATTTTTTTACTTTTCCTTCAAAATGTAAAAGCCACAGGATGAGACTCGTTGAGACAACCTGTATTAGTTTCAGAAGGTGATCGTAGTATTAGGAAAGCTATCTAAAAGTGATGAATAATAAATGGCTCCCACCAGGGAAATAAGCTTTTAGGAACAGGTAAGTGAGGTATCATTACTTTTTGTTTTATGGGTGTCTCACTTGGAAAGATTCACATGCCAAGAGGTGGACTTCAGATAGTTTTCTAGCTGCATCAGCACTAGAGCATTTTGTAGACAGCAAATCTTCAACCAGCAGTGGTTTGTATATGCAATTGGTGGCATATTGCAACAATGCAGCGGGCCCCTGAGTTTGGGAGTAGCCTCATACTCAAGACTTGAGTGTCATCCACTTCCCTATAAGAACCACAATTACTCAAACTGGGAGAAGAAGAAGCTCATGTGGGAGCCTGACTTTCAAAACCCCCTCCTCTGGTGTATGCGATAGTCCTGTTACATTGTGTTTATTATTTTATTTTATTTTTAAATATATTTTATTGATTTTTTTACAGAGAGGAAGGGAGAGAGATAGAGAGTTAGAAACGTCAATGAGAGAGAAACATTGATCAGCCGCCTCCTGCACATCTCCCACTGGGGATGTGTCCGCAACCCAGGTACATGCCCTTGACCGGAATCGAACCTGGGACCTTTCAGTCCACAAGCCGACGCTCTATCCACTGAGCCAAACCGGTTTTGGCTGTTTATTATTTTAATGCAAATTATGTTCCCTTTCCATATGTGGTTGTTATCACCACTCATTACATGAGTAATAAGATAATTTTACCAAAGAGCTACAGGATGTGGGGGGAAATCTTCCTGCTCAAGCCCTCTTTTTATTTTACAGATGATCATATAGAGCCTTCGAGGGATAAAGTGATTTGCCTCAAAATCTCTTATTTAATCTTCTGTTCTCAATGGGCTCAGGCGATGGTGAGATCTACGTTGGCCGTGCTGCTAAATAGCCTGATGTAGAGCAGAGTGAGAGGGAAGTCAGAGACCAGCAGAGAGAAAAACAGCAGCAGGAGGGTGCAGGCAAGAAGCGAGGGAACTCGCAGTGGTTTATAAACTTTAAATTCCCGACCGCTGCCTATAATTCTGTCTTGGGAGTCCGTTCTAAGGAACTCATTTGGGTGCCTTGGATGAGGTCCATGGGAGAGGTGCCTTGACATCTCGTTTGTGAGTGTGTTATAGTGAGATGCCATTAAGAGCCTCACAGCCTCTTGGAATGTGGGGAGGAAAGATGTGTTTATTTTATAATTCCACAGTTAATGCTTCCAGTGCCTAGAAGCTTCCATTCAGTCATTCACTCGTTCATTCAAACACATTTGATGGACACCCATGTCCATTTTGTACAAGCCACTGTGTTAGAAGTTTTGCATTTAAAATTAAATAATTCAAGCTTTGAATTAAATCATTAAGGTAAAGAAATTAGTTTATTCACGGTGAACTAAGGAGGCTTGCTTTTTAAACTGGCTTGTTTCATGTTGCTTTAGAACCCCAGAAGACTAAAAAAAATAAACTGTTCGGCCTAGAAATTCAGTACCCACTTACAGTCATCAGTAAAGAACTTGAATCTAGCAATTCCTCTTCTAGGAATTTGTCCTAAAGATAAATTTGTAAAAAGATACATGTACAGGATCAGTTTTGCACCATTGTTTTAAATTAAAAGTATTAAGGATAACCTAAATATTCAGTCATCAAGAACTGATCAAATAATGTATATGCAATAGAAAAGTAGATGTGAAGCAGAGCTAGTATACTTCTTATGTATGCTAGGGAGTTATTTCCTAAAGATGTAGACTCTATCTATCTATCTGTCTGTCTGTCTATCTATCTACCTACCTACCTACCTATCATCTATCTATTCATCTATCTTCTTTAATTTTACATTTTAAAAAATTTTAAATAGAGAGAAATTATAAGAATATTACTATAAGTATATAATTTGCACCTAGACTCATTAATTACATTTTAATGGAGCCATTTGAAAATAAATAGTAAATATCATGACATTCATTCCTAATAGAAAGCCCCACCATTACACACCTAAAAAAATTTAGCATTGCAGCAATAGTGTCATCTAACACGCTATTCACTCTGTCTTGGTTACCACAAACATATTCTTCATAGACTTTTGGGGGGAATCTAGTGCTTAGAATTTGGTTTTCATGTCTCTTTTCCTCCTATTTAT
>NW_006289395.1:4673413-4682072 GCF_000327345.1 Myotis davidii
TAAAACAATTTTGTTAAGACTATTACAGAGAAATAATGCTGAATTTGCTCATGTGGTTAAGGTAGTGGCTGCCAGACTTCTCCATGGTAATTCTCTTGTATTTATTTATTTAATTTTTAAAATGTTTTTATGGTTGACACTATTACATGTCCCTATCCCTCCACATTTTTCCCATCTTCACCCAGTCCCCATCTCCCCTTCCCTGCAAGCCTTAACACACTGTGTCTATGAGTTATGCATATATATATTCTTTAGCCAATCCCTTCATCTTCTTTTATCCCGTCCCATACTCCCCTCCCTCCTCCGACAGCTGTCAGCCTGCTCCATGGCATCAATGCCTCTGCTTCTACTTTGCTCATTAGTTTATTTTGTTCATTAGATTCCAATTACATTTTAATGGAGCCATTTGAAAATAAATAGTAAATATCATGACATTCATTCCTAATAGAAAGCCCCACCATTACACACCTAAAAAAATTTAGCATTGCAGCAATAGTGTCATCTAACACGCTATTCACTCTGTCTTGGTTACCACAAACATATTCTTCATAGACTTTTGGGGGGAATCTAGTGCTTAGAATTTGGTTTTCATGTCTCTTTTCCTCCTATTTATATTTTCAGTCTACCTGCCTTTTGTCTTTCATGACAGTAATCATTTCTGAAGAAAGAGAGCCAGTTGTCTTGTAGAAATGTTCATAATCCGGATTTATTTTAATGTATTACCATGAATTTCAGGTAAAACATTTTTGTTAAGAATATTACAGAGAAATAATGCTGAGTTTGCTCATGTGGTTAAGGTAGTGGCTGCCAGACTTCTCCATGGTAATTCTCTTGTATTTATTTATTTAATTTTTAAAATGTTTTTATGGTTGACACTATTACATGTCCCTATCCCTCCACATTTTGTCCACCTTTACCCAGTCCCCGTCTCCTCTTCCCTGCAAGCATTAACACACTGTGTCTATGGGTTATGCATATATATTCTTTAGCCAATCCCTTCACCTTTTTTTATCCAGTCCCATGCTCCCCTCCCTCCTGACAGCTGTCAGCCTGCTCCATGGTATCCATGCCTCTGCTTCTATTTTGCTCATTAGTTTATTTTGTTCATTAGATTCCACGTATAAGTGAGATCATATGGTACTAGTCTTTCTCTGACTGGCTTATTTCACTTAGGGTAATAATCTTCAGGTCCATTCATGCTGTTGCAAAGGGTAAGATTTTCTTCTTTTTTATGGCCTTGTAGTATTTCATTGTGTAAATGTACCACAGCTTTTTTATCCATTCAGCTACTGATGGGCATTTGGGCTGTTGTAAATAATGCTTCTATGAAAAAAGGGATGCGTATTTTCATTTGAATTGGTGTTTCAGGATTCTTAGAATATATTCCCCTTCTCCATGGTAATTCTCTTGTATTTATTTATTTAATTTTTAAAATGTTTTTATGGTTGACACTATTACATGTCCCTATCCCTCCACATTTTTCCCATCTTCACCCAGTCCCCATCTCCCCTTCCCTGCAAGCCTTAACACACTGTGTCTATGAGTTATGCATATATATATTCTTTAGCCAATCCCTTCATCTTCTTTTATCCCGTCCCATACTCCCCTCCTTCCTCCGACAGCTATCATAAATAACCCTGCAATGAAAAAAGGGATGCGTATTTTCAATTGAATTGGTGTTTCAGGATTCTTAGAATATATTCCCAGAACTGGGATCACTGAGTCAAAAGACAGTTTCTTTTTCATTTTTTTGAGGAAACTCTATATTGTTTTCCACAGTGGCTACACTAGTCTGCATTCCCACCAGCAGTGTCCCAGGGTTCCCTTTTCTCTCCATCTTCAGCAGCACTTATTGTTTGTGGATTTATTAATGGCATCCATTCTGGCAGGAGAGAGGTGGTATCTCAGTGTGGTTTTAATTTGCCTTTCTGTGATGATTAGTAACACTGAGCATTTTTTCATATGTGTATTGGCCATCTGTATGTTCTCTTTGAAGAAGTATATTTTCAAGTCCTTTGCCCATATTTTACTTGGATTGTTTGTCTTCTTGCTGTTGAGTTGTATAAGTTAGTTTATATATTTTGAAAATTAATCTTTTATTAAGTGTACCATTGGCAAATATGTTTTCCACTGGTGATTAGTAACATTGAGCATTTTTTCATATGTGTATTGGCCATCTGTATGTTCTCTTTTAAGAAGTATATTTTCAAGTCCTTTGCCCATATTTTACTTGGATTGTTTGTCTTCTTGCTGTTGAGTTGTATAAGTTAGTTTATATATTTTGAAAATTAATCTTTTATTAAGTGTACCATTGGCAAATATGTTTTCCCATACAGTGGGTCCCTTTTTATTTTGTTGATGGTTTCTTTTGCTGTGCAGAAGCCTTTTAGTTTGATGTAGTCCCAGGAGTTCCTTTATTTCCCTTTCCCTAGGAAACATATCAGCAAAAATATTGGTCTGAGAGATGCCCAAGATTTTACTGCCTATGTTTTCTTCTAGGATTTTGATGGCTTTGTGACTTACACTTAAGTCTTTTATCCATTTTGAGTTTATTTTTGTATATAGTATAAGCTGTTGCTCCAGTTTCATTTTTTTTGCATCTACCTGTCTAATTTTGAAGTGACTGTCTTTTCCCCATTGTATGTTCTTGCCTCCTTTGTCAAATATTAATTGACTGTAATGGCTTGGGTTGATTTCTGGGCTCTCTGTTCTGTTCCATTAATCTACATGCCTGTTCTTACGCCATTGCCAGGCTGTTTGGATTACAATGGCCTTGCAGTATAATTTGATAACAGGCAGTGTGATCCCTCCAACTTTGTTCTTCTTTCTCAAGATTGCTGTGGCTATTTGGCATATGTTTTCTTTTTGGTTCCATATAAATTTTTGGAATATTTCTTTTTTCTTTTTGGTTCCATGTAAATTTTTGGAATATTTGTTCTAGGTCTGAGAAATATGGCATTGGTATTTTAATAAGAATTGCTCTGGGTAGTAAGGACATTTTGATTGTGTTAACTCTCCCACATTATATGCTTCCACTTATTTCTATCTTCCTCATTTCCTTTCTTCAGTGTTGTATAGACTTCTGAGTAGAGGCTGTTCACCTCCTTGGTTAAATTTGTCCCTTTGTACTTAAGAGCACATCTGTTATGGGCTGAATTGTGGTGCCCCAAATTCACATGTTGGAGCCCTAACCCCTACACCTCAGAATGTGAATGTGTTTGAGGCAGAGTTTTTTAAAAGGCAATGGAAGTTAAATCAAATCATGTGGGTAGTCTCCAAGACAATCTGACTGCTATCTTTTTAAGAAAAATGTAAGTGCCTAAGGAGCCAACAGTGGCATGCATGGGCAGAGAAGAAACCAGGTAAAGAGAGAGCAACAAGGAGCCATCTGGAAGCTAAAGAGAGGGGGTATCCCATTGGGGGTTAGAGATTGAACATGTGAAATTGGGGGAACACAAGCATTCTGTTCATCTTATTCAAAGCACAAGCTTCCTTCTCACTTTCCTCATAAATGTTATCTTCCTCTCTCACATGAGAACCCATGACTCCCAGCTACATCAAATTGCTCATTTTTCTCTATTCTACTATACATTCAAAATAGTTGCAGAATAACTACTTCTGTACCACTACCAAACAACAAATAAATTAAATAAAATTCAGATTTATTTTTACAGTACTTATTCTTTTATTCTCACCCAAGAATATGTTTATTGATTTTACAGAGAGGAAGGAAGAAAGAGAGGGAGAGAGAGAAACAATGATATGAGAAAGAAACATCGATTGGTTGCCTCCTGCATGTGCCCCAACTGAGGATTGAACCCATAATTTGGGTATGTGTCCTGACCGGGAATTGAACCCGGCATTTTTTTTGGGTGTGTGTATGGGATGATGCTCCAACCAACTGAGCCACTGGCCAAAGCTACAGTACTTTTTATCCGTAAAGCATATTCCCCTAAGGGTGTAGAGTTAGAATATACTGGTTTCAAAAGTTAGTGAAATTTCTTTTTTTCTTTCTCTGTAGTTACTTAATGACAACTTGAAACAGAGTAATGTCATTGGCTTTTTATATGTGTTCAATTTTAAGATAGGTTCCAAACTCTATTTTAAATTGCAGAATATTTTATAAAGTAGTTTAGAATTTGAATTTTAAAAAGGAAAATTTAAAACATATATTTGTTTGCATTACCTAAACTTACATGTAGAAGAATATACTAGAAATTTATAATTGACTACAGGCCCCAGTGCATGGATTCATGCACTGGAAAGGCCCCTCAGCCTGGCCTGTGGGGATCGGGCTGAAGCCAGCAGCCTGGCTTCCCCCAAAGGATGTAGTAGTGTGTGAAGCCGCAGGCTGCCAGGATGGAGCCCGAGCCCCGGCGGGCGCAGCTCCCGCTCATTCTGGTCCCGCTGTGCCCGGTACCCATTGGTCAGCTGAGCAGCACTCCTGCTGTGAGAGTGCACCGACCACCAAGGGGCAGCTCCTGCAATGAGCATCTGCACCCTGATGGTCAGTGCACATCACAGCGACTGGTCGAACTGTCAACCGGTCAGTTAGGGTTTATATGTATAGATTCTGGGAAGGGGAATTGGGTGCCTCAGACAAGAGTAGAAAGAGGCTTTTTACTTTATACTGCTTCTTACTTTTAATATTAAAAAAAAGAAAAAAAAGCAACTCATAGACACAGACAATAGTATGGTGATTACCAGAGGGGAAAGGGGGTGGGAGTAGGTAGAAGAGGGTTAAGGGGCAATAAGTGATGATGGAAGGAGACTCGACTTTGGGTGGCGAGCACACAATACAATGTACTGATGATGCATTAGATAATCATACACCTGAAACCTATATAATTTTTTAACCAATGTCACCCCCAATAAATCTAATAATTAAAAATAATAAAATTAAATTTTGGATTATGACTGTATTATCCATTAAAAATCAATTAAACATGTAAAATAAAATCTACCCTTTTTTCTTCCCTCCATCTCCCACGCACCCCGTTACCTAAATGCCTTGCTCTCCTCCTGCTGCACAGCCTACAGGATTCCACATGATCCTAAGAAGCTCCCAGTGCAGTCACCTTGAGTTCCCACCGACTCCTCAGTCCATGAGTCATCCAAGCAAAGAGGCTGCATTTTTCAGGGCATTTGAATCACTCCCCAGTGTTTCCATGAGCCATCGGAGCGCATACTTGAGCGGTGTCTAGATGTACTTGTTAAGTTTCTGAAGAATTTTTTAATGATTCAGTGCATTCTCTCTCTGAGCTGCATTTTGTCACTTTCAACATTCAACAGATGCATTTGGCTCATGTGCAGTTTTTGATTCTCATAGATGAACAATTTTTCACTCTCTTTGTTCTGTCTGGTACTAGAGGCTTTTCGGCTAAAATGCTGGCTGTCTCTCTGTCTGTCTCTTTTTCATTTTTTATTTCTCTAGTCTCCTGGGTTCTCAGTTGAGCCCCAGGTGCCACAGCTGTCTCCTCAGGACAGTACCATCTTCAGACAGTAGCCTGTCAAAATGGAACAAAATTCAAATCATAGCACTCTGTAGACTCAGGCATCATTACTGCAACTTCTTCCTGGGTAACAGGTTTGCAGCTAAAATCACATGAATAATTGTTTCCTTTAACTGCCCTGCATAGTCACTGCTTTAATTGAAAGTTTATAGATTGTGTGTGTGTGTGTGTGTGTGTGGAGTGGGGGTGCTAAGGGGGTGCACATGCTTGTGTGGTAGTTGTGGTGACTGTTTGCTATTTGCCATCCTGGAACTCAGGACTCCAAGTTACTTTACAAACACAGAGAAGTAACACCCAGACACCATGTTGGGGTGGAAGACAATTGCTGGTGGCCTGGATGGGAGTACAAGGAGGGGAGGAACTGACCAGCAGGATGAGGTAAACAGAGAGAACCTGCATCAAGAATCGGGTCACCTTTATTTGCAACCTGGCTTTCATCTTACGTTTTCATTAGTTCATGCCTATCTTCACTCATTTGTTCAACAAATCTTTACTATCTACTATGTGCAAGGCACTCTTTCGAATGACCGTACCCGAGCCACTGAACCTCTCAGGCGTGTTCATTTTTAAAAAGAATGAACATTTAGAGCAGTCTTAGGTTCACAGAAAATTTGAGAAAAAAAGGTACAGAGATGTTTTTATAGATCCCTGTGCCCGGCCCCGACTCCCCACTCCACTCAGCCTCCCCATTATCAACATCCCCCAACAGAGTTGTGTATTTGTTACAACTGAAGAACCTACATAGTTACATCATTATCATCCAAAGTCCATAGTTTACATTAGGGTTCACTTTTAGTGTTGGACATTCTATGGGGTTGGAAAAAATTATACTAACATGTGTCAACCATCCTATATAATAAAGAGCTAATATGCTAATTAGACCAAACAGCAGAACGACCGCCCAGACGACCTTCTGGATAAAGTTAGGCCTATGAGGGCCGGCTGAGGCTATGAGGAGCTGCGAGGGCCGGCTGAAGCTGTGAGGCAGCTGGGGCTGTGAGGGTGGAGCCCCTTGCACGAATTTTGTGCATCAGGCCTCTAGTTACAGTATAATACAGAGTAGTTTCATGGCCTTAAACATTTTCTATGCTCAACCTAGTCATCCTTTTCCCTCTCCAACCCTTGGCAACCACGAATATTTCCACTGTCTTCATAGTTTTGTCTTTTCTAGAATGTCAGATAGCTGGAATATATACTGTGAGCCTTTTCATATTAGCTTCTTTCACTTAGCCATATGTATTAGGCTTCTTCCATGTCTTTTCCTGACAGGATAGCTAATTCCTTTTCAGTGCGGAATGATATTCCATTGTCTGGATGTACCAGAGTGTATGCACTCATTTATCAAAGGACATGTTGGTTGCTTCCAAGTTCGGAAGCTATGAATAAAGCTGTTATCAACACCCATGTGCAGGTTTTTGCGTTAACATATGTTTTCACCTCATTTGGGTAAACATCAGGGAGTGCAAGTGCTGGGTCACATGATAAGAGTATGTCCAGTTTTATAAGAAACTGCACAACGGTCTCCCAAAGGGCAGCTCCGTTCTGCCTTCCCATGGGCAGCGGGTGAGAGTTCACAAGGCTCCCTGTCCTCACCAGCACTTGGTGCTGTGTTTTGAATTCTAACCATGCTAGCGTGTGTGCGGTGTTATCCCAGTGTTGTTGGAATTTGCAATTCCCTAATGATATATGATGTCTAGCCTCTTTTTATGTGCTTATTTGCGCTCTCATATCTTCTTTGTGAGGTGTCTGTTAAGGCTTTTGGCTCATTATTTCATTGGGTTGTTTGTTTTCTTATTCTTGACTTTTAAGAGTTCTTGGTATATTTTGAATAACAAATCTTTTCCAGAGATGTCTTTTGCAAATACTTTCTAGTTGGTGGCTTGTCTTCTCACTTACTTGAAAGTGTCCTTCGCAGAGCAGAACAATTTAATTGTAATGAAGTTAAGCTTTCTCATTCTTTCTTTCTCAGCTGTGTTTTCATTTTTAAATGAGCGTAGTTAGCATATCTTGCAGATGTGTGATGTGTGTAGCATGAAGGCCTTTCATTTCTTCTTCAAGACTTGGGGTGGTGGCGAGGGTTTCTGCCCCCTCAAATTCTAGCGCGACTGTAGGCCTTATTTCAGTCACTGAACTATGACATGCTGTCTCCCAGGATGTTTCAAACACCAACGTGAATTTCTCTTTTCTTTCCATCACAGAGACTGGCAATGCTTCGTAGAGTGGATGCTGCCTCTGCCTGGGTCCGGGCTGAGAAAGAGCTTGGAACAGAGCCTCTAGCCCATCTGCATGTAGCTTGAGCAAGAAATAAACTTTGTTACTTTAGATACTGAGAATTTCAAGATGTTTGTTACCTCAACTTAACCCATCTCACCGAGTCTGCTACAAAGCGTCAGGAAGATGTGATCATGTCAAAGCACATTGCAGACTGTAAAATGAGGGAGTGAGACTGAGTTCACAAGTCAAGTAAGCTTGGGGCCATGTCGGCTAGACAGACAGAGACTAACAATCCACAGCATCTCTCACTCTTGACACACGATGAGGAGCACAAGGGAAAAGAATGGGACTGGAGTCGCCTGGAGCCCTGTGTCTGAGTGCTGGTGCCCACAGGCTGGGCCAGCTCAGTGGGCAGACAATGCTGATTTCCATGGGTGGTTTCCAGTCTGATTCTTCAGGGCATGATAGGGCATGGAAATCAACCGAAACCAAGAGGAAATGTTAGCGGAAGTTCTGCTTTCTCCTATCTTTAGAAATAAAATGCTTTTCATCCCCAAAATGCTCTCTCAGACTTGAATAAGTAAAAACAAAGAACCATGCCCTGACACTACTCCTGGTGTGAGTCAGAGTCCAAGGAGCTCAGTGCTGAGCAGGTATGTTTCTGAGAAGAATGAGGGAGGGAAGAGAGAGCATACTTATTAAGCACACACATGCCAGGCATCATGCTAGTACTATACACTGAGTGGCCAGATTATTATGACCACCTGACGTTTGTAGGCAAATTAGCTATAATTTTGCGCTGAAGTTATTAGAGGGTCAGATCATTATAAACGTCTGAATAGCACAACATACCTAAGTATCGTTGCTGATCAAGTTCATCCTATCATGTTGATGGCGTATCCCAATGGAGATGGCTTCTTCCAACAAGACAA
>NW_006289395.1:4682243-4688195 GCF_000327345.1 Myotis davidii
TTAATACCAACAATCCAATATGTAGAGAAATGGGACTCAGAGCAGTAAACACTGCCACAGGCCTTCGCTAGGGCACATCAAACCCTAATCTGGGTGCTTCTCATTCCTGAGCTTTTTGCATTATCCCATTCTTTTCCCCACATGAGTCGTTTTGTTGGGCCAAGAATAGCCGTGGGCAAACTACAACCCGCAGGCCGGATCCGGCCCATTTGAAATGAATAAAACTATTGAAAAAAAAAGACCGTACCCTTTTATGTAATGATGTTTACTTTGAATTTATATTAGTTCACACAAACACTCCATTCATGCTTTTGTTCCAGCCCTCCGGTCCAGTTTAAGAACTCATTGTGGCCCTTGAGTCAAAAGGTTTGCCCACCCCTGGTCTAGAAAGTGCTGAGGCCAAAATGAAAATTCCAATCATTAGGAGAGACCCAGAGAAATTAATTCCTCAAAATGTAAGTCATCTACTGCTTTCCAAGGCAGTTTTGATTCTGAATCTAGGGGTTAACATTTGCCTTCCCGGAGCTGAATGCTGAACGAGGATGATAGCGTTAGAACCCGCCTCCAGATGTGGCAGAGAAACTACTGGAAAACCGAAGCATGATAATGAGGGTGAAAATGTGTCCAAGGCTTTTTGGTGGTGTTTCTGCAGTGTGCGAAGTTATCTTTAACCACTTTGTGGACCATCATGGTTGCTGAACACCCAGTCAAAGGTAAGACCTATTCTCATATCTGCCGGGGGACTATGTGTGACCATGTTATTTGACAAAAAGAAGGACTAGACTAAACTGTGCTCACTCATAAAGATAATCATACAAACTTCTGCTAGACTTCTTGGACCATGTGCCAGCAGGCATTCTTCAGGGTCAGGTTGATTCAACAAAGTGTTGCCTGATTTTAAAACAATAAAAATAATAATAAAATTGAGAGGGAGGAAAAAGAGGGCCTGCTGATAGTATATTCATCTGTTAGGCCAATAAACAAATCCATTAAAACAAAATAAAAACCAATTGGCAGACTCCTAAGTTTGGAGCCTCTGCGTGGCTTCTAACTTCTCGGTGTTGTATAAACGCTCATCAGTTAAGTTGAGGGCTGATAGATAGAAACCAACAACCCGCAAACGGAAACCTTTTGGAAGAGCTTAAAGATTTAGCAAGGGCACATCTCCAATTTTCCATCTTTTATTTAACTCCTTTGAACTCCCACTAATTTCCAGGCAACACTTTGGAATTCCATTTTTAGCTTTGCCTTTTGAATTATGATTTCTTTTCCCTCTGTGCATGAAGATGACCCCTCTTTTTCATTAAAAATTGTTTCAATTACTGAATAATGTTCACTGCCAGAATGTTTTAAAAATAAAGACGAATTTGAAGAGAATGAAAGTGATCTGTAATCTCATCATCTAGAGAGACGATCATCGTTCAGGTTGTATTAATATATTTCTAGTCGGGATTTTTTCTAAATGTGCAGACTTTTTTTAATATATACTTGGCTGAGATCATGCTGCGGGGGGATTTGTCTTGTGAGGAGGAGGCAGCAGGAGCACAGACTTCGCCGCAGATGGGCCTGCCTTTAGGGCCTGGTTACGTCACTGAGTGGTTTATGGTGCGGATGAGCCCTAAGGCTGTTTCCTCAGTGGTGTATGGGGGATAATATTGGTCCTCACTGTTCATAGGCAGCTTGAGAGGCAAATGATACAGTCTATCTAAAATCTTTAGATAAGGCACTTGCTCAACACTGAATACCGGTAACTGGTATTAAAACTTTTTCACTTTCTGCCCTTAATGTCACTTTATAAACATTTTTTTCCACAATCATGATTTTTGATGACTGCATGAAATTTTACTTTATGCATAGGCTCAAATTCAATGATTCATTTTTTATTGACGATATTTTCAATTTTTCTTTGAGTTCTGTACATTATGTTGCAATGGAAACCTTTCTAGGCAAATTGTTCTTTGCTGGTGCAGTTTATTATGTTCTTAGGGCTGTTTCCTGAAAGTGGGATGGCAAGGAGGGAGGAGTTGAACAATTTCAGAGTTATTAATCTTACTGAAGCGTTGCACCATTATATTCTCCCCATTACTCTGTTAGTGGGACCCCCTCACTCTCAAGGTCAACTTTGAGTATTGTCCTGCAACTTAATTCATTTTTATTCTTTTAAAATCCAGACTATATGTTAAGTCATCTTTACATTTTATTACACTTTGAGTTCTCTAGGGGAGGTTGCATTTAATCCATAACCACATTTGTTTACATGGAACTGTGCACTAATTGCTTTCATTGCACACCATGCAATCTTTGTACTCTTACCTGACCACCTTTGGCTCCTTTAATTTCTTTGTCATTCAAGCAGTTAGTCTATGTCTTCAATTGTGTTTTTCAAGAAGGTTCACAGACGGTCTTATTATTTAAGCCTTTTGGTGTTTCCAGGCCTAAAAGACAACTTGACTGGGCGTAAAATTCTTGGGTGAAAACCACCCAAAATAATTGGTTTCTAAGATGCCAAATCATCTGGTAGAAAGAGAAAATGTGTAAGCAAACAGTTTTTTTTTCTCTCTCAAAGCTAGCAGAATTCACAGGACTCTAGTGCGGGTTTCTCGCTTCCTGGAACCGAGAAGCTGCTGGGGTCCACACCGTCCGCTGGGGCACACCCCCCTCTCACAGCGACTGAGCCCCCTGAATACGGCTGGTGCAACTGAGGAACTGAACATGAATGTTTTTAAGTTTAATGCATTGAAATAGAAATACTCACGTGTGGCTAGTGGCTTCCAAACTGAACGCACAATTCAAGAAACACGGAGCAGAAGGAACCTTAGAGGCTCACACAGTTTCACTGCCTTGAGCACGTCCGTTCTGGATCTCCTTGGTAAGTGAGTGCCACAGCTTAGACCAGAGTCTCAAGTCATTCTCAGCTCAGTGGTGTTCCCTTCATGTCAGGGTGCAGTTGAATAGTTAAACTTGGAGCTATGATGCCAAAGATGGTAAATTAGGTTCACTTTTTTCCTGATTCCAATGCCTTTTAAGCTAACAGCTTTGGTTTAGCTAACCACGCTGTACAAAATAGTACTCCCGGTTGTGCTTTATTCTTATATCCTGCTTCATTTTTCTCTTCTGATCATGACCTGAAATTATGTTAAAAATGTATGTAATCATGCATTTCTTTGTTCCCCCACCAAGAAGTCAGCTCCAGGGAGGCAGGCACTTTGCTTATCACTGCACCCTTATTGTCCAGAAAGAGCTCTATGCGTGAGAGCTACTCGTTACATCCCTGCTGAGTGAATGGATGAGTGAAAAGAAATCTATTCATCAAATTCAACTGGGGGAGGTTCGCAGTCCGGTGGAAGGGGAGCGGGAGGGAGCCCTGCTTATCTGGTCACAGGGAGATCTTGGTCTCCAGCTAACAGTTTCAGTTTGAGAGTCTGTCTGTCTGAGCTAATCACTGTTGGGTAGGCATGATCTCATGCAGAGGCATTTTCTCCCCAATTAAATGATTAGTCCTAGAGGACAGCTCTGCTCTTCTTGTTTTTATTGCTCCCACTACACTTGGGTCAACCTTTGGAGAAGGTTGATGTGTTTGAAGGGATAACCAAGGCCCGGCCCAGGATGGCCTGTCATTTCCTGAAGCCACTTATGTGAACCTATAAAATGGAAAGGCACTACCTGCCGCATAAGTGCTGACATGAGGGTATCGATGAGATAACAAAGGAAAAGCATCCAATGCAATGCCCATCCACATGAATTGCCTCCTCTTCCCCATTCTAGAAGTGCCCCAAATCTTGATTTTCTGTCTCAGTGTACTGGGTTCTTCTGATCACACCAGGCTTGGCCTGCGGCCTATCTGCCTGGTAGCTACTCAACATAATGGAGCTGGGGGTGGTGGTTGGGGAGGGGGTGGAGATTGATGACACTGATGTCCATGGACTATCTCAGGCCGAGTCTTCCCTGTCCTGTCCAGCGTGCCTGGCTGTGTGTAGGTCAAGCACTCCTGAGTAGGCAGGCTGTGGTCAGCCTGACCCAGCGCCCGGCCTCTTCCAGCTGCATATCTGCTCTACACATCCATAAATGCCGAGGAGCCCTGACAATGAAACCCTCACAATGGAGTGCCTGGATTTTATTGAGAAAAGCCAATCGCCTCCCATCTGTCATTTGGCACTTAACACTGTAGTTATTCTAGATGAGTGAACACTTGTGTTATATTTTCCAATAGCAAAACTGAGGTCAGCAGGGTGCCTGCTGTTTTAGTCAAATCCAGATGGGGTTTTCCTATAAACAAGTGCACATGGAATATTTATGCCGCCCGTGGCACCTGACGCCTTAATACTTAGGACTTCTATGTAGTAGCCACTCTTCCTATAAGTCACTTTAGCACACTAAGTAAATATTTTAATATAGCCATGTCACTGTTTATTATAGAATGGCTTGGGCCCAGATCTTGCCTAATGCTTGGTTAAAAAGTCAGTTTATACCATCCTTTAAAGTGAATCAAAGAATGCATAAACGCCACTCTTTTGTTACTCAGAACTCTGTTTACTTTACTTTTCTGTAAACCTTGTGAAATGCTTGCTTACAAAAAGCTGACAGATGCCAGATTTGCTCATTAACTGGAGGTGTTTTCCAAGTCAGGAAGGTGAGGTGTGAATGTGGGAGACGAGATCTCTCCTCCAAGGCCACCTTTCCGTGTCCACTGCCCAGGGGGCCTGCTGTCCTGCTCAGAGATCTTGACCCATAGCTACCAGGCAGCGAATGGAATTGGGAAGTGCCCAGTCAGAGCCCTGGCTCCCAAATCTAGCCTGGGCTCCGCCTTGGGGCACTGAAGGCCACCTGGGCAGCCGGAGACTTGGAAGGACCTTAAACAACGAGTCCCATCCTCTGCCCCCATCAGGCACCTCTTTCAATTAGTGCTAATACCCACGGTGTGAAAGCCTCCACATGGTTGCCCATTCTTAGTAGCATTTAATTTCTGAGCCTCACCCCGAAGTCTGGGACATTTCTTATAGGCGTGGCCATTGAAATTGTGGGATGTGCTTTTAGTTGCCTGAGAGGTTTAATACTCATATTCCTGGTTAACTAAAAAAGTGTGCAACAGATAAATTGGTACATGACATAAAGTCAATTATAATGTTTATACTAAAATCAGTGTTTAATGAAATGAAATTATGAATCAGTTGACAAGTTTGTCTAAGAAATAAAGAGATACAATCTACAGCAAGCTTTAAAGGAAGGGAGCCCTTTAAGAACCCAGTAGAGACTCCTTCTCGGTGTACTGACAGCCACTTCCTTGAGACAGCGTCTGCCCCAAGTGATATTCATTCAAGGTTTCATGAGGCTTCTCTGGGTCAATGGGAGAAACAGCTACATCCTGGCGGTAAATTCCACTGGATTACTGATCCTCCTCTTCCCCCCCAGCACAAAATATCATTTGGACTTGTCAGACTTTCTTCATGAGCACTTAAAGTACATCTCCATGGAAGTTTAGTTTATATAGAAATCGTGTTTATTGCTTTTTAGCATTTGTGATAGAATAATGCCCTCCCCGCTCCAAAGATGTCCAAGTCTTAATGGCCGGACTCTGAGCAGATGGTATTACGTGACCAAGGGTAATAAGGTAGCAGATGGAATTAAGGTTGCTTATCAGTTGACCTTAAAATAGGGAGATTATCCTGGATTATCTAGGTGGGCCTGATATAGTCACAAGAGTCCCTAAAATTGGAAGAAGGAGGTGGAAATTAGAGGTTGGAGTGATGCACTCTTAGAAGGGCTCTACTGACTGTTGCTGGCTTGGAGATGAAGGAGGGGGCCACAAGCCAAGTAACGTGGGTGTAGCCTCCAGAAAGGAATGCACCCTTGCCAGCACCTTGATTTCAGCCTAGTGAGCCACATGTAGGATTTGATCCTAGAGAACTGTAAGATCATGAATTTATATTAAGTTGCTAAATTTGTGGTAATTTG
>NW_006289395.1:4688271-4691274 GCF_000327345.1 Myotis davidii
AATTAATCACCTACATTTTGTTTCTGTGAAAAACACATTTGTATATATCTGATGATTTTCTTAACAACAATTCTCTACTTTAGAAAGACTGCATTAATTTGTATCTCACAGGAAACGTGATTAAACCTGCATTTCCTTGCCTTAACAAAAACTAGGTATTATCAATTTTTAAACTGTTATATTGAAAGGTTACAAAGAATAGTCTTTAATTTTGTGTTTCTTTCATGACAGATGAAGCTTACCTGTTTTCTATATAATAATTAGCTATTTGTGTTTCTTATTTTATAAATTGCATGCAAAAATGTCTTTTTGTCTGGAGGTGTTGTGTTTTTATATTGATTTGTAAGAACTATTTATTTATTAAAGACTAGAGGCCCATTGCATGAAGAAATTTGTGCAATAGGCCTTCTGTTCCCCTGGCTGCCAGCACCGGTTTTCCTCTGGCACCCGGGACCCAGGCCTTCACGCTGGATGGAGTCTTCAGTCTTCATGCCGACGCTTCGTCCCTATGTATGCAAATTAACCACCGTCTTTGTTGGGTTAATTTGCATACTCTCCTGATTGGATGGTGAGCGTAACAGAGGGACAGTTAATTTACATGTTTGTCTATTATTAGTTAAGATAGTAACTCCACTATATGGTATAATTTTCCCTGACTATTATTTGCCTTCTATTCACTTATGTTATTTGATCATGCATTATCTGAACTTTGTGTATATGTGCAGATACCTAAATATGTACACACATTATGTGCACACAGACTGTCATGGAGATATCACAGGAGAACCCACACCATAATCCCAGAGAAAACCACCTTTACATTTTTTGATATTTATTTGAACAGATTCCCCCCCCACACACACAAAATAATACAGTATATATTTATGTAAAACAGGATCATGCCATATGTATTGCTCAGTGATCTATTTTTAACACTTGACACTCAGATTTTTAATATAAATATATCTTGATAATTATTTCTGACAATTGTATTCTAGCTTATGAATGTAACTTACTAGCATTTAATAAATCCTACATGTAAGACATTTCGGCTACCTTTGATTTTTAGGATTATTAACAACAATGAAGCTCTTGGCACACTGAGGTAGGCAGAAAAGAGAAATAACAAGTAATGGGAGCTAATGTTTAGGTGCCAGGCACTATTATTAGCACTTAATATATATTAACCCATTCAACCCTCTACAAACACCACTCTGTTACTCTGATGGGGTACTAATCTTATCTTCCTCCTCAAATAAATAGATGAAAGCACAGACAGGTAAAGTACCTTGTCTAATATTTATCTGGATGGCAAGAGAAATCACTCCATGCCGGTGACGCAGAACCTGGGTATGGAACCCCGACTTACTCTAGAAGAACAATGCAGTCCAGACTTGTGTGCTCTCAGCCATGAGGTTGAATTGCCCCAATAAGAAATGTCCCAGGACAGGGACAAGATTCAATATTAGGGTGCTTCCTGCTTTGTGCTTTAAATACCTTTCAACAGCCTCCAACATTCAGTAAAATAAATGCAACACAGCTTTATATGAGTTGTGAATTGGGGAAAATGGAGAAGAGATTTGGGGAAGAAGGAGAGAAGAGATTGTTGCTTCAGTGTGGAAAGCGGTGGGGTGGGGAGGCTCCCAGGGGTGACCAGGAAGAAGCAATGGAAACACACCTGCTCTAGGATATCTCAATGTTTGATATTCAGAGGGTTAGCAGAGGCTATTGGAAGACTTGAAGGTCCTAAGGAAATCATTGCAATGGGGCTTGTAGATTTTCATTCCTGGGATCTTTGCAGCTCTGTAAATGACATACGCTTCCTTGACATGCCTGTTTTTGATACCTGCTGGCAGCATGTTCACAATTAAATCACCTTAGATATTGATCACTAAACGCATCTACCTTACCCATGTAGGGCTCCTCCTAAAAATAGGAGGACACTAGTTGAGGAAATAAATTTCAATTCTATCTTCTTGATTTTGTCTTTCTTTCCCTTTTCTTTTTATACTATCCCTTTTTTAGCTCATGTGTATAATTTTTCATTTTTTGTTTTTATATTTTCACCTCAGTCTATTTTTTCCTCCTGCCTGTTGATCGTATGACTAGAAGCTGTGCCTCCTTGTTTTATTTTGAGTTGGGGAGATGGAGTATTGGTGGGGAAGAGGTCGAGGTCGTATTCTTCCTGCCGCCATAGTACATTATCATGGGGCTACAGGAATGGCTTCCAGTTCTCTAGCTGCAGTGACAAATTTAACTATGAAGCTTGAACCAGCCCTTTTCATGACCTGGAGAGGGCCTGAGAAGAGTGTTCCCATTCTCATGTTTTTGTAAAACTTGCATGAGCACGATGTTTTGATGACAATCAGTTAACACTCACTATCTCTTTCCACTCCCACTTATCATCCATTGTACTTCACCTCATGTGGACTGGCAATGGCATGGACACAGGGCGTTGGAGATCTGAGTAGGCGAGTTCATTTAATCTGAATTTAACCGCATGTAGTGGTGTGTTTGGTCCCCTCTGTGAGTTAAGTTGCTGCCAACTGTCTTGGTGTAGGAGTGGCTTTTGGGGAACTCCCATTGCCCACTGTGCCAACTCACCCTGGATTGAGACAGCTGGGTTCAGGGCCAGAGATCACCTCAAATCATTCCATGCCTGTGACCCAGAACCTGGGTATGGAACCAAAGCGAGTCTGTGGAAAGTTCTTCTATACTTTACATGAGGGGGAAAAAACATTATATACTTTTCCCAAGTTTACAATAATTTGTATTTTATTACTGAATGTTTCTGGGAAGCTACCAGAAACTTTCAACATATTGCCAATGTCATACCTGATAAGGGCCTAATCTCCAAAATTTATAGGGAACTCATACAACTTAACAAAAGGAAGATAAACAATCCAATCAAAAAATGGGCAAAGGACCTAAATAGACACCTTTCAAAAGAGGACATTCAGAAAGCCAAGAGACATATGAAAACATGCTCAAAGTCACTAATCA
>NW_006289395.1:4691847-4700076 GCF_000327345.1 Myotis davidii
AAATCATGTAGGCTGTTAATTATTTAAAACTAGAGGCCTGGTGCATGACATTCATGCACTGGGAGGTGTAGGGGGTTGTCCCTCAGCCCGGCCTGTGGGGAGCAGGCCTAAGCTGACAGGTGGACATCCCCCGAGGGATCCTTAGCGCTGCCGCAGAGAGGCTCCAGCCACCACCTCTGTGCTCGCCAGTTGTGAGCCCGGCTTCTGGCTGAGCAGCACTCCCCCTGTGGGAGCGCACTGACCACCAGGGGACAGCTCCTGCATTGAGCATCTGCCCCCTGGTGGTCAGTGCATCATAGCAACTGGTTGTTCTGCCATTTGGTTGCTTTGCATATTACGGTTTTGTTATATAGGATACTCTGTAAAATTTAAAATTGTTATGATGTTTATTGTATTTCTCAGTTTTTAAATTTGTAATTTGTTGTGATTTATTTGTATCTAATTTTGTATTTTTTTTTATTTTTATTTTTTTACCTAAAAAGAGTCCAAAGAGTGTAAACGTTCTGGCCTGGAGAAAAATCTAGATTTGCCCCTTTGGCCATTGAGTACTTTCCTCTCTGAGTCAGGACCACAGTCTGTGGGACTTTCAAGAATCTGTTACCTTTTGGAGGTTCACTGAGGTTCCCAAAGCAAAGCTAAGCTACCTTATAATGCGAAGCCTGCATCACTTTTTCTCAACCTTCCTCCGTCTGTCTGGTAATAAGCCCGACTCTCCCTGTGTCTTGGCATTAAATTCTCTAGTTGTTTCCTTGTCGATTTCACTGTGAAGTGTTTTTCTGGTGTGAGTCTTGCTGCAGTATTAGTAGGAAATTCAGAATTTTGCTGCATGGGAGGATGTTACTTCCATTCCCTTTGAGTCCCGAAGCCTCAGTGAACTCTCAAATCTTGGAACATGTCTAGACAGCTGCTGAAAGTATGTCCTGTGTTGGATAGCAACAGCATTTCATAGGGAGACATGTGCTCTGATTCCCGGGCTAGTTCTCTTAATTTGAACGGTGGTATCCTTTTCATGTATCTGGCGGTTTTCTTTCTTGTCGGCCTGACAGACAGAGGGAGCCGGGAGGTGAGCTGTGCTTATCACACTTTGGACTTTAAAATGGATCCTTTAAGAGCCTGAATTCTAGTCCAATAGCTCTTGTCCAGATGGGAGGGGAAAGGAAAGGGTTAGGCTTATGACAGTGTAGGCTTTAGGCTTATGATAGTTTTGACTTTATACATTCTGAGATCTGGAAGTCAGAAGAAGAGAATGAAGGTTGCCAACGCTGGCGAAAACTTCTTAGGAAACTTCACCTCTCTCCCAAGTACTAGTAACTGTGTTGTGTTTGCTGCTGAGGTCAGGAGTTACCTGGAACGAGACCCCAGTGTTGGTGAGGCACAGTCTCTCTCTCTCTCTCTCTCTCTCTCTCTCTCTCTCTCTCTCCCTCTCTCTCTCTTGCTCTCTCTCTCGTTTTCTCTCTGGGTCCCTGACAGTGCAGGGACCCTGTTTTGTTTTCCTTTCTGGCGTGTCAGCAGGGCTGAGTAAGGAGTGAGAAGTAGGACGATGAGCCTTCAGTGCCAGGGAGCCCGCTATCTCCCAGATGTGCCCCTTGGCGAGCCCCAGCTACACGTTGCCTTGGCACACTCCCTCCGAGTCATGCAGCTGTCAGCAGTTCTGCCAGGGCCTTTCCCCCTTCCTTCATAAATGCAGAGGGAGTTCATGTGTCCGACTGGCTTTTGTTTCAATAGAGACTCATCAACCTCACAGCAACTCCTCAGTGCTTCTGGCATGTATTGAAGTTTCCTTTGTTTCCAGTTCTTGGTCACTGCGTCATGACTCATTCATTCGTCAGACAAGCTTTTATTAAGGACCAGCTATATGCCAGCCTCTGCTTAAAGTGCTCAGGATGCAGATAAAATAGATCAAATAACTCCTTGCCTTTTCTACCAGTACATGGTAGTGGCAGAAAAACACAACAAATAAACAATGTGTTTAACTGTATTTATTTGTGCTCAGGTATTTTTCCTTTTTCATCTCTGAAATTGGGGCGGGTTTCACAACAGACATGATATAACTGCTGTGAGGCAGGTAGCAGGCATGGTGCCACTTTCATGCCTACTTTTGTGTAAACTTGGCCAAAGCTATTCTGTTGTCTTCAGTCAACTGAGTTAACACTACATGTTTGCTGATGCTACACATGTTGAATTTGCTTATCTTTTCAAACATTTTCAAAAAGGTTATATTTTGATTTGGCTTTGAAACAGAAAGTTATTGTGTAGATCAAAAGGCACAGCAATGGAGCATCAAGTTGGTATCAGAGAGGCAAATATTTGTTGTTGGATGAATGGACGCAATTCCATCTATTTTTGCAAAGCAACAATCAGACTTTCTAGAACCTAAGGAAGGAACATGCCAATGTTTAGATGATGTCTACCATAAGCCAAAAAATTCAACTGGATGCAGAAAAACTGCCAAATCCTCCAACATTAACAAAAAATTCCCAAGCAATGCAAGGCTGGTGTAATGGATCCTTACATTTTTTTGTGACTCCCATTGAGATATGATGCCACTATTTATTGCCAGTTTCTAAATTTTGTTATTATTGGTGTGTACATTAGTGTGCTTTACATTTGATGATGCTTTATGTTTGATGCAGGTCAGTAAGAAGAGGTCAGGTAGTGAGAGCTGCAATAAAGACAAGCAGAGCCAGGCAGTGGAGAGCAGGCGTGAGGAGGAGGAGGGCGTGGCTGCCTCAGATGGAGCAGGGAAGGTACTCTCTTTGAGGGGCCTTTGAGGGTAGAGATTGGCGTGGATGAGGGAAGAAGTCCTGGGTTGGCCTTGGGAAAGAAAGGATTCCAGGTGGAGGGAATAAATATGAGACTGAAGTAAGAACACAACTGGGATGTTCAAAGAACAGCGGAAGGGACTCCTGGGAATTACTTGGAGAGAATTCAGAGAGGACATGGGCCTATGAGGCAGATCATTCGGGTTCCAGAAGGCCCGGATGGAGATTGTGGATTTTATTCTGAGTGTCGTGGGAAGCCATCTAAGAATTTTGGGTGGGGGAGAATGACATTGTTAGATACATATTTAATAAAAATGGGTCAGGCTGTCATTGAAAATTGACTGAAGGTCAGGGTGACTACATACTTACAAGTCAGAAGAAGATTTAAGAAAAAACAGGAGGTGAGAAAGTAGAGACAGATTGTGTATATCAAACTCCCAGATGACCTTGAGCAGATGCAGGGCAGCAACAGGAGCGGGGACTGGTCTGGAGAGGGTTTGGCAGGGTCAGGGGGAATGTACGTGATGTGATGAGGATGCCGCGTCATGCTCCAGGAGAAGGAAGCTGCTGGTGCATGAGGGGAGAGGAACTGTAGACTGGGGTTCCCCCCGCTCCCCGGGTACCCTGGGGTCTTTTCACTCGAAATATAAAAGAGGTTTGGAAGGCACTGGGGCTCCTATGTGCCTCCCATTTTTCTCCTACCCAATATTATATAATTTTTTTTTTTTTAGGATAAAAAGCAATGTGCACATTCAAGCAGCTGGCTGTCTCCTGCTCGAATTCCTCTCTTTAAGGGCCCACGCGGCTCTAAATGTGATGCCACTGTGCACAGAAGGGCCCTGAGGTTGCCACCACTAGCATTCCATTTACATGGAAAGTGAGTTCTAAGGAAACAGTTTGATAGTTTAGCAGATGGCAGAGTCACATTCTCATAAGGCTCTATAGCTCCTTTTATGTAGAGCCATGGTCTCTGGGTTTCTCAGAAATGCAGAGCGCTTGTCTCTTTTGGTAAGTCCCAATATATTCAAGCCGTCAGAACAGTTAGTGATTCAATGAGGCACAAAGCGGCTTTCTTACGGTCTCCGAGGAAATTGCATATCACTTTCATCTGGATCTTCTCTGCTGAGCTGGAAGCTGGTTGTAAAGGCACCGTGCATGGAGTGCTAGCCTGTCATCCTCCCGCTTTCATCTCCGCCTCGCCCTCCTTTCCTCACCCCTTCCTCCCTGCCACTCCCCCTTTTCCTGGAAACAGAAGACTCTGCTCGGAGGGAGTGTAGCTATGAACTGTCGGAGAAGGAAGCGCAGGTATCTGAACTCATAATGAGGATGTCCGTGTGTGTCTCTAGATATGATGTTTATATAATGAGAATAAGTATGAAATATTTATATTATATAATTTATTATGTAATATAAATATATTGCTTATATCTGATAAATGTATTACTGTGTATTATTAAAATCTAATTCAGGGGGAAATGTATATTCATTCTCATTATATATAATGAGTATATATATATATTTATATATACACACACACATCTCATGTATACATATGTATATATACATATATATAGAGAGAATACATATAGAGAGAATATATACAGATAACATGTATACATGCACATATATATATAATGAGAATAATATATATATACACACACACACACACACACATTTTCCATCGGAATGAGGTTTCAATACCAGCTTTACTTAATCACATTATGGCTGTGAATCCAGGGTTTCTATTTCTTGAGTGAGCGCTGTACAGAAAGGTTGGGTGGATATTTCCTATGCAGTTAACCTGCTTATTTTATAACTTAGAAACTGCCTGCTCTTCCCCACTTCCCTTGCAGCACCTTCATCCACAGCAGAAAGTTGCCGTCCCTCCCCTACACACCTGTTTCTCTCAGCCTCATTGCACCTATGGCTCCCACTAGGCCAGGAGCATGTATTTCTTGGCATAAAACAGATGCCTCCTTCCAGCGAAAGGTCCTTAAAACAGACCCTCCAGCTCTCTCAGCAGTTTCAGGCGGAAAGGGAAGGGGCCCAGCCTTGGTCAGGGTGGCTGCTGCAGAGGGCACAGAGCAGGGCTGGTCTCATTCAGATTTGGGAGCACTGGGGGGTCTGGGTTCTGAGCCTGAACTCACCTGCTCCTCCCTTCTGCCCTTTCTTCACCCTCCCTCCCAGTCTCCCCCACCATCTCTCCGCAGACTCCTCTCTCTGGTAAAGAATATGCCAGTCCTTTATAACAGCCCATACAACCTGCCACCCCTTCCCCAGCTCCACTCAGCTTCTCTGTCCTGTGTGCCATTCGTCATTCCATCCTGTCACTGATCTTAGTTAAGAGATGGGTGTGCTCTGTGCTGATATGACAATGGCTGTTAGTGTACTCAATGTGTTCCCCTTTGTGGTGAGGTAGTTATATTTAACAGTGGCTTTGTCCAGAAAACTAAAACACTTTTCTATCTCAATTCCCCTGAGCAATACCACAGGCTGCCTCTCCTTCAATAGTGGTGGGCAGAATGACCCAGGGCCTGGGACATGTGGGTTTGACTGGTTGATACCACTTACCAGCTATGGAATCCTGAGTCCCTGCTATTATAAATCTTATGCTCTAATGTTCGTAACATTAAAAGGGCTCTTCATGCTATTGCTTCTGCATGTGTTAAATGTAAATAGTATTTCCTTCCTACTGATGTGATAGGCATCAAATAAGAATGCAATGCATTACATCAGGTAAATAATCACATTAGGTAAAAATAATTCTTTGTAGCAATGGCAATCACTATTCAGTGACTCTCTCCTGGGGAGAGGGGTGCTATCCTGCAGGGACCTCCGTGGACTTGTGTAGCTGTTGCATTGTATGTCGTAAGCTCTCCCATCTCTTCTTCCAACAAAGAGTCTGTCTCCACCTTTGCTTGTTACCTAGTCCAGTGTTCTATCTCTCTAGCATCTGTCTTTGTTTGGTTCAAGAGGTGGACGCACAACTCAGAAAGAACCAATATGGAGTCTTTCTGGACCTCCGTCTGGGCTCTGGGTGAAGGAAGCTCTTTGTCTTTGGGGAGTTTTAAACTAGAGCTACTTAGGAGTCTGCCATGTGGAGGACTCTCTGCAGGAGAGAATGAGGTCAAAGAAAAGAAAAGCGAAGTGAGAAGCAGAGATGCTATTAACTGTATTATAAATCCATGCCAAGCATACATTTAATTTTCTCAATAGCCCTTGAGGTAATTACTATTGTTATCTCCATTTTAATCATAAGGAAATGGGGCACAGAAAAGTTAAGTAACTGCCCAAGTTCACAAGTTCATAAGTGACAGGACCAGAAAATGAACCAGTATTCTGGCTCCAGAATCTACACATTTGACCAGTCTCTCTCTCTCCTCTCTGGTTGTTTAGAGTCTGGAGTTACAATATGTTGGTCTTGTTCCCTTAGCCCTTCCTTTGGTTCTATGAGTAACAACAAAATCCTTCCCAGGTTTTTGAGATTATTTCTATCTATACTTGTATCATCTATATCTTTATATTTCTTTTTATCTACATCTATTTTTAATTTCTGAAGTTGGTTTGAGTTGAGTTTCTGTTATCTTGCCCCTGAAAGATTCAGGTTCTGAAAACTGTATCAGAACATTCTGAAATATGTTTACATTTGAAAGAAATCTCCTAGGCTAATTCTAGTATGCCCCCCACCACACCCCCCATCCCCAATACACTGCTCTGCCAATCTCTATTTGAGAATTACCACCTTAATATAATTTTATTTCTACAGCTAGCTTGTTCTTATAAAGTCAATGCTTAGAAATAAGTGTGGGTAATTGGAATTCATCTAGAATTACCTCCTGAGTTCACTCTGACTTCATGGTACCATGACCTAGGGCTATCTGGCTAAGTTCTTTACATAGAAACTACCCTGGAACTAAAGGCCATTCAAGGGTTTTATTATAAATGGTTATTTAGTATTAGTGTTATTTATAGAACATTGTTTAAAATCTGTATTAATATAAATTTTACTTATGAATAATTATATGACGGATTAATTCATGAAGTTGATCCATACGTATGATTCAGTTTTAAACTTGAGAACTCACCTGAATTCATGAGAATCCCCTGTGAACGGGGATTTGCATTGTCCAAGAACCTCAATCCAAAGGAGTAACTTCTTCTTCCAAATGAGTAGCACAGAGAAGACAAGAATTTTCTGATAGCTGTGGTCTAGTGTTTCTTTCCATCCTACTGGAGACCCCTTTGGAAACTGGACTTTTACTTTGCTGGCTTTATATCCTGACACCAGCTAAAATGTTTTTTTCCAGGTGTAAGTTCTCAAGATTATGGTCTCTTTTAATTTATTGTGTATAATCCAGTCTTTGTTTCCAATGCACTGAAATCAACGCCAAGGTGGCTGGTTCCAAAGGAGCTTCATGCTAGAACAGAACTGGACATTCCTGGTCACCGATGAGACTCTGGGTATCCTTTATTGCCAAGGGACCTCCGTTTACTCAAATTAGGGCTCTCAGAAGGGGAAACTATAAAATCTATTGCTCGTTTAGTGACTCAAGCTAAATGGAACTCTGGGGAAATGTGGCAGCTACCAAGAGGAATGTACGTGTTTGTCATATCACTGAAGATCAGCATTGGTTAGTGCCCAGTTACTTGGTATGAAACTGTAAGTGCTTGGAATAAAAGAAATATTGCTGCATTCATGCAAGGTCATGATGTAAAAGTTTTTGGGACACACTGATAAGAAATTCCATATCTTTGAAGCTACCTAGCACATAAAGGGCTTTCCCAGGCTCTGAGGTTCCAGAACCTGTGAAGGTCCTATCATTGCATGGTCTGTGGGTGACCTACAGAAGGAAGGACATTTGTTCCAGCACCCAGGGGAAGAGTTGTGGTGGATCAGAGACTTCCGCTGAGAGAGAACTGTGTATAAGCCCTCCGGGTAAAAGGAGAAAGGGCCTGTATTTCTTAGACAGCAAAAGATGATGGAAGATTGTTACCTGCTAAGACTCACCAATCCCCTAGTTGCAGCTACGGAATCAGGTGTGGATGGATAAATGCCACATCTAAAAGGAACCTGAAAGGCATTTCTTCTTTGGAGATTTTCCAGGTGGAAAATGGAATCTTCTCTGTGCATTTGTGATATTTCTGATCTACAGAAGTGAATTGCTGCTAGATGACTTGAATATTTAGAAAAGATGTAAAGTGGTCTCTGCCATTATTCACAGTGATTTCAAAAGGGTTATTCACTGAGATTTCCTAAGGTGCACAACTTATTCAAGATTGAGTTTTCTGTACAAAAGAAGAAAAAACACTCGAATAAAAATGCAGAATTTTTAGGGTGGCGGTAATGCCAAGGTTGTACTCAACATGTTGCATGTGAATGTAACATAGGAAACAGATGGGGACAGTATACACACACACACACACACACACACACACACACACACACCCACACACATATATATATACA
>NW_006289395.1:4700089-4707111 GCF_000327345.1 Myotis davidii
ATACACACACACACACACACACACACACACACACACACACACACACACACATATATATACATATATATTCCCAATGCAAATAGTGAGAGAAAAGGCCATATATTCCAGCCAATTCTGAAATATATCCCAGGCATTTTTTTTCTTGCCATCTGAAAGCCATCTTTAAGTACTTGATAAAACTCATTTTATTTAAAAGTATAATGTTCTTATAAAAATCAGATAAAATAGAAAGGCAAAATTAATTGCATTCTATAGTTTTTAAAGGCATTCATTTCCTTAGTTTAAAAAATAATTAAGCAATATTCAAGCTCCACTCCTATGCCAAATGGAATTAATGTAGAAAAAATATAGGCTCTTTCTCCTTAGCAATCTAAAATACAATTGAAGAAACTCAAGTAGAGCATTATAATGGGAAGTCATACGGCAAAAGAGTAAAGGAAGAAGTAAAATCGCTGAAAAATACTGTGAATTGCATGTCAGAACAAGGCAATGTAAACACAATTTGCAAATTTGGCACAGAGGTAAAATATCAGGACGGAGGTCCCTCTCTTTGCAACTGATGAGCACCAGATTTAGTAAAAAAGATGAATTCCTAACACATTTTCCCCATTTTTAAAATTGTAGAAAAATATACATAAAACTCACCATCTTAGCCATTTTCAAATGTACATTTAAATGGTAATAAATACATTCATATTGTTGTGCAGCCATCACCGCCACCCATCTCCAGACCTTCTTTTATCTTGCAAAACTGAAACTCTGTCTCCATTTACTCCTCTCCTGAGCCCCTGGAAACCACCATTCTACGCTCTGCCTCTATGAATTTGACTATATATATATATTTATATATTTACGAATCATACAGTGCTTGTCCTTTTGTGACTGGCTTATCTCAGCATGATGTTCTCAAGGCTCATCCCTGTTGTAGCATGTGTCAGATTTCCTTCCTTTTTAAGCCTGACTAATATTCACTTATATGTATACTAGAAGCCGGTGCACAAAAATGTGTGCACTGGTGGGGGGGCGGGGGAGGGGTCTCTCAGCCCAACCTGTGCCCTCTCACAGTCTGGGACCCCCTTGGGAGATAACCACCTGCTGGCTTAGGCCTGGTCTCCTGATGGCAGATGGCATGCCCGATCCCACAGTGCTTGCCCTATCTCCCCCGGTAGCACATGGCAGGCCCAGATTCTGTGTTGGGGTGGCGGTGGCTCGGGATCTCGCTGCCGCCCGCCCCGCCCCACACACAGCAGGCCTGGATCCCACGCTGGGGTGGGAGCTGGCTGGGGATCATGCTGCCACCCGCACAGGGCGATGCAGCGGGATCTGCCTGTAGTATGAAAATTTAACAGCTATCTTTGTTGAGTTAATTTGCATATTCTTTTGATTGGCTGATGAGCATAGCAAAGGTATGGTCAATTAGCATCTTTGTCTTTTATTAGTGTAGATACCATATTTTGCTTATTAATTCATCTGTCAAAGGACTCGAGCTGTTTCCACATTTTAGCTATTGTGAATAATGCTGCCCTGGATATGGGTGCAAACATATTATTTTGAGACCCTGTTTTCAAATTCTTTTGAGTAACTACCTAGAAGTGGAATTTCTAGGTCATATGGTAAATCTATTTTTAATTTTTTGAGGACCCACACTGGCATTTTCTACAGCAGCTGTGTGCTATTTTATACTTCCACCATCAGTGCACAAGCATTCCAACCTAAAACATTTTTGAACTGTGTTGCTGATAATAAGAATATAAAGTTTGTAAAAAGTATTTCAGTTTATAAATATTTATTAAATAATACTGTTTAAGATTCTGTCCTAAGCATAGTCTAGCATACAAGAGCCTACTTTTTAACAAGGGAAAAGTAATTATCAAAATGAAGTCACGGATAATTTAGGAAAAAGAGAGCATTTGTACTCAAAATTCCTAATACTGTACAAATGTTATATTTTCCATTTATAACATATCTTAGACACCACTGATTTTAAAAGTTTAGGGGAATAATGGAGAGGATTCATTTCTGGGTACACAGAGCCAAGAAAACCTCTCTTTCACATCTAATAATTTATTTTTGTTTATAGTTCACCTTGTTCTAGAAAGATTTTGAGAAAATTTACAAGAATAGACTTACTGAAATAAAAATATAAGATTAGAACCGTGGGAATAAGGACATAAAAATGCCAAACATGAGTTAACCTGCGTGTCAGAGTTGCACACAAACTTGTCACCTGTTCCCATCACTGGACATCAGAGGGACATGTCATTCTAAAACCGTATTGGTCAAAATGTGGTCCTGGGACCATCAGCTAGAGCACCAAAGGAAGCTTGCTAGAAAGAAAGATATCAAGTTGACGCAGACCTACTGAAACAGCGTTTGCATTTTAACAACATCCAGATGACTGACATGTACACTGGAGTCTGAGAAGCACTATTCTAAGAGGCATCCTTCCCCTGGGACCTAAAGCAGGAGGTCCTGAGAGGTAGCAGGCCTTGTGTCCGCAGGGTTTCTTCTCCAACAAGTGCAATAAATAACCAAATGTATCTGTTTCTCATAGCGATTTTTGAGATGATAAAGGATATAATAATAAAACTAAGCTCAAGTCGGGGAGTTCTTAGACAGGACACCAAAAGCACAGTTCATTTTTATTTATTTATTTTTTTAGAGGCGGGGAATGATGATTTTTATTTTTATTTTTTAAAATATATTTTATTGATTTTTTACAGAGAGGGAGAGGGATAGAGAGTTAGAAACATCGAGGAGAGAGAAACATCAATCAGCTGGCTCCTGCACACTCCCTACTGGGGATGGGCCCGCAACCAAGGTACATGCCCTTGACTGGAATCGAACCTGGGACCCTTGAGTCCACAGGCTGACGCTCTATCCACTGAGCAAAACCGGTTAGGGTGCACAGTTCATTTTTAGAAAATTGGTAAATTGAACTTCATCAAAATGTAAAACGTTTGCTCTGAGGATGGAAAGAGAAGCTGTGGGCTGGGAGGGAATATTGCACACTATATCCAAGAAAGAATGTTTATCACAGATAGATAAAGAACTCTTCAACCAGCAACAGAAACAAATAAATAACTGAATTAGAAAATCAGCTACAGGCATTGTCATGGGCTGTGTTTCCTCCAAATTCATATGCTGAAGTCCTAACCGCAGGACCTCAGCACGTGCTGGGGCCTTCAAAGAGGTGGTTAAGTTAACGTGAGGCCATTCGGTTGGGTCCAGCGCCACCCTGCCTGGTGTTCGGATCAGAAGAGGAGATCTGGACACAGAGACTTTGTGCACCCAGAAGAGTCCATGTGCGGCCCCTGTGGGAAGGCCAAGGAGACAGGCCTGGGGAGGAAAGGCGCTGCTGACACCTTGCCCTGAAAGGCGCTGCTGACTTCTGGCCCCCAGAACTGGAAGGAAGTCCAGTCTGTGCTAATCTGGTATGTACCCCCGCAAACACACTCAGCCATGAACAGGCATTTCACCAACGGGCACCTGAAAGGTGGTCCACGCATCAGTGGCCATTAGGGGAAGGCAGATTGAATCAGCGCTGAGACTTCACCACACGCCTGTTTCAACCGCTAGAGAAAAAGTAGTGATAACATGAAATGCTGGTGGACAGAGTCTGGTCTCACACGCTGCTGGTGGGAATGCAAAGTGGCATGGCCGCTATGAAAATGGCGGTTTCTTATCAGAGTAAACAGGTCCCTCCTGAGGATCCCCTGAGACACAGTACAAAATAAATGCTCAGGAAAAGAATTCATTTTTTTAAAATATATTTTTTATTGATTTTTTACAGAGAGGAAGGGAGAGGGATAGAGAGTTAGAAACATTGATGAGAGAGAAACATCGATCAGCTGCTTCCTGCACACCCCCTACCGGGGATGTGCCCGCAACCAAGATACATGCCCTTAGCCAGAATCGAACCCGGGACCATTCAGTCTGCAGGCCAATGCTCTATCCACTGAGCCAAACCGGTTAGGGCAAGAATTCATTTTTAAGCAAAACACGTTTACATGTTTATTAGTAAGTGTGGGTCGTTCCCTCCTGCTGGCATGGCACATGCCCTGAAGTGTGAGGGAGCTGTTTCTGGAATTGCTTTCTTTTCACGTAAGTTTGTGCCTCCGTGTCAGAGAATTTGAGACTGCCTTGGTATTTTGATAATCCCGTGATTAGAGATAAAGCACTGTAAAGAATGAATGTATTAATTCTATTTCACATTTTCAGATTTGGTAAGCAAGGCTGGTTAACTCACCATTTTCTTCGCACTTCAGTGTCAAGCTTGAGAAGTGATAAAACATTGATCTCAGTCCTTGCCCGTTCAATGGACACTGGTCTCTGGGCCTACGCATGTGGATGCCACCGCTGGCAGGCAAATGTCACAGGTGGAAGCGAATGGATTTTCCATAAGGCGAGAGCTTGTCCCGGCATTCCAGTTCAGGAATCTCACTGTTTAACCAATACCTGAGGTTAGAACCTTTTGCAGGATAAATATTTAATCTCTGGCTCTCTATCACACACTCTCAAATACTCCCCAGCAAGCTCCCCCGTCTTTCTAAAAACAGATGTGACGTATATTCGTAGAACTGAACCAATAACAAATAATGAGTGAGCTTTTCAATTCTGTACTTTAAATATCCGAAAAAGACCAGGTCATGTCACCGGGAACTTTAAGGAAGTTTCCAAACTATTCTCTTTGGCTGAGTGTTGGAAATAGTGTTGTGCAGGGGAAATACCGAGCTAGATCTCAGACTGTGTGAGTTCTAGTGCCAAGCTCTGTTCATATCATCTCATCACAGTTACGTATACAAGTATACAACGTTCCCTGTTTCTGAGGAACCGGGAATATTTTAAGTTAGAATATCTGCTGACTTGAACCACCTTGAAATAAAACCTTGATATATGCCATCTCTCCCTCCCTTCTTCTCTACCTACCTCCCCTCCTCATCTCTCTCTCTTTCCTCCTTCCCTCCTTCTCTACCCCTCTCCTTGCATTCTCCGGTTTAAAATGAATTGTTTGAAGTTCTGTGTAGAATTTTGTTTTATTTGTCTTTCACATGTAGGACAGAAAAAGCAGACACAGGCTATACTTAAAGATCTGGTTTCCCAGATCTGTAGGGCTTGCAATGTTTGAATTTTTTAAAAAAATTTGAGATGACGTTCACACACATAAAAAGGCTATACTTAAAGATCTGTAGGGCTTGCAATGTTTGAATTTTTAAAAAAAAATTTGAGATGACGTTCACACACATAAAATTTACCATTTTGAAGTATTAAGTCAGTGGCATTTAGTACATGTATCACATTGTGAAACCACCAATTTTATCTTGTTGCAAAACATTTTCATCATTCTAAAGTAAAACCCTGTGCCCATTAAACGGTTTCCCCCAACTCTGCCTCTTCACAGCCCCTGATAACCACTAATCTGCTTTTTATTTCTATAGATAAGAGTGATTCCAAATATTTTATATAAATGACATCATAGAAAATGGGACTTTTGTGGCTAGCTTATTTCATGTAGCATAAGGTTTTTAAGGTTCCTCTGTGTTGTGGTATGTGCCAGTACTTCATTCCTTTTTATGGGTGAATATTTCATTCTATTTATATACCAAAATTTGTTTACCCATTCATCTATTCATGGGTATTTGAGGCTGTTTCAACTTTGTAGATATTATAAATACTGCTGCAATAAATATGCATGTACATATTTTTGAATACCAGTTTTCAATTCTATTGGATATATAGCCAGAAGTGAAATTGCTGGGTCATATAGTAACTCTAAGCTTAACATTTTAAGGAACTGTTTGCCACAGTGGCTACACCATTTTACATTCCCACCAGTAATGAACAAGGGTCCCCATTTCCCCATATCTCACCAATACTTCTAGATTTTGTTATTATTATTACCACTAGAGGCCTGGTGCACAAAAATTTGTGCACTGGGCGGGGGATGTCCCTCAGCCCCGCCTGTGCCCTCTCACTGTCTGGGACCCCTCGGGGGTGACTACTTGCTGGCTTAGGCCTGCTCCTCAGGGGATTGGAAAGAATATGGTATTTGCTATGGGTTTTTAAATAAATGTCTTTATCATACTGAGGAAGTTTTTTCTTCTTCCTAGTTCAATGTTTCTATCATGAAAAGATGTTGTAGTTTGTCAAATGTTTTGTCTGTATCAATTGAGATGATCATGGGAGTTTGTTTCCCTATCTTCTATTAATTTGATGTATTATACTGATTTTTTTCATGTTGAACTACCCTTGAATTTCTAAAATAAATTTCTTAGTCATGATAAATACTCCTTTAAAAATGCTGTTGGATTCAGTTTGCTAGCATATTTTTTTGAGGATTTTTGCGTCTATATTCATAGGGAATATTGGTCTGTAAATTTATTTGTATGTCTGTCTGAATTAGGTATTAGACTATTAGTTTGCTAGAGCTGCCATAACAAAATGCCAGAGACTGGGTGGCTTAAATAACAAAATTTTGTTTCCTCCAGCTTATCTAGTAGTTGTTTTGATGAATGTTTAGGGTTCTCTATATACAGTATTACATCTGCAAATAATAAGTTTTACTTCTTCCTTTTAAATTTGGATGCCTTTTATTTCTTCTTCTTGTCTGATTGCTATGGCTAGGACTTTCAGTACTATGTTGAATAAGAGTAGTGAAAGTGGACATCCCTATCTTTTTCCCTAGTCTTAAGGGTAATGCTTTTTGCCCATTGAATGTGATGTGGGCTGTGGGTTTGTCATATATGGCCTTTATTTCATTGAAGTATGTTCCTTCTATTCCCACTTTGTGACAGTTTTTATCACAAATGGTTGCTGGATTTTATCAAATGCTTTTTCTGCATCTATTGATATGATCATGTGGTTTTTATCCTCATTTAGTTTATGTGGTATATTATATATATTGATTTGTGAATATTGTACCATCTTGCATTTCCAGAATAAATCCCACTTGATCATGTTTTATGATCTTTTGAACGTATTGATAGATCTGGTTTGCTAATATTTTGCTGAGTACTTTAGAG
>NW_006289395.1:4707121-4713454 GCF_000327345.1 Myotis davidii
GTGTTACTTCTTCCTTGGATGTTTGGAAAAATTCACCTGTGAAACCATCTGGTCAAGACTTTTGTTTGCTGAGAGGTTTTTTTGTTTTGTTTTTTGTTACTTAGATTTCATTAGTTGTAATTTGTCTATTCAGATTCTCTGTATTTTCCTGACTCAGTTTTGGAAGATTGTATGTTTCTTGGAATTTATCCATTTAATCTAGATTGCCCAACTTATTAGCATGTAGTAGTTAATAATATTTTCTTATAACCCTTTGTATTTCTTTGATGTCAGTGGTTACTTCTTGTCTTTCTTTTCTTTCTTTTTTAATCTTTACCTGAGGATATTTTTCAATTGATTTTTCGAGAGAGTAGAAGAGAGAGGGAAAGGCAGAGAGAAATATCAATGTGAGTGAAATAGATTGATTGGTTGCCTCCTGCACATGCCCCGACCAGGGCCCCAGTTGGGGAGGAGCCTGCAACCAAGGTACATGCCCTTGACAGGAATCAAACCTAGGACTCTTTGTCTGCAGGCTAACACTCTATCCACTGAGCCAAATCAGCTAGGGCACTTTTCATCTTTCATTTCTTATTTTATTTATTAGGGTCCTCTTTTTTTCTTGTTGATTCTGGTTAAAGGTTTTTTAATCTTCTTTATCTTTTCAAAGAACAAGATTTTGTTTTCATTGATTATTTGTATAGTATTTTTTAGATTCCATTTTATTTCTTCTCTGATCTTTATTATTTCCTCCTTCTACTAACTTTGGGCTTTGCTTGTTGTTATTTTTCTAGTTCCTTTAAGTTTAGAGTTAGACTTTTATTTGAGTTTTTTCTTGTTTCTTGAGCTAGGCCTGTAATGCTACAAATTGCCCTCTGAGGACTACTTTCACTGTGTCCCATAAATTTTGGAATTTTCTGTTCTTATTTTCATTTACCTCAAGGTATCTTTTGATGTTTTCCTTGACCTCATTGCTATCCCATTCATTGTTTAGTAACATGTTATTTAGCCTCCATGTCTTTGTATGTTTTTCAGTTTCCTTCCTGTGATTGATTTCTAGTTTCATACTTTAATGATCAGAGAAGATTCTTCATATGATTTCAATGGTTTTAAATTTATTGAGGCTTGTTTTGTTACCTAACATGTGGTCTATCATAAGAAATGTTCCATGTGCAGTTGAAAAAAAATGTACACTCTGTTGCTTTGGGGTGAAATACTCTGAGAATATCAATTAAATGCACCTGATCTAGTGTGCCATTCAAGGTCACTGTTTCCTTACTTATTTTCTGTCTGGAAGACCTGTCCATTGATGTCAATTTGGTATTAAAATCTCCTACTATGACTGTATTATTGTTGATCTCTCCCTTTATGTCATCAATATTTGCTTTATATATACAGTATAGGTGCTCCTATATTGAGTGCATAAATGTTTGCAAGGGTTATATCCTCTTGCTGGATTGTTCCCTTTATCATTATGTAGTGTCCTTCTTAATCTCTTATTATGGCCTTTGTTTTAAAGTCCGTTTTGTCAGATATAAGTATTGTCACCCCAGCTATTTTTTCCTTTCCATTTGCATGAAATATTTTTTCGATCCCTTTACTTTTAGTCTGTGAGTATCTTTCATTCTAAGGTGGGTCTCCTATAGACAGTATATATATGGGTCTTCTTTTTTTGTCCATTCAGCTACTTTATGTCTTTTGATTGGAGGATTTAAGCCATTTACATTTAGAGTGATTACTGATAAGTATGTATGTATTGCCATCTTATTCTTTTAACTATGTTCCTCTGTTTTTTTCTCCTCCTCCTTCTTTTCCTCCCCATTCTCCTCCTTCTCCTTCTTCATCTTCATCTTCAAGCAGGCCCTTTAACATTTCTTATAATACTCATTTGGTGGTAACAAACTTGTTTAGTATTTTTTTTCTTTCTTTCTGAAAAGCTCTTTATTTCTCCTTCAATTTTAAATGATAGCATTGCTGGGTAAAGTAGTCTTGCTTGTAGTCCTTGCTTTTCATTACTTTAAATGTTTTATGCCAATTCTTTCTCATCTGAAATGTGTCTGTTGAGTAATCTGCTGACAGTCTTATAGGAATTCCTTTGTAGGTAATTAACTGCCTTTTTCTTATGGCTCTTAATATATTCTCTTTGTCTTTAATCTTTGCCATTTTAATTATGATGTGTCTTGGTGTGGGCTTCTCTGGATCCATCTTGTTTAAGACTCTCTGTACTTCCTGAACTTATGGTGTGTATTTGTTTGTTTGTTTATTTTGTTTTTTTCATAATCAGCTTAAGGGAGTTTTCATTCATTATTTCTTCAAGTAGGTTCTCAAGTCCATGCTTTCTCTCTTCTCCTTCTGATACCCTTGTGATGTGGATATTGTTATGCTTCATGTTTTCCCAAAAGTCTATTAAACCATCATTATTTTATTTGATTCTTTTTTCTTTTTCTTCTCTGATTTGTTGTTGTTGTTTTTTATGCACCCAATCAGAGCAGCAAGTGTCTTCTAAATAATTGAATCAATCCTCAGCCTCATCCAACCTACTGTTTATTCCTTCTTGTGTTTTCTTCATTTCAGATATTGTATTCTTCATTTAAGACTGGTCATTATTTATGGTTTCTGTGTCCTTTTTCATGCTGTTGAACATCCTTATAACCATCACTTTGTATTTCATAGCTGATACATTGCTTACCTCTATTTCATTTAGCTCTTTTTTTTAAAATTCTTATTCTTTTATTTGAGTCTTGTTTCTTTCTCTCCCCATGCTAATTGCATGTTAGTGTCTTAGGTAGATCTGATGAGACTGCCAGTATTTGCAGGGTGGCCTTATGTAGTAGGTATCCTCTGGGATCCAGTGGTGCAGTTTCCTTAATCACCTGACTTGGGTGCTCTAGGAATGTCTTTTGCATGAGTTATATGGGTCCTCCTGTTGTAATTGAATCTTGATTTCTATTGGCTTGTTTGTGTGTGAGATTGACCCTCAGACTGCCTGATGTGATGCTCAACCCCCACCATGGCATGTGAGCTACTCACATGAAGCAGAATTTGCCTCAGCAGGGTTTGGTCCATGCCAAGATCTCTCTTTGGATATGCTAGTTGTGAAGCTTATTGGATCCTGCTCTGTAGTTGTCTGAAGTGGCCATTGGGTGTGTTGTTTCTGTACCTCTTGGGAGGGACTTTGGTGTAGTCCAATGTCTGATGCTGCCCTGGGGAAACCTGTTTGGAGCTATCAGCGATCCATAGCTTATAGTTCCTTCTGCTGGGCCTGGGCACCTGCAGAAAGGACCAGGCTGTGCACCAAGTCTGGCTTTTACTAGCAGTGAACTGGGGGCAGGTCAGCAAAATTCCAAAACAACCCAGAGATCTGTCTTCATCGGGCTGCCTGTTAGGATCAGTTACTAAACGAGCCTCTGGCTGTACTACTCAGCATGGTGTTATCCCCACAGTAGGGTAAGAGAGAGTCCAGAGGATGAGGCTATTGCTTTCCCCAAGACTGATGCCTCACAAAGAGGAATGCTCCACCCAAGAGAGATGGCATCTGCAGTGTGGTGCAGTCACTTTGGAGATTTGTTTGGCAGTTTCTTTGAATAAGTTAAATATACTGTCACCATATGACCCAGCAATTGCACTAGGAGGCATTTACCTAAAGGAACTTAAATAGCCCCTTAAAAAACCACACGTGAACACAAATATTTTAGCGGCTTTATCCCTCATAGCTCCAAACTGGAAACAATCCAAACATCCACCCACAGGTGAAAGAATAATCAAATGATGCTATATTCATCTGGTGGAACACTACTGAGCAATAAAAAGAAACTACCAATAAATGCAAATCATGGCCAAATCTCTGAAACACTATGTTCAGTGTAAGAAGCCAGACACAAAAAAATATACACTGTATGATTCCATATATAGAACATTCTAGAAAAGGCAAATCTGCTCTCTATAGTGACAGATTAGAGACCGATGATTACCTACAGAGGGATTGGGGAATTTTCTGGGGTGATGGAAATGTTCTACAACTTTGTGGGATAGTTTCATGGGTGCACACATTTGTCAACGCTCATCAAACTGGACACTATAACTGGGTACATTTTATTGTATGTAAATGATAGCTTGGTGAAGTTGATTTTAAACGAAAAACAAGTAGAAAACAGTCACCAGATGAGATTTTCTATTTTGGGTGATGTAATTAAAACAAGTCAAAGTCCTGGTGCATCTACTAAGAAAGAAAACACCTAGACCACCCAGGAAAGCAAGTACAGATTGTGAGTGAAACTGGAAAGGAACAGGAAATAAAGGACATTGTATGGGAATAGCCTGATACTTTAGGAGTCATCAAGGAACCGAAAGGAAGATGAGCCACACCTGGTGTAAACTCCTCCAGGGCTACGACTTGCTTCTGGCCCCACTGTGAGGACAGTGGTCTCTCAGAGGCACTGTGACACGTGGGGAGAGTCGGGATTTACAGGGAGCAGAGGGAGCCCAGACACAGAACCTTCTGGTGCGATGGTGCGGAGGAAGAGAGCGGAGCCTGATTTATGTCTCCATCTGCTCTGGGCTGGCTAGAGCCCTGCTGAAGAGCTGTGCTCAGCAGCCCAACTGTGCTTATGATTTGTAAATAAAACAAAGTCCAACAACTGCAAGCCAACAGTGTGTGGGGTGCCTTCTGCCCAACTCCAACCACAGAATCAGTGAAGGCCGGCCACGTTCGGAAAGCAAATGTCTCTGAGGTCAGCATTGTACTCTAGTCTAGAACTGAAGGACCCTGGCCCTCACTTTGAAAACAAAACTGCTCCATGTGCACAAGTGGACTCAACATAAATAATGCAGCAGCCTCGCGAAGAGAGGCCGCTCCAATGCTGGTGGTCTCTGCACGCTCACTGTCTGGCAATTCACGACACATTTCAAAACCAGAATCATTTTAAGCCACATAAATCTGTCACTTCAGTTGAATTTATACATCACAAATCCCTGACTAATTTGTCAAAGATTATCCTCTGCCCGAATGCAGTCGAGTCTCTCTGGTCCGATGGGCTTCCCTGGGTGGTTCTATCACCCAAGTTGCAGCTTGTATTTTATTATGTGAATGAAAATTCTCCAGGAAGGTTGAGCCGAGTTCAGCTAAGACTTCATAGAAACCCAAATTTAGAAACCAAATTATATTGGGGGTTGCTGTAATACTCCTTTTTGCCAAATCCACCTCAAGGAAGGCATGTTTGTTCCATGTTGTTTGCCACCGTTATCTTAGTTAAAATTATAGACACAGTCCTAACCTCTCCTTCCGTCTGTGGGCTTTTCTCCCACATTTCTCCCTGGAAACTCAGATCCCCCTTCCTTCCCTCAGGATACATGCCAATCTCAGCTCCATCCTTTCTGTTTCCCCTACTGCCCGCTCTCCTCACTCCAATGGCAAGTCCCAGTTCCCTGGATTGTGTTATCGGTATTTTTTTTAAAAAGTATATTACTAGATTTATTTTATTAAAACTTTTCCTACTAAATACATGAACATTCTAAGAAAGGACTTAATGTTGAAAGGGAAAGGAGAGACTTTGCAGTACGCCACATCTGCTTTTGTGGATCTCCTCCCATTACCTTCCCATCACGGTGCACACGCCTTCTCCAGCAGCCTGACTAGAGTAAGGGCCATATTTAAGCTCATCCTCAACACTTTCTTCCTGACACCTTTTTATCTGAACAGACTTCAGATTCCTGAAAATCCTTCTCAAGGATGTTATGGTGCTGTCTCTCACATGTTTTCATACACGAGTTAACTGGTTAGTTACCAACTGGAGCATGTCTTTCCCTTCCCTTCTGTTTTCCAGCCCCATCTCTCTACCGCCCTTGCTACCAGGCATGTCTGTGTGCCACTGCGTTCACTGTCTTCTGCCCATCATCTACTGAATGTCACTATACTGTTTGGCATGACTGCCGTGCCTGCCATCCCACTGTGCATAAGTGTCTCCTGCCAAGTACCACACTCTCCTTCTCTAAGTGCCAGCTCTGCCCAGGATGTGTGATGGAGTGAGTGGAAGGTCTATCTATCTTTTGTATTACACTTTGTAGAAAGGGACTGATCTAATACCAATTGTGCCTCATTTTCTTAAAAGGTGTTATTTAACTAGCTTATTCTGTTTTCATCTATTGTCCTCTCTTCAACAAAAGGCTCATATATGGGACTAATAACATACTTGGCTTGGCTGAGTGATAGAGATTCCACTAAATTCAGAACAGGCCTTCTTATTCTGTAACTAGAGGCCTGGCGCACAAAATTCGTGCAGGGGGGTGGTCCCCCTCAGCCCAGCCTGCACCCTCTCCAATCCGGGACCCCTCAGGGGATGTCTGACTGCCATCCTGGTT
>NW_006289395.1:4713620-4766532 GCF_000327345.1 Myotis davidii
CACTCAGCCTGTTTGGTCATTGGTTTGGTTGTGATGGCCCCTGGCTCTTTATATATATAGATGACTTGACAATTAAAATAAATGTATTCAAAGAAGTCTAGTTCCCTGGCTTCTCTTTTCCTTAGAGTAAGCTCTCACTTAAGGAATTCCTCCTTTCCTTGGGCAAATTGACATCTGATTGACCCACAAGAGACTATGCTGACACATGAACTCTGGGAGTTAATTCAGCTGAGGCTAAAACTGAGACAGCCACTGTAACTCTGATCAATGAACTCTTTAAGCTTTTAAGTTTTCAAGTGAAATATATCATGAAATTATGTTGACATAAAGTAAGTGATGTTCTATTTTCTAAATGCATTCAACTGCCTTTAGGTTTGAATATTGAGATTCATTCCAGAATTTTATTCCAAGTACTTGATAATTTTATTTATTTATTTTTCCTACTTGCGATGGGAAATCTTTGAAATGTTTGAGGCCTGTAGTTGACAATATCTGATTGATAGTATACAATGGTCTCTCTGACCACTGTGTGGTTATCTGATTGGAGAGAAGACAGGCAAAGGTAGGAGACCAGGTAGAAGGTGTTTCCACCATCCCTCAGGAGGGATGATGGAAAGTTAGGTGAGAGTGGTGACAGTGGAAGTGAAGAAAAGATCTAAGAAATTTAAGAGAGATTTTGGAGATGTGAAGGAGACTTCCTGTATGCAACTGTCCTAGTCAGCTCAGCTGCCATAGAGTGGGTGGCTTAAATAACAGAATTTTTTTTTCTCATAGTTCTGGAGGTTAGAAGTCCAAGATTAGGGTTCTGGGGGGAACCCTCTTCCTGGCTGGAAGATGCCACTTATTCATTGTGTCCTCACATGGCAGAGGGACAGGGAGAGGCAGGGATGGAGGGAGGGAACTGTGATGTCTCTTTTTATAAGAGCATTAATTTTATCACAAAGACCCCTACCCTCATGACCTCATCTAAACCTAATTTCCTCATAAAGGTCCCATTGTCAAATACTATTATATGAAGAGTTAGGGCTTCAACATATGACTTTCAGGGAGGGGCACAATGCAGTTCATAGCAGCATGTGAACACACACACACACACACACACACACACACACACACACATACACACAGAATCCAGATCTGGAGTCTTGGTGATCAAGTGACCACAGACTCTTCACTCATGTAGATGTGGGAGAAATTGTTCTCCGGGTCTGAAAATCAACATGATGATGTATGTTGGTAAAGGCGACAGATTCACACATAACTAGCAAGTTAGGTTACTCCTTCTTGTTAAGTCTCAGCAGAATGAGTTAATAAAATGTACCTTGAAGAACTTGGTAGTATATAGTGAGGCTTGTTTGAGAGCTTGATATGTTGTAAGATATAAGTGGCTGTCATATAAATGGCTATCATCTAAGGCTGATGTTCTGCATGTTTTCTAGAAAACAGGGAGTCAGAGAATAAGAATTTATTAGTGTTGACCCAAATAAATATCTAGCTATGAGTCACTAGAAAAGTACTCTGTATTTAAACATGGGTAGTACCCATAATTTCAATTTTTAAAATGGCCAAAACTACAATTTTAGTTATGAGCCATATATATTGCAGACCAGCTCTGTGCTGGACTCTCTGATGAGGACTTGGGACCCAGTAGTGAAGAAAAAAGACCTGGACTCAGACTTCAGGGACCTTATAGTATATTCGTGAGTACAGATTTTGAATCAGTAGCTCCAAGTAAAAAGAGTGCTATGAAAATGGAAGGATAAGGCAGATCAGAGCTTGCAAAAGGGGAGTTAAAGTAATCTGAAGGGTCAGGTAAGTCATCTTTGAAGACCCAACATTTAGGTGATACTTGGAGAATACACAAGAGTGATGTAGGTGAGAATTAGAAAGAATAGGATTACAGACAAATAAAATAATATTTCTTAAATGTTTTGACAAAGAGTATGGCTCCTTAGAGATTGTAATAGAAAAGCAGTGTGACTAGAAAATACAGTGGGGAGGGGAAAACAGCTCGAGCTGAGGTTTGGGGAGATGGACAGAGAACTGAGCACAGATGGTCTTGTACACCATATAAGAATGTTGGACTCTTCTGAAGGCAATAACTAGGAAGCCAGTGAAAAGCTGCAAGCCTGGGATGTCACACTCAGAGTTCCTGATCTCCAATCAAAAGCATTGTTGGAGTAACAAGCAGCTAAAGGTATCACAAAGAGTAGTGACCACCTTGGGTCCTGAGTTTTGATTTAAACAAATTGCTAGGCAGTGAGTCAAAGAGGCAGCTACCAAAAGATACTGATAGGAAGAAATGAGGGATGTGCTATCCAGCGGTGAAAGCATTTTTAGGACTGAAAATAAGATTAACACAAAATCCTATAGCCCTTTTTACAAGATAAATGGAGTGGGAAACATCTATTGGTGAGGAATCTCCATATTGCAAATAAAAGAGAACCCAGTACTCAAATTGGTTTAAAAATAATTAAATTAATTAGCTCAAGTTATTGTAAGTCCAGAAATAAGGCATTCTCCAAAGTCAGCCAAATCTGTGGAATTCAGCCCTATTTCTGTGCACTTCTCTTAGCTGTGCCGTTCTATGTGGCCTCCTGGCTTTCTTTCTGGTGCAAAAATAGCAGTGGTACTGCACACAACACCGTCCACAGCATCTCCTCCAATGGTCTCAATTACTAGTAAAAGAAGAGAAACGTTTTCCCCCAAAACCATCCTCATATGATTCTAATTGGTTTACATGCCCATTTTTGAAACAATGTCTATGATGGGGGATTTCCATGTACTGATTGGCTGAGACCCTAAGATCCTGTTCCCAATTATTGTGGCAAAACTGATGGGACAACATTTAAACCAATCAGAGTTGGGGAAGGGTGAGCATTCTTTGGAATACCTGGGCTGCATGGATGGCAATATAGACAAATCAAGGTCTTATTAAGGAAGAAAAAGAGAGGAATGGATTCTAGGTAGAAACCAAGAATCACTTACACCAGGGGTTAGCAAACTTTTTTTGTAAAGGGGCAGATAGTAAATACTTTTAGCTTTGTAGTCCATATGGTAGTTGTTGCAACTACTCAACTCTGCCAGACTTTGTGAGAAAGCAGATATAGATGCTACGGAAATAAGTGGGCATAGACATGACTGTGTTCCAATAAAACTTTATTTACAAAAGTAGGTCAGATTTGTTCTTTGGCCATCATTCTTTAATTCCTGACCCACACTATCTTACGTAAATTCTTACATTTTAGCCCTCTCTAGAGTTAATCTACACTAATAAAAGAGAAACATGCAAATTGGTGTCACTCTGCTATACCCACCAGCCAGTCAGGATGACTATGCAAATTAACCCAATAAAGATGGTGGTTAATTTGCATATGCAGGCATGGAGCAAAGACGGCTTCTCTGCTGCGGCCCGACCAAAGGCCTGGGTCCCGGGTGCCAGAGGAAAACCAGTGCTGGCAGCCAGGGGAAGGAAGGCCTATTGTGCAAATCTTTGTGCAATGGGCTTCTAGTTTCCATATAAAAATTTCCCTTCATGTTAATTTTTAACCTTATTTTATTGATATATAAAGATGCTGGGGTCAGGGATGTATGGCAGTGAGTAAAAGAGTTATAACAAGACAAACTGTATTTTCCCCCTGGGTCCTGCAGGCTGTGGGTAGGTTCCCTCCCATATGGATAAGCTGCTTTGTCATGCTATGACATTTTCAGATGGTGTTATTTGAAAAGCTTTAAACTTAATCCAAATAAAGAATGCAGGCCTCTTTTCATATTCATTGCCTTGCACACTAACAAAGCTTTAGATATTTTGCTAAATGTGGAATTGGACATGAGTCATCTAATTTTTACTAGTGGAGTCATAGCTAAATTAGAAAGACAAGACACAAAGACATTAAGGGGACATTCAAGGTGATAAATATGATATGTTGCTGAGGCTGGATGTCCCATACTTGCATGTTCTTCCTGATCTTTTTCTATTTTGAAATAGAGATTGGGAATTAAATTCAAAGAGGAGAAGGAGATGGATTCACTGTCAAGTTACGAGAGGGAAGACAGGGTGAATGCTTTCCCGCTGAGCACAGAAGAGCTCAGGCTCTGGCACGGTGCTGGACAAACACTGATTCCTGACTCACTAGCTTGTTTCCTTCAGATTTCAGTGGAAAAGGCTTGGAGAAAGTCAGGAGCTGCAAAATGGATGTTCAGGATCAAAATAGCATCTGAAAAGCCAGCATGGGATAGAGGAAAAGAAAACTTTAGGCAGAAAATGAAAAATATTAGAAAAACAATGTTCTATAAACAATGTTATAAAATGGTACATGTAAAATGAGAGATTCAATAACAGTGATGAATCATTAGACATCATTACTGGTTGGAGATAAATAGGGTGAGATGTGTCTCCCCAAATTGAAGATTGGAATATGAAAGGTAGCAATGAAGAATGGAGAAATAAATCGCACTTGCTGTCATTAAAAAAAATAACTTTTTATATAGTTTTCTCAACCAATTGACAAATTTAGGCTAGAAAAAAATGCTTTGTAGATGTTGTTTTTGACCAGATACAATGAGAAGGTGCTGTCTGTTCAAGTCACAGTGATCAAGTCTTCGCTTGCACCTGGCATTGAAAAGGTCTCCCCCCTCCCTTTTTTTAAAAATAATGCAAAGAATTAGAGTTTAGGTATGTGTTCCAAAAGAGCTTTATTTGTGCTTTTATCAAATTCAAAATTTTACTAACATATGTCACCGTACAAAATTGTGGAAGTCTGGCCCACTTCTGTGAATACCTGGATAAACGTAATAATCCAGAGTAACACTGAAAATTTAAACAGATAAGAGAACAGGATGCCAAAACCTGGTATCAACCGTTTTAATTATAAAGCATATGGAACCAAATAAGTAAAACCTTACCCAGGCTTTAGCTTATGGAAAACCAAACTTATCAAACACAATGTGGAGTGTTTGCATGCATGCCTCAAACACTTTAAGTGCATTCCAGGGGCAAGAAAATTATTCTTCCTAATATCACCCCATCTTTCCATGTCTCTGCACATATTTTTTTTTAATTTAAGAAAAACAGTAGTTTGCATGGGGAGGCCTAGGAGTGGCCCCGTCTATGATCAGAGGTGATCTTTAAGAGTAACGTGATCAAAGCAGGGATGAATCTTGAGGACTGTACATTTGGGGAATGTTTGTTTGCAAGTTCTGCCTTTGTTAAAAAATCCAATAACAAAGAGAAAGGGGGAAAATATGCCCCCGATGCAGAATAGGAAAACAGTCTGCAAATCCCCCAGAACCGGGCATTAGACTAAAACATCAAAGTGTTCTCCAAGCCCTAGACCTGGAGGTGGATTTACCATCACAGTGTATAGATAAGGAGACCTGGATTCACAGTCCCACCTAGTCTTCAGATGAGCATTGAGTCCAGACAGGTTTCAACTTGTTCAAGGACATGAAGAGAGCAACATTCCTCCAAAGTTTGAAAAGGAGGTATATTTTTTTTAAAAAAACACTAGAACAGTGGTCGGCAAACTGCGGCTCGGCAAACCATGGCTCGCGAGCCACATGCGGCCCTTTGGCCCCTTCAGTGTGGTTCTTCCACAAAATATCGGCTTTTCCATAAAATACCGACTTCTACGCATGGGCCACGAAGTTTCAATTGCACTGTACGTGCTCACCCGCACGTGGTATTTTGTGGAAGAGCCACACTGAAGGGGCCAAAGAGCCGCATGTGGCTCACGAGCCACGGTTTGCTGACCACGGCTCTAGAACAATATGCAAGGACTAGAGGCCCAATGCATGAAATTTGTGAAAGAGTAGGCCTTCGAAGTCCCTGCTGCCTCAGCTCTCGTGGCCCCGGCTTCATTTGGAAGGTCGTCAGGAAGGTCATTCAGAAGGGCGCCTGGACGGTCGTTCTGCTGTTCCGCTGTTGGGTCAATTTGCATATTATACTTTTATTATTATAGAAGATAGCACTCATACAACTAAGGGAAAGCATTCTGAAGATGAGCTAATGTAGAAACCATGCGAAAAATTCACACAACTGTTTAGCTTTCTCAACTTGGTTAAAGATGCCATAATCTCTACATAGCATCATAGAAAAAGAGTGTAGACAGTTTGAGCAATGAAATTCAAGAAAGAGAAGAAGATAGAATAGCTTTCAAGATGTGGAAGAAGGGACAGAGGAGGTCTGAAAGAAATTAAAGATCATAGTAGTAGAATTAAAACTAGACTCAAAGGCAGTAAAGAACAAAATAAAACAATGTCATGGCAGCCAAATTTGCAAATTTCCCAAAAAGGGCATGACTTGGCTCCTACCTTTTCCTGAGCCTTCCTTTTCCCACTTACCCCTAGTTCCCTATTCTTCAGACAGAGCTTTTGTTTCGTTCCTCAGATTCACCAACCTCTTCCCTTTCCCACAGCCAACAGTTCCTTCTGCCTAGAATACATTCCTCCCTTCTCTTCACGTGGCAGGGTTCAAATCCCAGCTCAGGCAATTTATGGGGTCTCTTGGAGATTCAGTCTCTTCACCAATAAATCCAATTAATAACAGCATCTTCTTCACTCTGTTGTCATAGAAATTAAACAAGATCACAAATATTAAGAGCTTAACGCAGAGCCTGGTATTTAGTAAGTGTTGGAAACATGTTAGGTGGTAATCACGCCAGGAGTGGTATGGCCAAAGGTTATTCCTCTACTGATTGCCTCACTCCCAAGACTTATAATTCGCTCCGTGCAAACACAGATTTTTACCTTTTTTGATTGTCTGTATGTATTCTGCACCTAAAAGATTTATAAAAGAGGTATAAGTGTTAAAATTGAAACTACATTTAAGGACATTTCTTGAGTTCAAGAAAGAGTTGTCTGTACATAGTAAGTATCATTGTATTTCACTCACATTTCACACTGAAAGTGACTAGAAACTCCTCAACTAAACAGAAGGAAATTTAGCAAGCTTCTATATAAGGATGTCATAAGAAAAAAAGCAAGCAATAAGTAAATAAGAATTAGGCTTGGTGTCAAACTTCTTTAGTGTAACCCTAAATGCAGAAGATGACAGCAATTTTGAGAGAAAAAGGATGTGATCCAGGAATGTTATATCTTGTCAGGCTGCCTTTTGTATGTGAAGGCAACTAAAGTACATCTTCAAATGAAAGGCTCAGGAAATATTAGGCATGTATGCTTTATGGGGGAAAGTTCCTTGAAAAAGTACTCCAACGAAATAAGTATTTAAAGCTGGAAAAATAATCATAAAGGTATTGGTTATGTAAATCAAAAAAGTTAAAAACTGAGAGATATCCAAATCACTGTGAACCTTTCATAACATTATCATAAACAAGACTTGTCCTCACAAAAGAAAAGTTATGTTAATGCAGAGTGCTATGAATAATCTAGGTCTATAAAAACATATTACATTAACAAAATCTATAATGTGAGTGAGGAAATAAAATGTAAAACGTGTGTTAAAACTTTTGCTTAAATTAGGGTGACTGGAATTATTAATTCTAATAATTTTCAAACTGTAGGTTAAAGAATATATGTGAAAGCTTAAAGGCTATCTATCCACCAGAGAAAAGTAAAGTTAAAACAAAAATCTGATCTGGTTAGAAAAAAAAGATAGACTAAAGGGAAACAAGAAGGAAACACAGAAACAAAGGAGAGAAGACGTAGACTAACTATAGGACTATAAGAGTAACTGCAAATGAGACAAACTTGCTTATTAAAAAGAGATTCTCAAATTGGTATGTAATAAAACAAAGTCCAATTACTCTCTGCTGACTAAAGACATACCTGAAACTAATCCCCATAGAAATGGATACCAGGAAAATGCAAGCAAAAAAACAAAACCGAGTTATAATATCACCAGCACACTATACAGAACGTAAAATTGAGAGCATCAAATAAGACCAAATGAGACTTTGGGACAAAGACCACCGTTTTGTATTGTAAACACTAAAAGATGATAGAGCAGCAATTGACCTTTATGTGCCAAAATAACTGGACAAAATATATGTAAACTTAACAAGCTTAAAAACACTAGGAAATTTGTAGAAGCATGCCTATCTCAAAGCAATTAAAGAATAAGCAATGATTTTTAAAAATATTATTAATAGCCTGGCTGTTGTGGCTCCGTGGGTAAGCCTCAGCCTAGGAACTAAGAAATCATGGTTCAATTCCTGGTCAGGGCATATACCCAGGTTGCTGGCTCAGTCTCCAGCAGGGGGCGTGCAGGAGGCAGCCGATCAATGATTTTTATCTTGATGTTTCTATATCTCTCCCTCTCTGAAATCAATAAAAAAAAATATATATATATAAAAACTCTTGGCAGTTTTATTAAACATATTATTAATAAAAATAAGTAGGTTGTATTTAAAGGATACATTTTGAAGTATATAGTTTACGAACAGCAAGAATGCCTTTTTTTCCAGGGAATATGAAACTTTTTTAAAAAGTATGTATTAAGCCACAAATAAAATCTTGAGTTTTAGAACATAGAAATAAAAATAAATACAGAGAAAAAGGCAATAGCTTTCCCTATTTACCACCAAGAAGCATTTAGAAAATATTGTGGAAAAAGATCCTAATCACTAAAACAATCTTCCAATATAAACTGCCTGGGAATAAGCTTCAAAATAAAAGTACAGCTGAAGAAAAACCATGGAAGTTTACTGAAGCGCTTAGAATAAGACTTAAGTACATGGAAATATATATTCTGTGTGGAGGATAGTATGACCTAACAGTGAAAAGACTTGTTATCCTCTCAATAACCTGTACATTCATTGCAATGTCAACAAAATAAAAGAGATTTAGGGGAACCTAAATTTCTTGTTTGGGGAGAAAATGAGAAAATAGCCAAGAAATTTTTGAAATAAAGAGTAATATGCAGCCCTGTGTTCACTGCAGTATTTTTCACAATGGCCAAGATATGGAAACAATCTACGTGTCCATCAATAAATGAATGAATAAAGAAGATATGGTGTATAATATAATATACAACGTAATATTGCACAGCAATAAAAAAGAATGGAATCTTGCCATTTGTGACAACATACTAGTAGATGAACCTGGAGGGTATTAAGCTAAAAGAAATGTCAGCTAGAGAAAACGGATACAATATGGTTTCACTTATATGTGGACTCTAAAACAAAACAAACAAATAAAACAAAACAAAAAACAGACCCATAGAAACAGAGACCAAAGGAATGGTGGGGGATGGGTGAAAAGGCGATGGGGAATATAGTCAATAATATTGTGACAAGTTTGCATGGTGACAGATAGACTTAGTGTGGTGATCACATGTAAAGTATTAAAACATCCAATTACTATATTGTGCATCTGAAACTAATATAACTAATATAACTAATATAATATTGCATGCCAACTTTACTTGAATTAATTTTTAAATAACAATAATAATAATTTAAAAAGAGTAATTAGAAAGGCATAATGAGAATGAAGACCATCTGAGGAAACATATTTTTCAGTGGAAATTGTGGCCAAGGAAACAACGATGTGTAGAGAAAGTGTGAGTTTTCAAGAAACACAGTCTGGGAGAGTGGTTTTAATAGGTATCACTCTGGAGCCAGCAGTGATGGCATCACAGCGGAACTTGTTAGAAATGCGGATTCTCAGACCCTGCCTAGGTTTGTGGAATTTAAAACTCAGGTGGGGCCCAGGAATCCATGTGTTATGTAGCCTTCATGAAACCATACTCTTATGCACACTGAAGTTTGAGAACAATACATAGAATATACTATATTACCTATATAAATACCGCTAAAAATTATTAATTGTGCAGTCATGGTGCAATGGAATTAAGAAAATGAGTATATTTTAGATGACAGAATCTAGAGGATGGAAGAGTAAGGGGATCTCATAAGAATAGACTGAAAAGTCTAGGGTGGAAAAGTTGCTTAACAGGAATTCCTGTTCTGAGTCCTTATCCTGTTACAACACAGCTGGGCGACCTTGAACTAGTCCCTCATGCTTCATTTCACTGAGGCCCAGATGCCTTAGATTCTTTGTTTTTGTGGTGCTGTGAGTCCAGGATAAAATTGTACATCCATGAAACTCGACTGGAGATGTGCTAAATAGACAACTTTATTTTCTCTATAGTTCAACTTAGCTTCTGTCTCAATACCTCATCTTTCCTGCTGGCCGAAAACAGAACTCAGTTAACTCTCTGAAAACCCGTTTCAGTATAAATCACATCTGGCTTCCACGCCCTCTTCCTCCCTGGAGTTGAGGACTGGACCTAGAGCACAGTGAGGGGTCAGGGGGGAAGCATCCAGTCCACATCCTTTATCTGTCCTGATGGCAGGTGGCATCCACTGGGCTGCTGTATGCTGTCTGGTTCTTATGAGTGGTGATCTCTTCACCTGGACGTCTCATGAGGTCCCTATGATCACACCCATCCTTCAGCCACACAGTCCATCTGTTGTAGCCTGTCCTCTTCCCGGCGATGAGACCCCTTTAGGTCCACCACCTTCTTTAGTGAAATGCAGTGCCTCCCATTCCATTCCAGGATGAAGGAAACTCCTAGAGCAGTGGTTCTCAACCTTCCTAATGCTGCAACCTTTTAATACAGTTCCTCATGTTGTGGTGACCCCCAATTTCATTGTTACAAATTGAACATAATTAAAGCATAGTGATTAATCACAAAAACAATATGTAATTGTATATGTGTTTTCCGATGGTCTTAGGCGACCCCTGTGAAAGGGTCGTTCTACCCACAGGTTGAGAACCGCTGTCCTAGAGGCTGTTTGAGATGCTCTGCCTCCTGCATACATACCATCTGCCCCATTCTGCTCTCTCACCATGATTGGTGATGCCCAAGAGGCTGTCTTTGCTTAGAGCTGTCCAGTTTCTACTCACATAGATATTCATATGGATTTTGAACACTATATACTTTCCCCCAAGTCCTTCTAGAAGTTGTAGACATTTAAAAAAATCTGTGAAGCTAAAAACTCAGGAGGTAAGTAACACGAGACTTGCCTCAAGTGAAGAAATGCTGAATTAGAAGATGATGCCAACGAAATCACTTAGAATACAGCATCAACGTTATTTAAAAAGATGGAGAAAAGTTATAAAGAATGGAAGGTAGACTGGGAGGAAGATAGATTGAGAGGTTCTAATAAGACTTCTATGTAAGGAATAGATAGCACACTGAGACATAACATTGGGTCAATGTTTGAAAATATTCCACGTGTCATTTATAAGAACATGGATCCTGCAGTTGCTGGAGATAGTGTGCTGTCCATGGCTCTTAGGTCAGGTTTAATGGTAGTGCCATTCGACTATTCTACATCCTTCTTAACTCTTGACCTGCTTGGTCTAGGTCAGTTACATGGGTCTGTTTGTTTGCCCCAATATTTCTTTTTATATTCTTGCCAATGGTTAATTTTATTTTACGTTATCTTACTAGATGCACAGACATTTAGAAATCTCTTTCTGGTGAACTGAAATGTTTATTATTATAAATTGTTTCCTTTTATCTCTGATAATACTTTTATCTAAAAGAAAGTTCTGGTATTAATGTAGCTACACTAGCTTTCTTTTCGTTAGTGTTTTTTTTTTATGACATATTCTTTTCCCCTTCTTTTCACTTTAAACCTGTCTGTGTCTTTGTTGAATGTGATTTGCTTAAATATCATCTAGCTTTTAGCCAGTATGAAAATCTTTGACTTTTAATTGACCATTTCATTGACTATTGACATCTACTGTGATACATTTGAATTTAAAACTGCCATCTTACCGTTTAATAGCACTAATTATCAGGGAAATGAGATCAAAGCCTCAATGAGGTAACACCTCACACCCTGTCAGAGTGCTATCCTCAAAAAGACAAGAGATAACAACTGCTGGTGAGGACGTTGAGAAAAGGGGACTCTACACTGTCGGTGGGAATGTAAATCGGCACATCTGTTAGGGAAAACAGTGTGGAGGTTCCTCAAACATTAAAAATAAAATAATCATGTGACCCAGCAACACCACTTCTGAGAACATACCCAAAGGATATGGAAAAAAAAAGGATATTAGAGAGATATATGCACTCTTATACTGATTGCGGTATTAGAAAGAAGGACATCTTGCATTTGCAACAACATGGGTGCATCTTGAGGACATTATGCTGAGATAAGTCAGACTGAAAAAGACAAACACTGTATATACATTATGTGAGATTTCAAAAAGCTGAACTCATACAAACAGAGTGAAATGGTGGTCACCAGGGACTGGGGAATAGGACAGATGTTGCTTAAGGGCACAAACTCGCAACTAGTAGATAAGTAAGTCCTGGAGGTCTAACGCACAGTGGAGTGGACATAGACAACAATGTTGTATTATTAACATCAAGCTTTCTAAGAGATTATATCTTAATTATTCCCACCACAGAAAAAGAAAGGATAGCTACATGACATGACAGAGGTGCTAGCTAATGCTACAATGGCATTCATATTGCAATATACAAATGCATCAAATTAACATGTTAACCTTAAACTTACGTAAATATATTTCAATAAAAACTTTTTTAAAATAATAAGACTAACATCTTACTGCATGCTATTTGTCCCGTCTATTCTATTTTTCCCTCTTTCTTCTTGCCTTCTTTCAGATTAGTTCTTGTTATTCCATTTAATCCTTCTTTATATTTTAATCCTTTTCCTGGACAAAGAAAAAAATCATAGAACCTTTTTAACTACTTTTACTCTCTGACTTATATTTGATTGTTGATTCTGCCATTGTTCATTCCATTCCATCTTGATTCTTTCTATATTTTAAAACTCACCAAGACATTATTTCTTTATAGTTAATATTTATATAAATTAACCCACATATTTATATAAATTTTATCTTTTAAAAGTTTTCCATAATTATATTCAAATAGCTACAGACCTTAGTTATACGTTTCTTTGGGGTAAATGGGGGAGGAAAAGTGTGGCTTTGAAATCTTGACAATGTCTCATATTCCTCTGGAATTGCTGTTAGTCATTCTAGGCATTTCCTGAACAAAATTCATAAGCACGGAGCCTGACACATGAGGTAACAATGGGCCACCAAGGAAGCAATTCGAATGACTCAGAAAATCAAATACAAAGACAGCTTCCTCTGAAATTGTTTGATTTTAACAGGATCCTACCCTCCATGACTTCATATATCCCAATTAGATTTCTAAATTAAATTAATTTTATTTTATAATTTTGTGGCACTACTTTAAAATGCCTGGAAATCTTTTGAATGTGGCAAATCCAAGGGGACGAATCACATAAATGAGATAAGCCAGTCAGCTCAGAGAGCTGAGTGAAAGGTGACATTTTGCAGGGACTGTAAGTGCCACAACCTGCTCACATTCAGCAGAGGGTTAGAAAAGCAGGGTTGGTCGTAGAGAAAGTACTTGAGGTGCCCATCTGTGAGGGCAAGGGAGCTTTTCTGCTCTCAGGCAGATTACATGAGCTGACATATCCCAGAAGTTTGTCCTTTAGGAATCCTAGACCTGGGAACCCAAGGATCAAGCTCTCCTTTGTTAGATCCATGTCAGTGATTGGAGACTTGGGACTTGCCCTTTTCCGTGCGTTTGGAGAGCCATTGAGGGTTCCTGGATTCGGCGTGTGTCCATCAATGCAGAGCAGCTTGCTTCTCCACCTCCACTCTGACTGCATAGACGTTCTCTCCACTTTCCTTGTTTCACACTTAAACTAGGACAATATGTTGGGGCGTGAAGAATCAAAGTGAGCTCTTAGGTCTTGATGTCTCGTCCACTGGTTTTTCATTGCAGAGAGAATCCGTGGGCCCTTCTCAGATCTGCTGGCTGTGAGAAAAACATGGCAGTTTCAGCATTTTCGAATTTCTTTTTCTTCTGGTTTCATAATAGTTTCTATGACCGTGTAAGTCTGCCCGTGGGTTTTATCCACCAGGTCCGCCCATCTGGCTGCTACATTTCAAGGATTCAGCAGCCACTGTGTAGGCCTGGTTAGTCTTTGGAGCATCTTCTAAAGTCTTCGTCCAAGCAAACAAGGCAAATGAAACCAAGCTAAGTCAGGGACCTCCCAGGGCCTGGGGTCAGCAGAGCGCTGGGCTCCCTGCAGTTCCTGGTAACTCACCTCTGCTGCCCAGCCAATGTCTCCGAGTCACTGTTTCCCCTGGGACGGGATCAGACCCTGTGATTTTACTTGCAAGCCACTGACTGAACTCGCACATCCACGCTGTGTGAGCGCCTGGTTGTGCAGGCTTTGTGGGTGGTGTTTTACCAGAGGAGCCCACGTGGGAACCTTCCTGAAGACCCAGCCTTGCATCCGCGGTCATCAGGCGTGATCTGAGCCAGGCTGGACAGGCGAACGCCAGAACCGCCCCCGCAGCCCAAACAGTTTGTGGGCTCTGTCTAAATAGTCTGGTGCGCTAACCACAACTGAGGAATTTATTAGAGCATTCAAGTACTGTAACAAAAATGTTGTCATTCGAAGGCTTGGGGGAGGAGGGCAGTCTTACTCCTAAGCCAGAGGCCGGGCTCTGGAAGACGGCGGGCGGAGTGTAAGGATCCCGGATCAAAGGTGACCGCCAGGCATCTAACGGAGGAGCAGCTCTGATCTTTGCGGTTTCCCTTGCAGCAGTGGAATTTAGTACAGCCCTTTGAACAGCTCCACAGCCAGCTCTGGGGCCCGCAGGAGGGGGATGGATTCCTGGAAGTTACAGTGATGGGGGCTGGGCAATCCTCTGTCTATCTGACCAGACTCATCATTTTTAATTGCCTGTACCCAGCAGGGTATCGAAACCAGCAGCTGGGATCTCCCAAGTAAATTCAATTTATATCTAAGGTTGGTGCAGATGTTCACATAATTAAATAAGAAGAAAACAATCAAAAAGAGAGAACGACTAAGGTGTACATAGAAATATCTGCAAGATGCATTTTTTTTTTTTTACCCAAGTCATTTTATGTATTGGTTGTGTTGCTGGTCATTTTGTCTTGATGTCTTATGCAAATACTAGAGGCCTGATGTACAAAATTCATGCATGGGCGGGGGGGGGCGGGGGGTTCCACTCAGCCTGGCCTGCACCCTCTCGAACTCTGGGACCGCTCAGGGGATGTCCAACTGCTGGTTTAGGCATGATCCCACAGCAGATCGGGCCTAAACTGGCAGTCGGACATCCCTCTCGCAGTCCAGGACCGCTGGCCCCTAACAGCTCGCCTGCTTGCATGATCCTCCCTAATTGCCTCTGCCTGCCTGATCGCCACTAACCACTCTGCCTGCCTGCCCCTAACCACCTCTGCCTAGTTGATCACCCTTCAGCACTCTGCCTGCCTGCCTGATTGCCCCTAACCATTCGCTGGGAAGCTGCCAGCCAGGGTAAGGAGCCATGGTCTTTCTGGTCTCTGTTCATTCTGCCATCTCGGTCTCTGGGCTTTTATTATATAGGATGTCTCCTTAAGCCTTTCTTGCACTTGGTTAATTTCCCAGAGACACAATATGTTTTCACTTTTTATTTCCTGGCCTTTAACATTATAGGTGGAGAGAACAGGCAGATTTAGAGAAAGAGATAAAGTGGCTTAATTCTCTCCTTCACACCAGAAAAGATCCAAGTCTTGATGAGGGGGAAATATTTGCTTGGTCATTTCAGTAGAGCACTGAAATGGGGCACTGGGATGGGTACAGAATGATGGTGGTGGTTATCATTTGATGGAAACTCCAGCTTCCTCAACTTTTATGACCTTAGGTCAATTATTTACATTTTCTTAGACTCAGTTTCCTCAACTTAAAAATGGGAAAGTAAGAAATGGATAAAGGAGAAAACACTTATATTTCCTATAAATGGTGTCTATTATAATCATTGTTATTAAAAAGAGTGATCATCCCTCAATATCTAGTACATTTTTCCTTGGTTTGCCAATTCTGCTTGCAAAAAAGACATTCTTGTGCCCAGACAACAGGTCGTAGTCATTTGGATTTAGAAAGGATTATTCATTGGCTACTTCCCGTCTTTCCCTTTTGATGGTTAAATAGCCTGCATTTCTTGGCCAAATTCAAAAGCCACTCCTATAGAAAGCAAGATGCCTTTACATATACAAGAGGAGAAGGGAGTGTGACCCAAGAAAAATTTTCTTGTTGGAAAATTACCATTTCATATGACGTACAGAATCTTAACAGTAGAAAAACCTGATGGAAGTTGACATGACTTGGAATGAAGTTGCTAGGCAGTTCGGGATTGCTTCAGGTTTCTTGCCAATTTGATTCCCCAAGTCCCTATGAACTTCAAATATACTTAATTTTATTTGAAATGTTATTGTTGCATTGAGAGATTTTACCTTACTTTTTTTTTTTTTTTTTTTTTTCTTTTTTCTTCTACTATTCTCTACTTTCCCTTCAAACTACAAATGCAGTGCGTATTCATTGCAATAAGGCAGAGCCCACAAGGTGCATGACTGAAAGGCTGACCATCATTCTCCAAATGCTCACCCCCCTTCTCACTGCCCATGCAGCCACCTCACCGATTCTCTTATGAATCTGACATATTCTTACATGTTAGCACATGTGATCATGTCTGAAAATAATGGTGACTCTACCTTTTCATTTTCAACATGTAGTCTGTTATTATGGTTTTCTCATCCTAATCCACTAAACCTTCTCCAACTATTGCTATCTCATTGGGATAGCTTTACATTAGATATGAATTTGGTCTTGGGTAAAGTCATTATCAATTTGAAGAGCTTTCTTTTACAACCTTTCTTAGCATTTTTATTAGGAATGGGACTTGACAAGAATTATAAACATTGTTGGCTTTACAAAACCAGCGTTTGGGTTTGTTTTTCATTTCCAGTAAATTTTTTATATATCATTAATTTTGTCTTTATCCACATTCATTCTCCTTTCCAACTTTCTTTAGTTTTATCTTGATTTTCTTTTTAAATAACAGCTTTATTGATATAATTCACAAATCATACAATTCATTCATTTATAGTGTATAACTTGTTGGTTTTTAGCATATTCACAGATATGTTCAACCATCATCACAGTCAGATTTAGAACATTTTTATCACCTTAAAAAGAAATCCCATACCCTTTAGCTATAATCTCCCATCCCTCTTATCGCCCTACCCCTGAAGAACCATAAATCTACTTTTTATCTCTATAGATTTGCCTATTCTGGGTATTTCATATAAATGGAATCATATAATATGTTGTCTTTGTGACTTGGTTCTTTCACTTTGTATAGTGTTTTCAAGATTGATCTATGCATGTATCAATACTTCATTCCTTTTTATGGTCAAATAATATTCTGTTGTATGAATATATAATATTTGTTTATCAGTTGAGGAACATTTGGACTGTTATAAAAAATGGTGCTACAAACATTCATGTACAAGTTTTGTTTTTTTAAAAATATATTTTATTGATTTTTTACAGAGAGGAAGGGAGAGAGACAGAGTCAGAAACATCGATGAGAGAGAAACACCGATCAGCTGCCTCCTGCACATCTCCTACTGGGGATGTGCCCGCAACCCAGGTACATGCCCTTGACCGGAATCGAACCTGGGACCTTTCAGTCCGCAGGCCGACGCTCTACCCACTGAGCCAACCGGTTTCGGCACATGTACAAGTTTTTATGTGAACACTAGAGGCCTGGTGCATGAAAGTTATGCATGGGTAGGGTCCCTAGGCCTGGCCAGCAATCAGCACCAACCTGTAGGGTGACCAGTGGGGCGATCACGGGGCAGGGGGGCCCCTCTGGTACCTGTCTTGGCTGGCCTGGGGCCTGCAGGCTGGGGGTAGCTCCTGCATTGAGCGTCCGCCTCCTGGTGGTCAGTGCGCATCATAGTGATCGGTCATTCCGCCAGTAGTTCCACGGTTCAGTCGATTTGCATATTAGGCATTTATTATATAGGATATGTTGTCAGTTCTTTGGGACAAATATAAGAATGGAATTGTTGGATCATACATTTAACTGTTTGAGGAACTTTCATACTGTTTTTTCAAAGTGGTGTCACACTTTCATTCCAGCCAGCAGTATATAAGGTTTCAGCTCTTTCCACAGCCTCTGCAGCACATTATCGTCTGACTTCCTGATACTAGCCCTCTTACCGGAGTGAAGAATATCTCATTGTGGTTGTGATTTGCATCTGCATGATGACTAATGGTGCTGAATATTTTTTCAGGTGTCTGCTGACCATTTGTGCACCTTCTTTGGAAAAATGTGTATTCAGTTTCTTTGTCCACCTTTAAAATGGAATTTTATTTTTTTTTGTAAACTTATGAGTCCATTATATATTCTAGATACAAAATATTTATCAGATACAGTCAGGTACTGCTTAACAACAGGGTTATGTTCTGAGAAATGTGTCACCAGGCTATTTTGTTGTTGTGTAAACAAACTTAAATGGTATAGCCTACTTCACACCTAGGCTATGTAATATAACCTAGTGCTACGAGGCTACAAAGCTGTATGTACAGCGTGTTACTGTACTGAAGGCCACAGGTATTGTAACACAATGACATATGATTCCGCATTCTAATCATAGAAAAGGGCAATCAAAATAAGATATAAAAGATAAAGCATATGTGTGTTTGCACGCATGTACTCACAAATGCTTGCTGAGGAGGTAGGGGGAGGGATGTGGAGGGAAGTCACATGAGAAGAAGAGAGGCAGGGAGAGAGGGAAGGAAGAGAACAGGAGAGAAAAGAGCGGGGATAGACACAGAGAGAGAAGAACTGGACTTGGAGGAAGGAATGATAAAGAGAAAAGAAGGGAAGAGAAGTGAGTTTGTGCACATAAATGTGTGTGCATGTGTGTGGTGTGCAGGAGGGAGTATAGGCAGCTGGAGGGGGAGGCTATCATCTTGGGGCTCAGCTGTGGCTGGTGGGTGGACAGCATACCGAGCTCCTGTCTATTTAAACCATGCAAGGCTAGCCCTAGTTTAGTATCTTAGGCCGGTCCAGCCTTTTTTTTAAAAAAAAAAACATGGCAGACAAACTTCCATTGTGATCTATTGTAATCTTATTGGATCACCATTGTATATGTGGTCTTTTGTTGACCAAAAAATTGTTATGTAGGGCATGACTGTATATGATTTGCAGGTATTCCCTCTCATTCACTTTTTGATAATGTACCTTAATGTAACAATGAGGTACAATACATCTGTGTTTTCTTTTGTTGCTTATGCTTTTGACATTATATTTTAGAATCCACTATCCAATCCAAGGTCATGAAGATTTATCCATTTTTCTTCTAAAAGTTTTATAATTTTAGCTCTTACTTTTAGGTTTATGAACCATTTTTTGTTAATTTTTGTATATGGTATGAAGTAAGGGTACAAATTCATTATTTTGCATGACTATCAACTTGTCCCAAACCATTTGTCGAAAAGACTGTTCTTTCCCCCATTAAATCATCTTAGCATCCTTGTGGAATGTCAGTTGGTAATAGATTTTTACCAACTGACACCGGGGCTTATTTTCAGACTCTCAATTCTATTTCATTGGTCCATATGTCAATCTTTATGCCAGTACCATACTGTTTAATTACAGTCACTTTGTAGTAAATTTTGAAGTCCAAAGTGTATAAGCTCTCTTTGTTTGTTTATTTTGCTTTCAGGATTTTTTTTGGCTATTTAGGGTCCCTTGCAATTTCATATAAAGTTTAGAGCAGCCGTGGGCAAACTACGGCCTGCGGGCCAGATCTGGCCCGTTTGAAATGAATAAAACTATTGAAAAAAAAAGACTGTACCCTTTTATGTAATGATATTTACTTTGAATTTATATTAGTTCCCACAAACACTCCATCCATGCTTTTGTTCTGGCCCTCCGATCCAGTTTAAGAACCCACTGTGGCCCTCGAGTCAAAAAGTTTGCCCACCCCTGGTTTAGAGTCTACTTTGATTTTTTAAAAATTCTTTTCTTACACCGTCATAGTAGTTCATTTAATTTAAACTTATTTGTATAAATAATGAAAACTTTACAAGACTGACTATTTTAGATTTACTAAATATTCACTGATTTTTAAACTTTATTTTTAATTACATGCATTTGTCTATTCATTTCCCTAAGTATTGTTTTACCTGCATTAGACAAGTTTTCATATCTAATTTTCATTATCATTTTGTTCAAAATATTTCTAATCTTCATAGGTATAACTTTTTAAAGAAATTAATTATTGCCCTAGCTGGCTTGGCTCAGTGGATAGAGTGTCAACCTGTTAACTGAAGGGTCCCAGGTTCGATTCCAGTCAAGGGCACATGACCGAATTGCATGCTTGATCTCCAGTAGGGGGCATGCACGAGATAGCCGATCAGTGATTCTCTCTCATCATTGATGTTTCTATCTCCCTCTCTTTTCTCTGAAATAAAAAAAAATATTTTAAAAAAGAGAGAATATGGATAATTGTGGATAGCATAATTTAAAAAAAGAAATTAATTATCTATACTAATAAAAGCCAAGGTAGCCCTCGTGCCCTTGCACCCTCATGTCATCACAAGATGGCAGCCTCCACGTCATCACAAGATGGCCTCCACAAGACGGCTGGCAGGGGAGGGCAGTTGGGGGAAATCGACCCACCAGGGGAGGGAAGTTGGTGGCAATCGGCCCTCCAGGGAAGGCAGTTGGGGGCGATCGGGCCAGCAGGGAGCAGTTAGGCATCAATCAGGCCATCAGGGGAGAACTTAGGGGGCGATCAGGCTGGCAGGCAGATGGGTGGTTAGGAGCCAGCAGACCTGGATTGTGAGAGGGATGTCTGACTGCCAGCTCAGGATTGGGCCTAAACCGGCAGTCGGACATCCCCTGAGGGGCCCCAGGTTGGAGAGTGTGCAGGCTGGGTTGAAGGATACCCCCCAGTGCACGAATTTTGTGCACCGGGCCTCTAGTCTATATATATAAAAGCCCAGCGACCAAACGGCAGAATGACCAGAACAACAGGTCGACCAATCCCTATGACGCAGACTGACCACTAGGGGGAAGATGCTCAATGCAGGAGCTGTCCCCTTGTGGTCAGTGAGCTCCCACATTGGGAGTGCTGCTTGGATGACTTGGATGAGCGGCTGCTCCCACAGGCCCAGGGTGAGGCCGAGTCTCTGAACCTATCAAATACCTGAGACAACCCAGATTCTGGCCTGACCCCACCAGCTGATGCAGGCCCTCTAAGGTGTGTTCTAGAAAGAGCGTGGGGAGTTGGCATAGGCAGATGGCAAGAGGGGATGTGACTGTGGACCCCTTGGGGAGGCTGTCCTTATGGCTGAGGATCCTGGAGCATGGCTGCCCTTGAACATCCCCAATGGTGTCACCGACCTGGCATCACAATTCAAGGACATTCACCGAGTGGCTTTGGGTACAAAGCTCTCTGCCAGGTTCCTCTAGGACACAGAACACACCTTTACCCAAAACATTGCCCCATAATATCATCTCAGACTAATTTCCTCATTTAGCAGCCACTCAGAGGGAATGTCCCCAGCCCCTCGGCTGACTGGGATGAGTGGTGCTCCCACAGCAGGCTGATTCCCACAGGCCACCAGTGCACAAATCCGTGCACTGGGCCTCTACTTTAGAATATAATAAACATAAACTGATGAACGAAAATGGTTCCAGCAACACAGAATCATCAATCAAACAGACAGTCAAACCTCAGAGGGAAGGCAGGGGAGGGCGGTAGGGGAGGAAAGGGGCAAGAGATCAACCAAAGGACTTGTACACATTCATATAAGCATAAACAATGATCACAGACAAACATTGTCAAACCTCAGAGGGAAGTCAGGAGGGGTAGAGATCAACCAACCAAAGAACTTGTATACACATAAGCATAACCAATGGACACAGGCAATGGGGGGAGGGTGAAGGCTGAGGCTGGGGGCGGGGGCAAGCCTGGGGGCAGGGCAGCCTGGGAGAGGACAATGGGAGTAAAAGGGGACATATGTAATTCTTTCAAAAATAAAGAATTTTTTTTTTAAAAAAAAAGGAGAGAAATTTACCCCTTAGGTAAGGGTAAGGAAGAATGATTGAGAACTTCAAGGTAAATGATAAATTCTGTTTCTCAAATTAGGCAAAAGAGTATTTGCTACATTGTCATTTTAGATACCTTATACTTAAAAAAAATAATAATTGTAAGAGGTTATTTTAATTGAGATTTGCATATGAGACAGACTGAATGTTTGTCACCCCCCAACCCCATATGATGATATCTGAGGGGGGCCTTTGAAGGGTATGAGGTCCTAAGGGTAGAGTCCCCATGTATGAGGTTAGTGCCTTTACATAAAAGGTCCCAGAGGTCTCCCTCACCTTTTTACCATGTGAGGACACAGTGAAAACCAACGTAGGAACCATCTATGACCCTGACTCTGTCAGCACCATGATCATGGAATTCCCAGCCTCCAAAACTGTGAGAAATAAACTTCTGTAGTGTATACTCTAAAAAAAAAAAATAGCTGATGTGTTCATAGTAACTCCCCATAATGATAATGAAAATGAGAGCCATAAACTGAAAGCCCTTCTGTATGAATAAGAGCTTAAATTCCACACGTAAGTATATGTTCTTTTATATTTTACCTAAGACTCAAATACCCTTGTAAATCATGCAGATTTTGTCAAGCAGACTTGACAGGAAGCAGATAGAGGTGAAGATTAGAATAATCTAATCCCGTTCAAATTCACTAATGAGATATTTCAGGGACTGTTGCTGGATCTGTTTATCTTACCAGCTGTGTAAGTGGGTAGTCTGAAATGGCTCACTGACCACCTTTAGGCTGCTGGAGCAATCTCTACTTCCTGAACCCTTCTCTTCTGCTCCCTGCCCTTGCAGCAGACAGAACAACACACAGTCCCTCTCCGTGTCACTCTGTGTCTGTCTCTATGATCATATATATAATTTTTTCACATATTAATGCCAGGAGCATAGATTACCCCTGTTGTTAGTTGCAATAATTTATGTTACACTTGACTAATTATTTAATAAATCTCATTTTGTTTTCAGAGATTAAAAAAAGAGAGAGAGCATGGATAATTTTGAACAGCATAATTTAAAAAAAGAAATGAATTATTTTGAAGTAGTTTCCCTAATTTCCAAACATATGGGTACTATGTACCTATTTTTTATATTGAGTTCTAGCTTAGTTTATACTGATTTTAACTTAATCAATTTAAATGGTTAGAGAGTATGTCCTGTCTTTATTTAATGTTGGAAATTGTTGAGGCTTACCTTATACCTCCCACATGGACCAGTCATTGGATGAGGGCTGTCTCTGGGGGAAGGTCATGAACTTAGGATGAGATATCAGGAACCAAGGCTCCCGGCAATTGGTGGAATGAGGGCCTTGGTCCTGAGTGGAGAGCTAGAGCCTCTGTAACAGTCTTCCACTATGGATTTTTGTTTGCCTATTACTCCTTACATTTCTATAAATGTCACTGATTTTGAGGCTATGTTATTAGGTACATACAATTTATAATTCTTCCACATGCCTGGTGAAGGGGACCTTTTGTCATTATAAAGTGTTCTGTTTTTTTATCTGTTGCAGTGTTTATTTCCTATGTAAATATAGCTACACCAGCTTTCTCCTGTTTAATGGCTCCATGATATGTTTTATCCATCCTTTAACCTTTACCCTTTCATTTAGCTTTTAAAATATGAATATAGATTGTGTGTGTGTGTGTGTGTGTGTGCTTAATCCAATCAGACCATCTGTCTTTTAATCCATTTATATTTAATGTCATTACTAGTACATTTAGGTTTGAATCTATCATCTTAATGTTCTGACATTACATTTCTCACTCCAATGTCTCCATTTTCTCTCCTTTCTAGTCTCACTTTAATTTAATTTTGTATTCCACATTTGCTTTCATTGGGATACTAGAGGCCTGATGCATGAAATTTGTGCAAGAGGCTCGGCCCCCACCCACCGTAGTGGCCGTCTCTGCCTCGGCCCTCTCAGCCCTGGCTTCGTCCAGGAGGACATCCAGTCTACTTAGCATATTACACTTTTATTATATAGGATAATCTTTCTTCTCTGGAAATTACTATTACATTCAGGACTTACTAAAGTCTAAAATGAATAGGTAATTTACTTTTTTCCTATACACTGAGTTTAGAACTTTTAATTTCATTAACTCTATTCACACTGGTTTGCCATTTTTTGCTATATATTTAGTTCTTCAAAATTTATCTGTTACAAGATATTATTACTATTATATTACACATTCAATATTAATTTAGATTTACTTGCATAGATCCCTTGTACTTTGCTTTTTATTCCTACCTTGTACTTGGAGAATATCTTTTTGTTTTTTCTTTAGTGTGGGCTCATTGGTGATTTTTAACATACTGTATTATTAAAAATAGTTTTTACTTTGCAGAACATTTTAGAAGGACAGTTGTATTCTTTTTAAATTGTGAGGTAAAAGTCCACTAACTTTGGCTTTAATTGTTTAGATTGACAAATCTCTTGTCTACATAATTGTTTCTTCTTTAAAGATAACCTTTTTCTTTGACTGCTTTTAAGATTTTCTCATTGTTTTGTATTTTCAGCACAATGATGTATCGTCTATTGAGTTTCTTTTAATTTTTATCTTTGCGGTACATAGAGGGCTTTTTGAATATTTGACCTGTCTCATCAGTATTAGAAAAATCCCACTTTCTCTTTAAATATTAAATCTGCCTCCTTTCTCTCCTTAAATGTAAACAACACCTTTGACATTTTTTTACTCGAGTCCCTACACTATTTTCCGAATTCTTTGTTTTTGTTTTTCTCATGCTCCACTGTGGCTATTTTCTTCTTACTTATTTTCCTGTTCACTGACGTTAGCTGTATCTAATGTATCATTAAACTCATCTACGTCTTCATTTTAGTTTTTGTATTTTTTAGTTCAAGGATTTTCATTTATTTTTCTATTGTTTTTAGTTCTCTGATGAAATACTCAGTTTTACCTTTTATTTTGTATTTTTTTTTTTTGGTCTTATTAAGGATAGCTACTTTAAAATCTGTATGTGATTACTTCATTATCTGGATCTCTGTTTATTGCTTGCTGTTTTCACCAAATTCCTCCCTGAGGTGATCACGGACTTCACTTTGATGCTAAGCTCCGTAGTTTCTCTTCTACCACTCCTAAATAATCATATGAATCTAAATGAAGAAGTGGCTACTTCTCAAATCTTTTTTATCTTAGTTATTTATTCTATAATTATTCTCTGTCTCTTAACTCCGAAACCTTCAAGCAGACTTTTTGTTTGTTTGCTTTTGTTTGTATTTTCTGCTTATTTAGTGTAAAGACTGATGTGGCTTTTATAGTTCATCACTACATTGTCTTGTTTTTTTGTGTGTGTGTGTTGTTTTTCTCTTTTTTTGCTTCTTTTATTGATTGATTGAGGGTTTTTTTTTCCCCTTTAAATTTCTCATCCCTATATTTACTTTGCTGGTTTATAGTTTTACATATTCTTTATTTTCTTTTAGTTATGACCCTTGAATTTTATTATACACATTTAGCTTAACGAAGTCTAAAACTAAATAAACTTTAATCCTCTATCAAAAATACAAGGAATAAAACAATTTTAATTTGATTATCCCCTTTCAACACGCATGTTATTTTTTGTTCAATAGTTTTCTTTTCTTTTTTAAGTCTTCAGATATATTATTGTAAATATTACTATTTCTGCAAACATAACTACTTGGATTACATTTTTTACTTTATCATTACTTTGTGAATCTGAATAAATTTCTATCTTCATTTTTTTTCTCTTGAAGTACATCCTCCTATAAGTTTCTTAAGTGCAAGTCTTTTGATTGTAAATTCTGTTTTTCTCCATCCTCATTCTTTCCTCCCCCCACCTTTATTCTTGACGGTTATTTCTCTTCACAACCAATTTTATGTTGCTAGTCCCCCCTCTCCCATTGTTCAGTTTCATTGATATGTCTAACCATCTGTTTCTTTAATTTCCCAAATTTTGTGAATACTTTGCATTTCCTGGATTTTTGGGTTTATGTTTTCTTGTTTTGTTTTTTTTATAATTTCAAAAAGTTTACAGCCATTTTTCCTTTAAACAATGCCTGCCTTCCGTACTCTGATTTCGTCTTTGGGGTACCCATAAGATGTATTGTACAAATGAAAAAAAATCAAAATAAAACATTCAAAATTGAGTTAATAGTAGATAAGAAATAACTGAAAAAGGATTGTGTGGAGTGAAAAATATTTCCAAAGAAATTACATAGATTGTAATACAGAGAAACAGGGAGATGGGAAACTTGTAATAGATGTTAAGGAATATGAATGACAGAAGAAGAAAAGTAATACACGGTTAAGAGGTTGGAAAGAGAGTGCAAATCCAAGAAATTAACTATGACCTTGCATCCCCTTTCCAGCATGCTAGGGCACAGAGAGCGATGCCACATTCTGTTTCTCCACCGAGGCTAATACATTCCTTTATGGCCGATTCCTACTTAAACACTTGTAAGACTCAAGTGTGTTCTAGGAAATGTTATCAGGCTAAGATGAAGAGTGTTTATTCGCCAAGGTAAACTGGCTGTGGAATTTGTTGAATTAGACTTGAGGAGAACTTTTACTAGTTTTAATAGGTGTTTACACACATGATCTCAATTCATACTCATAATAATCCAGTGAGATGTGTAAGCAAAATTTTTTTCTATTGAAGATAGGAGATTAAATGGCTTGTTCAAGGGTCTTCGTGCATTCAGGCTGCTATAACAAAGCATTATAGCCTGCGGGCTTCTAAACAGCAGCAATTTCTCACAGTTCTGAAGGCTGGGAGTCTGGCATCAGGGTGCCAGCATGTCAGGTGAGGCTCTTTTTAGACAGCAGACTTCTTGTTGCATCCTCACATGGTGGGAGGGTCTAAGGCACTCTGTGGACTCTCCTCTATAAGAATAATCTCATTCTTGAGGGCTCTACTCTTATGAGCTAATCATGTCCCAAAGGTCCCACCTCCTAATACCATCACATTAAAATGTCAACATATGGCCCACCTGGTTTGGCTCAGTGGATAGAGAGTCAGCCTGTGGACTGAAGGGGCCCAGGTTCGATTCCGGTCAAGGGCATGTACCTTGGTTGGGGGCACACCCCCAGTGGGGAGTGTGCAGGAGGCAGCTGATCGATGTTTCTCTTTCATCGATGTTTCTACTCTCTGTCCCTCTCCCTTCCTCTCTGTAAATAATCAATAAAATATATATTTTTTAAAAATGTCAACATATGAGTTTTGGGGGAAAACACAAACATTTATGCCAAAGCACCAAGTTTACCAGCGGGTAAGTGACAGAACCAGAAGTCAATCTGTGTTACCAAAGTCGAGGCCAGCTTATTCTTCTACATGAAAACCCCTCTAACAGAGAAAACATTACCTGACACTTATCATATATATAATCATGGCAATATATTCCCAGTAATTTTCAAAATGGAATAAAGTTAGCAACTGGAGATCAGCACCCCCTCGAAAGTTGTGGGGGTCATTTGGTGTATAGTTAGGGATTTGAAAGGAACTAGACATGCTGTATGTGATGCAATCTCTGTCATCATCTGAGAACGTTAGCAGGAACTCCTATGCTGGTGTCAGTGTTGGAGTCATACTGCCTAGTATACGCAAAGGAAAACTTCAAATACAGAAGTTACTGTAAAGCCATCTAAATTTAAAGTATTCTGTGGAGTCAGGGCAGAGTAATGAAGTTTTACTTCTCTCTACATGAAAAGAATTCTCTCCTTTGACATTTGTAAAAATGTCCACGTAACTTAAACTCAGAAGCTTGGTATAAGAATGAATATGTCCAAGAAAAGTGTGACTTGAGAAAGGATTGTCAATTTAAAAAAAAATGGCACAGAAAGATAGGTAAGAAACTGACTCTCACTTCTGACTGGTTAAAGATGTCCAGGATGGATAAGGTTTTCCATTTAGAGGACATTCAAGCTCATGTGATAATATTAATATGTAATTTTTAATCCAAAGTAGCTCTCAAACTAGGTTTTTATAATTGCATTTTTTAAACCACAAGTGGGCTTTGTATTTGGTCAGAAATGCAACGATCCTGAGCCACTTTCTAGATGTAATACGTGTAGTCACGATAAAGCTTATGCGCATAAAATACACGAACACAACAATTTCTTAATGTTGGCATCTCCTCTTATTCAGATCCTCCTCATCTCTTGTAAGAACCTTCCAGTTGGTTGATCTGCCTTCTGTTTCTTCCATCTTCAGCCATCCTCAATGCTTCCACTGTTATCTTTCTAAAATAATGAATTTAATGGTGTACCATCTCCAGCTTAAAAATGGCTGATATCCACTGACTCCTTCTAAGAGAAAGTAGACATGTAAGCCCATCCTGATTGGCTTTTCATTCTCCTCTCTGTACCTCATCCACCACTACTTAATGCCCGCACACTATGTTTATGATGCAAAAATGTCCCAACAATGTCCCAAAGCTCTTAAATACACACTTTAAGAGCTGATAGCTCAATTTTGAAAATGAAATGTATTTTAATAAAGACTGCCTTTATAATTATCCAGTGTGTGTATACATTTTGGGGACACCTTATGTACAAACACAGGAAAAAGTGATAATTTGTTATTATGAATATTTCTATAAATATTTCACCAGACAGCACACCATCATTTTGTGGAACATGGAGTGGATGGAATACAAAATCAATTTAATTAATTTGTTGGGGCAAAATTTGGTACATAGAAAGAATAGAAGAGAAGGTTAGGTGCAAGAATATTGAATTAGGCTGTTAAAACACCAAATAAATATTTTGGTTGTATGCCTTTCAAGCTGATTTCTCAGATACAAAATTATTTTTGCCGCATAGAAATTTGGTAGTGGTCAGTGAGGGATGTGCACATTTCTTATTGTTAAACAGTTAAAATGATGATCGAGGGGAGCATGCTCTGCTGCACGTTCACATCACCAGGTGTGGGGGACAGGTTAAGAAATGGACACTGAGAAGAAACCCTGTGGCCTGAGTACTACCTCCTCAGTGGCTGCTCCAAACTCTGGGGAATTAAGTCAACACATGCAATCTTTTACTGAATTTCATTTACATGCAGTTTTTTTTTTATTCATTTGAGAAAATAATTAAATGTAAGCCATTTTCCATCTCTTTAACATAGAGAAGAGCAAGGGAGTGGAAGGCATCTACAGGGAATGATGGTAATAATTCACCAGGAAATTTCAGCTGGGGAAGCAGGAAGTAGAACCTCAAAAGAATGAGACACATGAATTGGTGAGGTTGAAAACTTGTGGCGGTCATGGAACCAGGTGCCCTGAGTAGACAGGTAAGAGTAAGGGAGCTTATAGTTAGTGGTGATAAAAAGTCAGGGTTATGGGCAATGCGTTTTGTGAGCTTACGGTTTCATCATCTTCCTAATTGTTTTATTCTCTTTGCCTTTCCTCTCTGCATTCATTGTCATTATTTCAGTCCTTTCCTGTGTTAGTGATTAAGTATTCAGCTCTGTCAACTTCAGTTTTTTCTACTGAACTTATTACTTCTGTATTTGTGCTGTTTGGGCACTCAATTCATCCCCTGAAATTATTGTTTTCACTTTATTCTCTTTTTTCTGTATCCTCTTGGATGGCTTTAACCACTGAATTTATGTTCCCTTTATAGCTGACTCTCATCATTTGTGTTTGACTTTTAAAAATCAAGTATAACTCACATATAGTAAACGGCATATAACCCAATCTCTGTTGACCAGTGTGTGTACCTGAGTGACCCTTTCTCCTATCAAGATATTGTTTTTGTATTTTATTCCAGAAAATCCTTAGGTCCCTTCCCCAGTCATTCACCCCCAGAAGCAACCAGTTAGCTGGCTCTTCACTTGGCATAATGTTTTTTGTTTGTTTGTTTTTAAATCTATTTTTATTGATTTCAGAGAGGAAGGGAGGGGGAGAGATAAAATTATCAATGATGAGAATCATTGATCAGCTGCTTCCTGCATGCCCCCTACTGGGGATTGAGCCTGGAACCCAGGCATGTGACCTGACAGGGAATCAAACCTAGAACTCCTGGTTCATGAGTTGATGCTCAACCACTGAGCCACGATGGCCGGGCTTGGCATGATGTTTTTAAGATTCATATGGACTTTAACATATATCAATACTTTGTACCTTCTTATCATTGAGTAATATCCCATTGTGTGACACATCCATGCTTCAATCGATAACGATGAGCTATTTGCAGGCTGGGGCTGTTATGAATAAAGTTGCTCCGAATATCCTTGTACAAGGCTTTTTGTGGATGTACATTTTTCCACTTCTTTTGTTAAATAACTAAAAGTGGTATTTCCTGGTCACAGAAAAGAGGTAGAGAAACTTCCAGACAATTTTCAACGTGATTGTACAATCATATACTCCCACAAGCAATGTCGAGAATGCCAGTTGTGCTACATCCTCTTCAGTATTTGGTGTGGCCCATCGTTTTCATTTTTAGCATTCTAGAAGGTGTGTGGTACAATCTTGTCATTTTAACTTGCATTTTCCAAATCACTGCCAGTAAGGAGAGAACTCCTTCATGCATTTTTGTCCATTCTTATTTCTTCTTTTGTTCAGTATCTGCTCAAATCTGTTGCCCATTTTTATTAGTCTGTTTGACTTTTATTATTGAGCTGTAAAAGTTTTTATATATTGTGGATGCAGGCCCTCAATGAAATATATGTCTTGTGAATATGTTCATCCAATCTGTGGCTTGCCCATTAATTTTCTTAATGGTTTCTTTGATGAGGTGAAGTTTTAAATTTTGATGGAGTCAACTTTATTATTTTCTTGATGGTTAGTGTTTTCTGGGTTCTCTCTAATAAATCTTTCTATCTCTAGGTTGAGATGTTTTCCCTCATGGTTTCTTCCAGAAGCTTAATAGTCCTAGTTTTTACATTTAGATCTGTGATCACTCTGTAATTAATTTGTGATCTGTTATGGGATAGGGATTGAGGCTCTTTCTTTCCTTATAAAATTCCAGTTGTTCCAACAACACTTGTTGGAGATACTCTTTTCTGTTGAATTACTCTGACATTTTTGTCAAAAATTATTTGACTGTATATAAGTGGGTCTAGTTGTGGGCTCCCTATTCTGTCCCAATATTCTATTTGTCTATCTTTGTGCCAATACCACACTATCTTGATAATAGTCATTTAACAGTAAATCTTGAAGGTGGCCTATTACATGGTCCAACTCTGATTTTTTCCCCCTTTTTCATAGCTGTTTTGGGATTCTTGGCATATTCAATATGAATTTTAGAATCGTCTTTTCAATTTCTATTCCCCATCTCCAAAAAAGACTGTTTGAATCTATAGATCAAGTTTGGGAAAATTGCCATGTTAACAATATTTGGTCTCCCAATTTATGAACACAAGATATTTTTCTAGTTATTTAGGCCCTCTTTAGTTTCTCTCAGAAATATGTTATTTTCCAGGTAGAGATCTAACACACTTTTTGTTAAATTCATCTTTAGTTAACTTATATTTTGTAAATAGTATTTTAATACATTCTTATTTAGTTTTTAATTTACAAAAGTTGCAAAGACACTACAGAGAGTTCCCATATATCCCTCATCCAGTTGTCCTTATTTTCTTATGTTGCCATGGTACGTTCGTCACAACCAAGAAACCAACACTGGTATCTTACTGTGAACTAAACTCCAGACTTTAATCAGATTTCACTGCTTGTTTGTTTTTTCACTAATTCCGTTTTCTGCTCTAGGATGCCACATGACATTCAGTCCTGCTGTCTCCTCAGTCTCCTCTTGTCTCTGACAATTTCTTAGCCTTTTCTTGTTTGTCTGTTTGCTGTTGCTTTGACAGTTTTAAAGAGTACTGGTCAGGTGTGTTGTATGATCTTCCTCAATTGGGCTTGTCTGGTTTTTCTCTCTCTCACAGCCAGGCTGAGGTTATGGCCTTTGGGGAAGGATACCATCCACTTGACATGCTCATCATATCTCATCAGAGGTACCTGCTCTCAACATGACTCATCTCTGGTGATGTTAACTAATCATCAGGCCAAGGTAGTGCCTGCAGGTTTCCCCATTGAGAAGTTAAGTTTCTCACCCCTTTGCATATGCTACTCCTTGGAAGCAAGTCACCTCATGAGAGGGCAGTATCTACATAAATTATGTGTATTTCTTCTGCAATGAAGATTTGTGTCTTCCTCTCTCCCTCCCTCCCTGTGATCACTCTGTAATTAATTTTTGATCTGTTATGGGATAGGGATTGAGGCCCTCCCTCCCTCCCCTTCCTTCCTTCCTTCCTTCCTTCCTTCCTTCCTTCCTTCCTTCCTTATTTACATCATCATGGGTTCATGGATATTTGTTTTAATTTGGGGTTATAATCAAATGTTACATTATTCATTTTGTTCAAATAACTCCAACTTTAGTCAGTTGAAGCTCTTACAGGTTGGCTTTGTGTCCTTGTGACATGCTCCAGTGTGTGTGTGTGTGTGTGTGTGTGTGTGTGTGTGTGTGTATTTCATTACTTTTCGCCATACAAGATGCTCCAGAATCGATTTTGCAGTGTGCCCTAGAATCCACCATTTCTGCAAAGACCACTGAATTCTTTATTGGAGAAGCCTAACTGAGATCTGGACACTTGGTGTGTTCACTGCTATACGGGTGCTGCTGCTTCTAGAACCTCTCAGTGGACAAAGTAATACATGCATCAATACTAACCCATGTATATACACATCTCTATGATCTTGGCTATGTGTATTCATCTGTCTGTAGATTAAGCTAAAATGGAGTTCATAATGATGCCTCCAAATCTAATTTAGTGTAACTTGCTTCATTCTAGCTTTCTTCCTTTGCTTTTCTGTAATTTCCTTCTGCAAAGGTGGGAAAACTGGCTCCTACCATCCACCACCCATTCACTTATTTGCTCAGCCCAGTATACATGCATGTAAAAAAATTTCAGAATTTTAACTAGTACTTCCATGAGAAACACCATGACCAACTAGAGTGCAGTGTTTATACACAGTTACTTTTGTCTTAGCCTTCTAATTTTCACTCAAGATACTGCTTTCCTGAGTACTTAGTCAACTCCCCCCAACCCACCCACCTGTCCATGTCAGTGACAAAGGTCATGCATTTGTAACACAGATTTTTTTGTCACTGTCTGCATTCCATCCTGGGGTCCTCTGACCCCTAGTTGTTATTGTTTTTACTTTGCATACCTTAAAGTTTGCTTTTTGTGCCGTAATGATTTATGGATTTTAACAAATACATAGTGTCATTTATTCACCACCACAGTTCCATATATAATGACTAGAGGCCCAATGCACGAAATTCGTGCAAGGGCCAGCGGTGGCGGCAACCTCTGCCTCGGCCCCCACCACCGCAGCTTTGTCAGGAAGGTCATCTGGAAGGATGTCCAGTCTAGTTAGCATATTACGCTTTTGTTATTATAGATTCCACCACCTTGAACATTCCCCTATGCACCCTCTTTGTAATCAGCTACTCCCCCTACCCCAAGGCCCTGGCAACCACTGACATGGGGTTTTCTTCCCAGTAGTTTGGCCTTTTCCAGAATGTCATGTGACTAGAATTATGCTACAGGTGGCCTATTGCATGATTTGTCTCTCTTAGCAACACCAGAGATGTTGGATAGGCCATGTTTTTATGGATAATTGACCCTATAAAGAAACCTTTGTAGCAAATGGAGTAAGAAAAGACTTTCAGGCCTTTCTTATAGTTGTAAAAACATTTGTAGTTTCCAAAGGGCTTACTTTTGTTAGTATGCTAATTGTTATTTGAGTCTCACAGCCATCTTGTGGGCTCGGAGCCACTGTTCCAATGAAGAATCTGAGTTTCAGAGAGTTGAAGAGACCTTTCCGGAGCCACACAGCTGGTAAGTGCCATCAGGACTTGAACTTTAGCTTTTTAACGTGCAGGCCAGTGTCGGCATCCACTGCTTCTCCAGGGTGTCTTTAACCTCACGGCGCTGCACATCTTTCCTAGCAAGCCTTGATCAATGAGTGAAATTCACTGTGAGGACAGTGGATGTGTGCTTCATCTACACGAATTCCACCGCATGAAGCTCAGTGGGGAGGGGGAGGGAATGGTGCTACCACAGAGAGACCGCGGGTGGGCAGGTGTGCCAGCCTGCCACTGCCCTCAGAGAACGCTGGCTCGGCAGTGCCAACTGCTGCCCTTTCTGGGCTCAGTCCCCACCTGCCTCTCATAATGCGGGAAAATCAACATCTTGAGATTAAACCCAGAGCTTTCACAGTGCAAATGGTTTGTTCCACAAGCCCCAAAAAGTGCAGGCCAACCTGTGAGCGGGGACCCAATGGAAGTCACCGAGTCTGTCTCAACCCTAGGAAAAAACTGAGGCCGCTGGTCTTGTGTAGAGGGGACATCACAACACTGTAGAGGAGGTTTAGCAAACTTTTCAAGGCAATTTTGTCTATTTGGAATTTTTTTCTTACTTGCTGACTTTATTAATATCCGTATGCCCTGCTTAAAACACACCTCCATTATTCACCAGGTGTCAGGTGTCATAGGTGGGCTCCATAGGGAGGCAATAACATTTGAAAGCAAAGGGGAGTCAGAGTGGTGCCTGGATGCTGCCCTGGGGCTGAGCCAGTCACTTCATAAAACAGTCCTTTCAGTGAAACTCACTATTAAGATGGTGAGAGTGGTACATTTTCATGTAGAAGCTGTCAAGTCATGATTGACACCAAGACACCGCGATGTTTGCGGCATAGTAGAAAGCACAACGGGCTAGAAGTCAGGAGCTGGACATGCATGCCCTGACTTTGCAGCTAGTTAGGAGTGACCTTGACCTTCACTTAACCTGAGAGGGAGTAAACCGGTCTGGGTTACAGGAGGATCAAGGGAAAATAGCAGGTGTTAAGTACATGTCTAATGTATAGTTGCTGCCTACCGTGCTCTAATGCTACACAGGCAGCTATTCACAGCAGAGAAAACCACCTGGATGGTTGGTAGATGTGCAAATTGGAGGCAAACCTACCTACCACTCGCTCACGTTTGTTTGCCGAGTCCCTCCCTTCTGGAACAATTGTTAAAGAGCCAGTTAGACAAGCATGAGGTCTCTGTGCATGGATGTGGCCTGCTTGTCCGGGGTATCTGGCCACATAGCTCACTTCTCTTTATTTGCCTCCTGTTTGGGTCATTTCCACAGGAGTCAACTAACAGCTGGCCCTGCCAGCTCAGCATCCACAGCCCCAGACCAGTGGTTCTCAACCTTGGCTGCCCATTAGAATCTCCTGGGAATCTTTTTAAAATCCTGATTTCTGGGCCTCATCCTCCGGAAATTCTGTTTCTTTGTTATGGGGTGGGGCCACAACATTAGTAACAAAGAAACAATTTCCGAAGGATGAGGCCCAGAAATCAGGATTTTAAAAAGATTCCCAGGTGATTCTAATGTGCAGCCAAGGTTGAGAACCACTGGCCTAGACCCATCCTTCCTGCAGCTGCCAGCTGTTCGGTGCTGCCCACAGGTGGTGCTGGAGAGTAAATGGGCTCTGAAGGCGAGGAGAGCTCTGGCTTTTCCCTGCCAGGGTTGCTCTGGCGGGGGCGGGGCGCTGGTGGTAGCCACCGCCTTTCTCAGTTTCCAGAACACTCTCTGCCTGTCTAGAGGCCACAGCAGTGCCACGCCCCTTCCTCAGAGATCTGCGCAGCAGCGCCTCAGAAATCCCTTTTTTCTTTGCTGCCTGGGCTCAGGGGTGGCGCCTCCCTTTTCTCTTTTCAGTCTCCGGATACCCGAGTAACCGCTTTCTGTATTAAGTCGCACTGGGCCTGCGTGGAATCCCCCGTTCCAAGCTCCTAGCGCGGCTTCGGCTCTCCTGCCTGGATACCCACTGATAGAACCAGTTAGCGGTCCACGGTCCACTCTTCCCCACGGCATGTGTCTGTTGCTTCTTCAGAAGATGCCTCATCCAGCACTTTGCAAGATTCTACATTGTAAGGAGAACCTTCTGTGAGTTTAATTTCATTTATAAAACATTTAATGCCGGCCATTCGGAGCCCACAGTTTACCATGGGTGGGCATGCCTGCCGCTGCCAGGGGCAGGATACATGTAGAAAGCGCGCCGGCTGGTGTGCTCAGAGGCTGAGCATTGACCCATGAACAAAGAGGTCACTGGTTGATTCCCCACAGGGCACATGCCCAGGGTTGTGGGCTTGTTCCCCAGTAGAGGGCGCGCAGGAGGCAGCCAATCAATGATTCTATCTCTCTATCCCTCCCCCTTCCTCTTTCTCTAAAATCAATCAAAACATACTTTAAAAAAAAGAAAAAAAGAAAGTGGCTGTATTATTACTTGGAAATGAAGTTTTAGTTCCATTTAATAACTAAAGCTCAGTCACTTTCACAAATAAAATCATATACTGTGAGGGCATGAGTGGGGGGGGTAGGGGGCAATGGGGGGTAAGGACACATATGTAATACCTTAATCAATAAAGAAAAAAATAAAAATAAATCATATACTGTTAAGCAGTGAGTGATAAATGTGAATCATTATAAACTACTCCAATTTCCCCTTAAAACATGGAAGAATATAAGAAAATAAATACACAGGGAAATAAATACACAGGGGTCAATGCACACAGGCATTCATGTGCACCTACATCACTTATAAAGTCTTGGCTCCACCATTTATTCTATTCCATGAGTAATTACATATATATTTTTAATACATACATGCATATGTGTATGTGTGTGTGTGTGTGTGTGTGTCTGCATACATATATGCATACATACCTCAGTGATATTGCAGGTTTGGCTCCAGGGCACCAAATAAAAGATGTGGAGCAATAAAGCAAGTTGCGATCTCTTTGTTGGTGGAGGCTCTTGCCTTCAATTTGTAAAAAACACAGCATCTGTGCAGTGCAATAAATCGAAGAGCAATAACATGAGGTCTGCCTGTATAAATAATTGTTATTCTGTGCATATGCATACACATCCACACATCCACACACAACCAACAAATAAATGAAAGTAAATTAAAAGCAGCAATAGCCACCAAACAAAAGTCTTTCTATTGGCAGCTACTCCACTCTCTGATGCGCTTGGGGAATAGGGTCAAGGTTAGCCCCATTTTACACCTCAGGTTTACAAAAAGGCTCAAGGAGCCAGTGACCTGCCTAGTGGAGCTGACTAGCCAGTGGCAGGTGAGCCCGCCTGCCTGTCCTCCGCCATGCACGCCGTCTCCGCCGCCTGCGGCCACCCCTCCTCGGTCACAGGTCCCCGAGGATGTGGCGCCCTCGCAGGAGCCCCTACCCTGCGGGCTGGAACAGAAAGTTTCCTCTGGTTTGGTAACTCAGTGCTCTGACTGCGAGGCTCCCTCTCTTCGTGGCTTCCCCTCCCCTGAAGAGGAAAGTTATTTTCAAACCTCCATCTGTTTTGTGTTTAACGTGCAGAAAGGTTGCAGATTTTCAGGGACCTTGTTCCTAAGCAGTAGATTGTACCGTAGTTTATTACACAAGTGGGGGTTTTATTGCTGGCCTTTGTGGAGCTGCCAACTGGGAGAAAGAACATAACGTGCTCACGGACCCTATCAGGAAAAACGAGAAAGCATGAAATGCCAGCCCCATCGCCAGCATCGAGCAGCGGTAATCAAATCCAGAAATCGCTGCGGCGGCAGAGAGCGGGACTTTTCTCATTAAGGGTGTTTATCCGTCTGTAATTGTTTCTCAAGTCGCTCTGCACAGGCAGCGTCCCCGAGGCTAGGCGAGGCGTGTAACAACAGTGAAGGAAGTTTCCCACCTGGAAACACTCAGCTCCCCTTCAAATCTGACCTGGGTCAATGCAGGCATGAGCCAGGAACCCCGAGAGCAGCCTTATACCCACTTAAATGGATAAAGTTGACCCCTGAACCACAGGAGTGGTTTGAACTACAGGAGTTCACTTACATGCATTTTTTCAACAAATAAATGTATTTCTCTTCCTTGTGATTTTCTTAATAGCGTTATTTTCTCTAGTTTACTTTACTGTAAAATACAGTATACTGTATAATATACTAGGGGCACAGTGCACAAATTCATGCACCTTGAAAGGAACTGTGGGCTTCAAGGCTGTGGTGAGCACAGGGGCAGGTCTTGGCCCATCCTCCATGCCCCCACCCGACCCCTCCCACTGGGGCCCCCCGGTCCTCTATCCACCAGCAGCCCCACTCCTGCCCCCGCCACTCCAAAGTGCTGAGGACGCCGGCCCACTTACACCCACTGATGGCACAAAGTGATTGGAGCCAGTGCCAGCAGCAAGTGTGAGTGGCAGAGGTGCCCTGATTGCCCCTCAGGAGCAGGGGGAGGTGGAGAAGCCCTCAGGGGCGATCAGGGTCAGCAGCCACTTGTACCCACTGACAGCGCTGAGCAATCAGGGTGGGTGGTGAGCGGGGCCTGTGCCGGCAATAGGTGCAAGTGCCAGGCGGGACCACAGCATGCAGGAGCAGAGAATTTTCAGTAACCACCAGCGACTTGCCCTGATGACAGCAACCAGTGCCCCTCCTTGGTCTTGCTCCCCTGCTCCCCTGCTCCACTATCCTACCACGACTGATGCCTGCCATGTCCCACACTCTGCCTGCTGCTGAGGCCCATCATGTTCTGCACGCATCCCCTGATGGTCAGCACACATCACAATGACGGTTGTTCGGTTGTTCTGCCATTCAGTCTATTTTCATATTAGGTTTTTATATAAGTAGGTAGATAGATAGATAACCTACAAAATATGTGTAATTGACTGTTTCTGTTAATGGCAAGGCTTCCAGTCAACAGTAGGCTTTAGGAAAGTTTCTGAGGAGTCAAAGTTATATGCAGATTTTTTACAACATGGGGTGGCTTGTCGGGGGGAGGGTCAGTACACTGACCCTCATGTTGTTCAAGGATCAACTGTGTCTTTTAAATCATGTTATAATGTTGGGGTATCGCCTGAGCTTGCCAAGCGTTTCCTTTACCCTGAGCCACACGCTCTGTCCATTATTAGAATCCTTTCTGGGAAGGGAATGAGTGAAAGTCATGCATTTTACTCCTTTGTCCCCAGCCTTGTGACAAGGTGTAGACAATTTCCACAAAGCATCCTGGGAAGCATTGTGTCAGAACAACCCCAGTGTAGCAGGCCAGTGCCCTGGTGATGGGTTACTCTTGCTCCTCTCATCTCTGTTTCCCAGAAGCTGCTGGATACAGCTCGTGGGAACCCCAGAAATGCTTCCATCTTGTCGCTTTCAGCCCAGGCCGCACATCAGATTCCTGGGGGACCCCACCCTGTACCAATTAAATAACATTTCCCAGGGCTGGGCTAGGGCACAGATATGCTTTTAAAGTTCTCCAAGTGGCTCTAATAGACAGTTTGGGCCCAGAACTGCAGGTCAAATCCAGCCGCCTGGGTTTGCTGGTGGAGGAAATTGAGGCTGGAGAAGCTACTGTCCAAAACAAGTGATTGCCAGAGCATTGGCGGCTCTCTTTCCTGAAACGGTTTCCTCAGAACAACACTCATAGCTTCCTGTCCCCAATTCCATAACCCTTTAGGTGTAAAAGTGACACATTCCAGCCTACCCTCTTCCTTGTACACAAATAGATGTACCATGGCTTTTCCTAGTACAAGTTTATCAGACCTGCAGCAGGTCATATGTCGCCCAAGACTCAGAGGAGAAAGAGGGACCCCAGAATCAGGGTGGACTTCTCAGAACCACAAGAAAAATGGCTTTTTCTTGGTACATGGAGAAGGCAGACAGGAAGTTACCTTTAAACCCAAAGGAGATGCGAGCTCACCCTCCAGCATTAGTCCATTATTAGAATCCTTGCCTGTTTGAACAAAACACCCCAAGTTGATGCCTGAGTCCTGGCATAAAATATGAATGGCTCCCCCACATCACTTCTAAAAGTGTTTCAAATCGGCCATTAAATGAACTGATCACCTGCTCTAGATTAGTCCGACCACACTTTCCTGGAAAGGTCCCTTTTCAGGCTGAGAATCCCAAGCCTTTTCCCCAAACCACAGGCCACGCTCTAATCATACCCCTGCTGCAGGTCTGATAAACAATGTGCGCAATCTGATGGACCGCTGACACCCAGGGGGACGCTGGTCAGTAGCCTTGGGCCTCTCAGCTTAATCGCCCCAGCTTTAATGCCACTTAAATCAGAATGTAAGCACTGGAGGAATTTTAGGAATGCAATGATATAAATTGTATTTTTAGAGCCGTGAATGACTTGAACGAGTGAAACAGTGCAGTGACTAAAGATAGTTCTCTTTAGTTTTCCCATGATTTATCACAGGGAGTTCATGGCAGGTTAAAATAATTGAATGCTGCGATAGCATACGTGTTGGCATGGCTTTATGAATACTCATTCATAACATATTTGTCACAAAGCATAATTTCCATGATAGAACTCTGATCTGCATGCATTTTTTTTTTCCAGCAACAACGCAGTAGAAATAACTTCTTCGTGGAGGCTGTCTACGTTTTCACAGTGTCCAGCCCAAGCTAGCCTCTGGGAAGAAGGATCAAGGAAATGACTAGTTTGCCAAATAAAATGTAAGTATATCCTGAAAATGCTCACTTTTATTGGAGGAGACAGAGAAATGTTTTTTATGGGATGGCTGTAATTCAGGAGCTCTGTCTTACAGACTCAACCTACCTCTTACTACGTCTTTTATTTTCTTTTTCCTTCATCGTTGATTTTTCGCTTGTCCCCTAGTGTACCTTTTCCTTACTTATTAGCTCTATCCCCTGAGCAAGTATTTTTCCACTCTGCAATCAAATGCTCTAATATGCAGATCATAAAATAATGACTGATAGGGTCAGTGTCATGGACTAGAGATAGTGAATATGTGGTAGGTACACATGGGCCTAAGTCTGGCTGTGCAAGAAATGTAGGTTTTCTATATATTTCTAAATTCTTATTTTTCTACTAGAGGCCCAGTGCATGAAAGTCATGTACTGGTAGGGTCCCTAGTAGCTGCTGGTTGCTGGACGGGTACTCCCTCTCTTCCCCCGGGTATTCCTTCCCTCCTGCCCCCTGGTCCAACTCCCGGAAGACCTCCCGGTTGAGAGGACAATTTGCATACTACTCTTTTTATTATATAGGATAAATAAACATACTTAATTTCTATTTGAGCCCCAATTTGGTTTATGGAAACATGATGACTTATGAACATAATCTTAGTCAAATCAGGATGTTGTCATCCAAACCCAGGGGAGGACATAGGACCATTTGATTTTGCATTTCAGTCCTGACTACTGCCAGGTCTTGCCCACCTGGGGCAGGGGGGCTGCAGGGCAGGTGGGATGTGTGCAGGATCCTCCCCAGGGACCTAACATCATATCAGCTTTCTTGGCTTCTCTGGCTCTCCTCCTTCCCCAATTTAAATAGTCTTATCTGGTCTGGAGAAAGTTTCCCAGCTTTTCATCTAATCTCCCAAATCTCTGGTTTATGCTTAGAGCATGGGACTTGGGACTCAAAAGCTAAAAATATGACTCCTCTATTATCTATATTTTGCTGGTTTTTCCTTCCCTGAAGCAGTAAAGATGGACGGCCTAGCCTCCTAATGGGTAGAAAACAGGGGATAGCAGGGAAAATGTATAGACAAATACTTCCCAGTAATTTCTCACTGTGTGAGTAAAGCACCATGAAGAAGGCCTGGCACACACAGGCAGTCACGAGAGGTGACCCAAACCTTCACGCCTGGAGCATAAAGAAGAGACTGAAATGTAGGCTTGATAGCCAGGCTGCAGAGTTCAAAGCCTGGCTCAATGTTCCTGGACAAGTTACCTAACCTTTCTGCACCTGGGTTTCCCAGCTACAGAAAAGGAGATTATAGTAGCACCTTCCTTATAAGGTTATATGTATATAAAGTGATCAATTAATGAATTATGCTATTATTAGTATTACCACTAAGACAAACTTCTGTCCCTTAAAGACAATAGCTTAAAGCCACTAGTGACCGTGATTGTGTCGGCACTGTCGACACACACACATATATGACACAGCAGAGAAGAGAGTGAATGTGTGGTAGGTACCTGGCATTTCACCGGAAGAAAGGAGGCCTGCCCCCAGGAGCAGGACTGTGTTGCCTGGCAATGCAACCCTCTGGGTAAAACCTGTGAGCCCTGGTCCTAAGAGCTGGGCTAAGAGGGAATCAGCTGAAAACAAATGAACAAACAAATAAAACAGAACAGACTCAAGATAAAAGAACAAACTGATGGTTGTCAGGGAGGAAGGGAGTGGGAGTGGGGATGAAAAGGTGAAGGAGAATAAAAGGCACAAACTTTCAGTTATAAAATTAATAAGTTACGGGGAAATGATGTGCAGCATAGGGAAAACAGTGAACAATATTGTAATCACTTTGATGGTGACAGAGGGTCCGGAGACTAATTGTGGTGATCATATTGTCAGGAATATAAATATTGAATCAGTATGTTGTAAAACCTGAAACTAATATAATAATGTATGTCAACTACACTTCAATAAACAGTTTAATAAATAAATGATAAACAAATCAGCTGACCTCAATTAAGGTGGTTCTGAGTAGCTGGCATGAAGAGTCAGATCCTTGGGGAGTAATGGGAAGGCAGGTCCATGCTTCCAACCCGGGAACAAGAAGGAGATAGAAGGAGAAGGTGAGGGGCAAGTCAGAGAGAGGCTGGCCAGGTCCTAGTCAACCATTGCCGGCAGGTGTTGCAAAACAGAACACCCCTGGGCCTCTCCTGAGATGTGGGTCATGTGCTTTTGCTGGGTGGCACCTCTTCTATGAGCAGAGACAAGAAGGACAAGTTGAAGGACAGACATGGTCTACCAATCGCCAAGTTACATGAATCTCTTTCTCCGTCCCGGCAGACTGATGAGCATGGGAATGAGAAGGTAGGGACTTCGACCCCTACCCTGACCACGCCTCCATCCCAGAGCCCATCTGGACCATGTTCCACTAACCCAGCCTAGGTCAGGACAGCAAGCCTTTGGGAACATTGGAGGAGCATGACAGGACTCAGGCCCCTGGTCTCAAGACCAACTAGCCTGTGGTCCTAGACTTACCCCTTCGCCCCCTTGGACCTGGGGCCCTCCATGGGGAGGTGCAACAGATAAAAGCAGATTCTTTTGGGAAAAGCAACATGGCATAGGTAGGAGTGTGGGTTTTGCAGCCAGAGGGACGTTCCTGTGAATTCTGTCTTTGCCATTTACTAGATGTAAATATAGGGCAATTATTTAATCTCTCTGAGCTCCACTTCCCTCGTGTATAAAAATGGAGATAATAATAGCACTACTTCTCATGTGATTATTTTGAGGATTAAATTCAAGAGTGTATATGCAGTGTCCACACAGTACTGCTGACACACTGTAAGTACTTGATGGAGTGTCACCGAGATCACTAGCATTAGTTCATGGAACCCTGGGGCTACTAAATTCATCGAATGGCAGAATTCAAGACTGTGAGCCTTGTTTTATCTAGAGCAGGGGTCGCCAACCTTTCGGACCTCACTGACCACCAGTGGTCTGTGGGCCACCAGTTGATGGCTACTGACTAGAGCATCTTTGCTTATCTATTTTACATATCTTTTTAAAATAAAATAAGTGATCTACACTAAATAATAATAAGAACAGTAATAATAATGTTATAAACCACTTGACTAGCCGAGGGTTGGCTGATGTTTTCTATCGTGGACCAGACAGGAAGTGTTTTAAGCTTTGGGGACCACACATGGTCTCCATTGCATAGTCTCCTGGCTTCATTAGAGTTAGGGTTCAGGTTTAGATAGAGAATAATTGTATTTGTTAGGATAGAGTAACGGTCACAACACAACTCTCTGTGTATAACTAACTGCTCAGCGAACATAATTAAGGTTCATTTCTGTCACAGTAAAATGTGAGTTGGGGGTTGAGAAGTCTACACCACAAAGTCTTTTGGGGATCGAGATTCCTTCCTTCTGGTGCAGTGGTTCTCAACCTGTGGGTTGCGACCCCTTTGGTGGTCAAATGACCCTTTCACAGGGTTGCCTAAGACCATCCTGCATATCAGATATTTACATTACGATTCATAACAGTAGCAACATTACAGTTATGAAGTAGCAACGAAAATAATTTTATGGTTGGGTCACATGAGGAACTGTATTTAAAGGGCCAGAAGGTTGAGAACCACTGTTCTAGTGGCTTCTCCATCCACCTGATACCTTCTCTGGATGGAAAGGAAAAAGAGATGGGCCCACCTTCAAGAGTCTTTAAAAATCTAAAACCCTTTCTCGGCTCAGGGCTGTACAGTGTTAGGCTGTGGGCTGCTCTTTGCCTGGAGGCCAGCATTTGCTCACTTCTGGATGACAGCATCTCTATGTTGCTTCTCAAGACGAACCAAACTTCCCTAAGAATCCATTCTTTTTCCTCCATCAAGTCGTCTAGCTACCCCCCTATAAGTTCTCATTCTATCTTTCATGCGATCATCTTGCTCATATTTATAATAGTTGTCAGATTAAGTGTCTTCATTAAAATTTTATGTGTAATATTACACAGAGTTCCTCTGTGGACAGTTTTCATAAAGATGGTCTATTAGTTTCCCGGGGCTGCCGTAACAAAGTACCACAAACTGGGTGGCTTAAAACAACAGACATGTATTTTCTCCCAGCGTTCTGGAGGCCAGAGCTCCAAACCAGAGTGTTGGCAGTGCTGACCCTGCTGAGGGCTCTGAGGGGAATCTGATCCGTGCCTACTCCCTCGCTGCTCCTTGACTGGCAGATGAATGCACCAATCACTGCATCTATTCCTTCACGTGCCTCTCTCCCCTGCCTCTGTGTCTTCACATGGCCATCTCCTTATTGGATTAGGCTCCACCTTAATATCCTCATCTTAACTTCACTAAATCTGCAGACTCTATTGCCAAATAAGGCCATGTTCTCAGGTACTGGGGTTAAGACTTCTACTTTCTTTTGGGGGACACAGGTCAGCCCATAACAGGTGGGTAGCAGCACTGGGCTGCCTACTTACTTGTAGGACTGTGACCTGATAGAAGTGATTAGGACTGTCAGGTGGCCCCATGTTGGAACAGAGATGAATACAATTGATGAGGTAACTAAACAGCTTACTTTTTACCCTTCCTTGCCAATGACAGAGGGAACAGTACTATCGTAGCTGCTACCTTGAAGAATGTAGAATTTTACTTTTAAAGTGTTTGTTTACGGACATGGAACAATGAACTAGAAAATGTTGCACATTCTGTGCCCTCCTTCTATTTTCAACTTACAATGCTGTATTCAAAATACCGAAACAGCGTGACATGTGGTCATAACCTAATTAAAAAGAAAGGCAAAAGCTTCATAGCACCCACGTCACCCCATGAGGGAGATGCACCCTGGCGCCCTGGACAAGAAATGGACTTTCTGGTAAATTTCAGCCCCTCTGCAGAGGTCAGGATTGGAAAAATCAGTACCAGCTGGTTGTAATTCTGTCCTATTTTGAAACAGATGACTTGGTCTAAGTTACAGAGACCCAATTTGCAAAGAAAAGAAATGGGGGGAAATGTTCCCTTGGTGATCTCACCGCCCTCTGCCAGAAGCAAGCCTATCCATAGGCCACAACTGGTCCAGGAAGCGTGGCCCATGCCAACCATCTCTGATATTCCAAAGCATTGCTTAGTTCTTGCTTCTGAAGTTCCATGGTGCTCACTGCACATCTTCCATGGCACGTATTATAGCCTACCATGTCTACAGGTCATATCCCCCTTCCTGAAGTGCAAACTCATTGAAATCTTGGTCTTATGATTCAAGGTGGAGGAGAAGAAGCCAGTGGGAAGAGGGAAACGTGAGACGCTGGGGAGGAAGGAGAAATTTGGAAGTGAATCTTTCGGGAAAGAGGAAGGCAGGGCAAAGGGCCATATTGGAATAGCCTCTGTCCTGCCCAGGATACCAGCTGTGGGGACTGTCATTTAACTTTCCTGGCAGCCAGCTGAGCCCTTCTATTTAAAGAACCAAGACCTGGGATTGAAATAGATGTACCTAAGGGTAACTCTGCCCAAAGCTATCAGCATAAAGAAGTCAATTAACTTCTCTCTGCTTCTTGTGTGTATTATGAGTAAGTAATAGTATTGACCGAACAAAATTGTTGCAGGGATCAAATAAGACAACGAGTGAAAAACACTTAGCACATAGCTAGCCTAGCACATAGTCTCCAAACTTCTTTAATTTATCTCTGGAGAATTTTGATAGAGTAGCTTTGAGTTAGAGCCTGAGAACCTGTATATTTACCAAGCACAGAAATTATGATTTTCAAACAAATTTGGGAAACAGTGCTGAAGAAATACTTATTTTAATCACACTGGTTTGATCATCATTAACATCATTATCATCACCATAGGGATTTTTTAAAATAAAAAAGTTTATCTTTATTAAGCATAGATGAAGACATTAATAAACTTAATCCTTAAGAATGATTTTGGATTCAAGAGGACATAAATCACGGATATTTATTTTGGCTCTATCTGAAACAGCAGTCTAACCTTCAAAATATTGCCTCAGTTTCCTCATCGATAAAATAGACTGTTGTTACTGGTGAGGGTTGTAGTCATGGTTAAGGTAATGGATATAAAGTAGCTGACACACCCAGTAGGTTGTTAATCTATGACAGATTTTCCTTCCCTTAAGCATTGGCTTAAATACTTCTTAGAACAGTTTTTCTAAACTCGTTCCCCACTAGATCTAAAAGCTGAGCTGTTTCGGTTCATGGTTAAATGGGGATCTTTCGGTCTTCTCACGGAACTCCCCTATCAGCCCTCGAGTGACTTCCCCAGAGCTCTGTGTAATGTGAAAAACAACAAACAAGCTGTCCTGGCTCACAGAACTGTTAACGGACATTTAACATTATGATTTCTTGAATTTGTAAAGTGTATCTTTCAGAGACTGTCTTTAATAGTATAAAACCATTTATGCTGTCTAAAAGTACTCGCATGATGGGAACTCTGCTTGAAGATAATGTCAGGGTAAGGACTCAACCGTCCTGGCAGATTTCTAGTATAATTCACTCTCATTATTTTTACTGTGGTCTGATATAGAGATGGTTTCCATGTTTGCAGAACTGGGAGGCTTGAAACCAAATTCACCTACTCCCACCTTGAAGCTCACGGCCACTATCTCAATTTTATACTTATTTAGGCGAGGAGGGTGCTTCCTTTAGAAAAAAAACACTTGGATCTCACTCAATAAATTCAGTGGCTATAAATCTAACTCGTGATTCATTTCCATGATTCCCTTGGGGATGAGAAGCAAGAAGAATCTATAAAATGCTAATCACTACAGTCTGACTGGGGCACCCCAAGATGGAAAGAATTAGAAGTATGGGGTCACTGTATTAAAAGGGCATTGAAAAATTTCATTGTCCAATATTTTTATATAGGGACTTGTGCCTTTTTTTAAACTATTCAAACTAGTATTTACCCATTCTTCTTAGTCATCTAAGGGCGGAACTTTCGATAAACTCTCCTCTGTGTTTGATTGGTTTAGTAGCTCTCAAACTCCTTACAATCAGTAACACATATTTGATTGTTTTCCATGATGTAATTTTCCTGGCTTTTCCCAATACTTGCATTCGATGCCTAGGGAGAAGAAGCCAAATCACATAATCTAGTGTCTAGCATAGGAATTTCTTTCTAATAAATCACTGAGAAGATTCATGAACCAGTTGTACTTCATTGCAGGGTCTTCATTTAAAGTCCTTCATGCTGAGCATACCTGTTTAATCATTGGGCTGTTCCATGTTTATTCCTCTACATGCTGATTGTTAACAATAATAAGGTTCCTGTCAAGATGGTGGAGTAGGTGGACACTGTACTCCCTCCCTCCCATGACCACACCAAAATTACAATTAAACTTTAGAAAATTCAACCTGGATAGCCACGTGAAGATTAGCTGAATTAGCAGCAAGTCCTATAAATAGGGGCATGAGACTGGTAGGGGACGAAAAACAGGTTGGTCCCACACCCACGGGTGGCAGTTGAGAATCTGGAGGGATATGTCAGCTGCAGAGGTCCCCCCTGAGGCCTGAGCGGTTTCAGCCCCACACTGGACTCCCCAGCCTGAAACTCCAGTGACAAGAAGAGGAACCTACATAACATCTGACTGTGAAAATCAGTAGGGATTTTCATCCCTCTGGGTGAGACAAAAGGCTGCTAGAAACCTAGGTGCCCTCTTAAAGGGCCAGCACACAAACTCTTGCCCACAGGCACTCACCTTGAGCTGTTTTGGATGGAGAGCAGCTTAGGAGAGGCCCAGAAACATACAGGAAGAAACTGAGTGTGTGGCTTCAGGGCAAGGGCTGGAGGGACAGCCTCCATTGTTGCTGTGTTGAGCCCTCTCCCCACAAGCCCAAATCTGATTCTACTTCGTCCTGGTAAACTCCACTAGCTCCACTCTGATGACTCCCTGGGACCCCGCCTGACCACGTGGGTTCCAGGCCCCAGGCAGTGGCAGCTGGCCTCAGTGTACCCTGAAACTTGTGAGTAGTGGCCTCAGGCTCAGCAATGGCACCAAATCTGAAAATGTCCTAACCTGGTGAACACCACTCACCCCACCCACCTCGCATGCTGCCTAAGGCTCTTTCAGCGACTGAGACTTGTGGGCAACCAGCAGGCACGGCAGGTCTCAGGGTGCCCTGGGCCTTTTGATGGCCTGCCTCTGGGCCTGGTACTGGTTATAGCCGGCCTTGGCTCAGTGTAGGGACTTGTGCCCTTGACTATTCAGGCCTTTCTCTTGCTGCTAAGATTATCTTTAATAATCGTGACTATTCAGGCCTGGCACAGACAACTGCTAACAGTGCTGGCTTTACAGCTCCTAAGAGGTAACCCTGGGTGAGGCACAGGCTGAGGCTGACATTGACCTGCAATGGAGCCCCCTCCCCCAAGAGGCCTAAGAACCAGCATACCTGGTGGCCCGCTTCAGATCGCAAAAGAGTACCACCCTAGTAGCTGCACAAGTGGCACACCCAAAGGGAAGTCTTGGAAGGAACCAGAGCCCACTGGGTGAATACTGTTCTGTGGGTTTCACCCCCCAGTACATCAGGTCATATACTGTGGTGGTGGGCAATCCGCACAGCCAGTCAGCCTGAGGGTCAATTACACCCACTGGCATGCCAACAACAATCAAAGCTTAACCACAACAGGAGGGCACACACAGCCCACACAAGGGACAACACCTGGATCATCCACTCAGTGATCAGGGAGACTTCACCACTGGGCCTCACAGGGCAGCTATTCATTAGGCTACTCTACCAAGGCTGGGAGACATAGCAGACCTACCTAATACATAGAATCAAACACAAAGAGGCAACTCAAATGGGAAGACAAAGGAAAGTGCTCCACATGAAAGAACAGTAGAAATTTCCAAAAAAAGAAAAGAAAAGAAATGGAGGCAACGCCAACTATCAGATACACAGTTCAAAACATTGGGTATAAGGATGCTCAAGAAACTTAGTGAGACCTTAAACAAAGAGATAGTAAGCATTAAAAAGGACATAGAAACCATGAAAAAAATAACTAGTCAGAAATTAAGAATATAATAACTGAAATAAAGAATACAGTAGAAAGAATCAAGAGCAGATTAAAGCAATGATAGAATCAGCGATTTGGAAGACAAGGTAGCAAGAAATACCAATTCTTAACCACAACAGGAGGGCACACACAACCCACACAAGGGACAACACCTGGATCATCCACTCAGTGATCAGGGAGACTTCACCACTGGGCCTCACAGGGCAGCTATTCATTAGGCTACTCTACCAAGGCTGGGAGACATAGCAGACCTACCTAATACATAGAATCAAACACAAAGAGCCAACTCAAATGGGAAGACAAAGAAAAGTGATCCAAGTGAAAGAACAGTAGAAATCTCAAAAAGAAAGAAAGAAAGAAAGAGAGAAAGAAAGTCAAAAGGAGAAGAGATCTATTTGAAGAAATAATGACAAAAAATTTATTAACTTGGTAAAGGAAATATATACACAGGTCCAGGAAGCACAAAGAGTCCCAAACCAAATGAACCCAAAGAGGCCTAAAAAAAAGAAAAGAAATAGAGGAATGGAAGCAAGCCAACTACCAGATACAGAGTTCAAAACACTGGGTATAAGGAATAGTTACATACAAGGAAGCTTTCACAAGATTTTCAACTGATTTCCCAACAAAAATTGTTAAGGCCAGAAGGGATTGGCATCAAATATTCCAAGTGATACAGAGGAAAGTCTTACAACCAAGATTAATCTACCTAGCAGGACTAAGAGCTTCCCAGACAAGAAAAAGCTAAATGAGTTTTTCATCACCAAACCCGTATTACAAGATATGTTAAAGACACTTCTTTACAAAGAAGAATTGGGGGGGGGGGGAGGGCAACAAATTAAATGGGGATAGTTTAGGGACCTCTGGGACAACATCAAGTGAAACAACATTCACATCATAGGAAGAGTCACCAAAAGGAGAAGAGACCTATTTAAAGATATAATGACTCAAAAAGTTTATTAACTTGGTAAAGGAAATACATACACAAGTCCAGCAAGCACAAAGAGTCCCAAACCAAATGAACCCAAAGAGGCCTACACCAAAACATATCATATTAAAAATGGCAAAGATTAAAGATAAAGAGAGAATCTTAGCAGCAAGAGAAAGGCAGTTAGTTACCTACAAGGAAGCTTTCACAAGACTATCAACTGATTTCCCAACAATTTTTTTATACTACAAGATTTTATTTATTTTTAATTTCTTTATTGATTAAGGTATTACATATGTGTCCATATCCCCCCGTTGCTTCCCATCCCCCCACTCATGCTCTCACCCCCCTGTTGTCTGTGTCCATTGGTTAGACTTATATGTATGTATACAAGTCCTTTGGTTGATCTCTTCCCCTTACCCCCACCCTCCCCTACCTTCCCTCTAGTCCCCTGCCTTCCCTCTAAGGTTTGACCGTCTGTTTGATGCTTCTGCTCTGTCTCTTCTGTTTTTGTTCATCAGTTTATGTTGTTCATTATATACCATAAATGAACAAAAATTTTTAAGGCCAGAAGGGACTGGCATGAAATATTCAAAGTGATACAAAGGAAAGTCCTCCAACAAAGACTGATCTACCCAGCAGAACTAAGAGCTTCCCAGACAAGAAAAAGCTAAATGAGTTTCTCATCACCAAACCAGCATTATAAGATATGTTAAAGAGACTTCTTTACAAAGAAGAAGGGGGGGGGGCAAAATGAATATGAGCAATAAAATGGCAGTAATCACTTTTTTATTAAATTTACTGTGGTGACATTATTTAATAAAATCATACAGATATCAGGGGACCAAGTCAAGCCTCCTTTAATCATCATCACCCTTTACCATCTCCTATATCCGCCCATCCCCTTTTCCCTCTGGTAATCACCATACTATTGTCCCTGTCTATGTGTTATTCTTGTTGTTTTCCTTAATCCCTTCACCATTTTCATCTAGCCCTGCAAAGCACCCTTGCTCCCCGACAGCTGTCAGTCTGTTCTCTATATACTTTAGGGTGACATTATTAATAAAATCATACAGATATCAGGGGACCAATTTTATAATACATCATCTATATATTGTACTGTGTGTTTTGAGGGTTGTTTTTTTTAAATTAATCCTTTCACCTTTTTCACCCAGCACCCTACTCTCCCCCACCGGACAGTTGTCAGTTTGTTTTCTGTACCTATGAGTCTGTTTCTATTTTGTTTATTATATTCCACATATAATTGAAATCATATGATATTTGTCTTTCTCTGAATGGGTTCTTTTACTTAACATAATATTCTCCAGGTCAATCCATGCTGTCACAATGGATAAGATTTCCTTCTCTTTTATGGCCAAGTAGTATTCCAGTGTGTAAATATGCCATTGCTTTATTATCCACTCATTTACTGATAACACTCGTCATTAATCATCACCACCCCTTTACCTTCTCTAACATGCCCCCATCCCATTTTCCTTCTGGTAATCACCATACTGTTGTCTTTGAAAGCTTTTTTTAAAATTAATCCTTTCACCTTTTTCACCCAGCGCCTTACCCACCCCCCCTACACCTGACATTTGTCAGTTTGTTTTCTGAACCTATGAGTCTGTTTCTATTTTGTTCATTATATTCCATATATAATTGAAATCAATCATATGATATTTGTCTTTCTCTGAATGGGTTCTTTTACTTAACATAATATTCTCCAGGTCAATCCATGCTGTCACAAAGGATAAGATTTCTTTCACTTTTATGGCCAAGGAGTATTCCAGTGTGTAAATATGCTATGGCTTTATTATCCACTCATTTACTGATAACACTCGGGCTGCTTCCAAATCTTGGCTGTTGTAAATAACACTGCAATGAACACAGGGATGCATATATTCTTTCAAATTAGTGTTCCTGGTTTCTTCAGATATGTTCCCAGAAATGGAATCACTGGGTCATAAGGCAGTTCCATTTTTAATATTTTGTTAACTCCGTAATGCTTTCCACCGTGGCTGCACCAGGCTGCATTCCCACCAAGAGTCCATGAGGGTTCCCTTTTCTCCACACTCTCACCAGCAGTTGTTGTTCATGGATTTATTGATGGTAGCTATTCTGGCAGGTGTGGGGTGATATAACATTGTGGTTTTAATTTGCATTTCTCTGATGATTAGTGATGTTGACCATCTTTTCACATGTTTATTTGCCATCTCTATGTCCTCTTTGGAGAAGTCTTATTCAGGTCCTTTGTCCATTTTTCCAATTGGATTATTTGTTTTTTTTTGGTATTGGGTTTTATAAATTCTTTATAAATTTTGGATATTAACTCTTTTTCATTGTTGACTTACTCAGGTCCTTTGTCCATTTTTCAATTGGATTATTTGGGTTTTCTTGGTATTGAGTTTTATAAATTCTTTATAAATTTTGGATATTAATCCCTATTCAGATGTATCATTAGCAAATATGTTCTACCATTCAGTGGGTTGTCTTTTCATTTTGCTGATGGTTTTCTTTGCTGTGCAAAAACTTTTTAGTTTAATGTAGTCCCATTTGTTTATTTTTCTTTTGTT
>NW_006289395.1:4766733-4767228 GCF_000327345.1 Myotis davidii
ATTGTCAAATATTAATTGACTATAAAGTTGTGGGTTTGTTTCTGGAGACTCTATTCTGTTCCATTGATCTATATGTCTGTTTTAATACCAGTACCATGCTACTTGGATTACTATGGCCTTGTAGTAAAGTTCAATATCAGGTAGCTTGATTCTTTCAACTTTGTTCTTCTTTCTCAAGATTGCTGTGGCTATTCTAGGTCTTTTGTGGTTTCATATAAATTTTTGGAATATTTGTTCTAGTTCTTTGAAATATGCCATTGGTATCTTGACAAGAATATATAGATTGCTTAGGGTAGTATGGATATTATAATGGTGTTAATTCTTCATATCCATAAACATGGTATATTCTTCTACTTATTTGTACCTTCTTCAATTTCTTTCTTCAGTGTCTTATAATTTTCCAAGTATAGGTCTTTTATATCTTTGGCTAAATTTATTCCTTAGTTGTGGTTTTTTTAGTGAAATTGTAAATGGGATTGTTTTCTTAGTTTCCCT
>NW_006289395.1:4767399-4767728 GCF_000327345.1 Myotis davidii
AGAGATCAAATACAGATAAAAAGACACATACAGACTATAAGACCATACTAATCAAAACAGTATGGAACTGGCATAAAAACAGACATATAGATCAATAGAACAGAATAGAGAGCCCAGAAATAAACCCACACCTTTATAGTCAATTAATATTTGATAAAAGGGGCAAAAATATACAATTAGTTAAAGATAATCTAGTCAATAAAGGGTGTTGGGAAAATTGGACAGATACATGCAAACCCAACACCAAAGAAACAGACAACCCATTAAAAGATGGGCAAAGGACCAGAATAGATACTTCTACAAAGAGAACATACAGACGGCCAATAAAC
>NW_006289395.1:4767856-4775109 GCF_000327345.1 Myotis davidii
GGTGCTGATATGGAGAAAAGGGAGCTCTCATGCACTGTTGGTAGGAATGCAGCCTGGTGCTGCCACTGTGGAAAGCAGTATGGAGTTACCTCAAACAATTATACATGGAACTGCCTTATGACTCAGCAATTCTACTTCTAGGAATTTACCTGAAGAAACCAGAAACACTAATTTGAAATTATATATGCACCTCTATTTTTATTGAAGCGTTATTTACAATAGCTACAATTTGGAAGCAGCCCCAATGACCATCAGTAGATTAGTGGATAAAATAGCTATGGTACATTTCCATAATGGAATACTACTCAACTGTAAAAAGTGAAAAAAAAAGTAACTTTTGCGATGGATGTACTAGAGAACATTATTCTAAGTGAAATAAGCCAGTGCAAGTGATGGTGCTGATATGGAGAAAAGGGAACTCTCATGCACTGTTGGTAGGAATGCAGCCTGGTGCTGCCACTGTGGAAAGCAGTATGGAGTTACCTCAAACAATTATACATGGAACTGCCTTATGACTCAGCAATTCTACTTCTAGGAATTTACCTGAAGAAACTAGAGACACTAATTTGAAATTATATATGCACCTCTATTTTTATTGAAGCGTTATTTACAATAGCCACAATTTGGAAGCAGCCCTAATGTCCATCAGTAGATTAGTGGATAAAATAGCTATGGGACATTTCCACAATGGAATACTACTCGACTGTAAAAAGTGAAAAAATTTTTTTAACTTTTGCGATGCATGTACTTGGAGAACATTATTCTGAGTGAAATAAGCCAGTCAGAGAAAAATATTATGGTAAGTGAAATAATCAAGTTGGGTGAAATAATCCAGTCAGAGAAATTTCACTCATATGTAGAATTTAATGAACAAACTGAACTAACAAGCAGAGTAGAGGCGGATTCATAGATAGAGAGCAGATAGACAGCTCTGGTGAGGGAGGAGAGGAGGGAAGAGAGTATAGAAGGGAGACTTATGACTCAGCAATTCTACTTCTAGGAATTTACCTGAAGAAACTAGAGACACTAATTTGAAATTATATATGCACCTCTATTTTTATTGAAGCGTTATTTACAATAGCCACAATTTGGAAGCAGCCCTAATGTCCATCAGTAGATTAGTGGATAAAATAGCTATGGGACATTTCCACAATGGAATACTACTCGACTGTAAAAAGTGAAAAAATTTTTTTAACTTTTGCGATGCATGTACTTGGAGAACATTATTCTGAGTGAAATAAGCCAGTCAGAGAAAAATATTATGGTAAGTGAAATAATCCAGTCAGAGAAATTTCACTCATATGTGGAATTTGATGAACAAACTGAACTAACAAGCAGAGTAGAGGCAGATTCATAGATAGAGAGCAGACAGACAGCTCTGGTGAAGGAGGAGAGGAGGGAAGAGAGTATAGAAGGGAGAGGATTGAACTAAAAAGAAAAACAAGAGAAACAACTCATGGGCATGAACAACAGTGTGAAGATTGCAGGAGCGGAGGGTGCTGGGTGGAGGTGGAAGAGGATATAGAGGAGGTAAATGGTGATGAAAAATATAAAATAAAGAAATAAAAAAATCCACACAGACTAAAAGTAAAGGGATGGGAAAAGATAATTCATGCAAATGGAAACAACAGGAAACAAAACTTTGCTGGTGTATAATACTTTATCAGATAAGGCAGACTTTAAAACAAAGGCTATAATAAGAAACAAAGAAGAACATTACATAAAAATAAAGGGGTATATTCAACAAAAGAATATAATTATTGTAAACACTTATGTACCCAGCATAGGAGCATCTAAATATTGGACAGGAGCAAACAAATATTAATGGACATAAAGGGAGAGATTGACAATAATACACTCATAGTAGGGGACTTTACTATCTCATTGATATCAATGGGTAGATCTTCCAGACAGGAAATCAACAAGAAAACAGCAGCTTTAAATGACATATTAGTACACATGGATTTAATTAAGCATTTCACCCCAACACAGCAGGACATATAACCTTTTCATATGTGCATGGAACATTTTACAGGATAGACCACACATGTTGGGCCACAAAACAAATCTCAATAAATTTAAGAAGATTGAAATCATATCAACTATTTTCTCCAACTACAATTGAATAAACTGGAAATAAATTAGAGAAAAATACACTGAAAAAAACCCCTGAAAAATGCACAAGCACACAAAAGCTAAATAACATGCTACTGAAAAATGAATGTGTTGCCTGGTTGGTGTGGCTCAATGGTTGAGCGTTGACATATGAACCAGGAAGTCACGGTTCAATTCCTGGTCAGGGCACATGCCTGGGTTGCAGGCTCGATTTCCAGTGTGGGGTGTGCAGAAGGCAGCCAATCAATGATTCTGTCTTATCATTAATGTTTCTATCTCTTTCTCTCTCTCTGAAATCAATAAAACATGTATTAAAAAAAAGAAAAAGAAATGGGTTAACAATGGGATCAAGGAAGAAATCAAAGATACCTGGGGACAAATGAAAATGAGAACACCACAACTCCAAATCTATGGGACGCAGGCAAAGCAGCCCTTAGAGGGAAATTTATAGCAATGCCGGCCTTCCTAAAGAAACAAGAAAAATCTCAAATAATTTAAACTTACACCTAAAGGAACTAGAAAAAGAAAAAGAAGGTAAGCCCAAAGTGAATAGGAAGAAGGAGCAGAAATTAAAGAAATAAAAAACAAAACAAAACAAAACACACAAAACAAAAGATTAATGAAACCAAGAACTCGTTGTTTGAAATAATAAATAATATTGATAAACCTTTAACCAGACCCATCAAGAAATAAAAGAGGACCCAAATAAATAAAATCAGATATAAAAGAGAAGTGACAAAAGAATTATAAGAAAATACTATGAACAGTATGCCAACAAATTGGAAAATCTAGAAACATACCCTGTTCCATGACTGAATCAAGAAGAGACAGAAAATCAAATAGATTAATTACGACCAACAGGAACGAATCAGTAATCAAAAGATTCTCAACAAACAAAAGTCCCAGACCAGAGTGCTTCACAGGTGAATTTTTCAAAGAAATAATAACACTTATACTTCTCAAATGATTTTTAAAAAATTCAAGAGGAATAAAGTCTCCAATGCTCATTTTATGAGGCCTGTATTACTCTGATTCCAAAACCAGACAAAGACATCACACAAAAAAATTATAGACTAATATCTTTGATGAACAAATATGCAAAAATTCTCAAAATATCAGCAAACCTAATTCAGCAATACATAAAACAGGTCATATACCATGATCAATTGGGATTTTTGGGGGGATGCAAGGTTAGTACAATAACTGCAAATCAATAAATGCAATACATCACATAAATAAAATGAAAGATAAAAATTATATGATCATATCAATGGTGTAGTCATACAAAAGGTAAATCATTTGTCAAAATCCAGTACCCATTTATTATAAAAACTCTCAGCAAAGTGGGGATAGAGAGACTATACCTCAACATAATAAAGACCACATATGGCAAACACACAGCTACCATTATATTCAACAGGGAAAAAATGAAAGCATTTTCCTTAAGATCAGGAACAAGGCCAACGTAATCCAATTTCACCACTTTTATTCAACATAGCATTGGAAACCCTAGCCACAGCAGTCATAAAAAAAGAAGAAATAAAAGACATACAAATTGGAAAGGAAGAAGCATTTGCCAATGACATGATACTGTATATAAAGAACCCTAAAAATTCCATCAAAAACCTACTTGAACTGATAAATGAATTCAGCAAATAGAATATAAAATTAATATCCAGAAAATGGCTGCATTTTATACACCAACAATGAACTATCAGAAAAAGGAATTAAGAAAACAATTTCATATATAATTGTGTCAAAAAATAAAACACCTAGGAATAAATTTAACTAAGGAAGTAAAAGACCTGTACTCAGAAAATTAAAAGACTTTGAAGAAGACACAAGTAAATGGAAGCATATACCATGCTTGTGGATAAGAAAAATTAACACTGTTAAAATGTTCATACTACCCAAAGTAATCTATAGCTTTTTATGGAATCCCTATCAAAATGCCAATGTAATACCTTAATCAATAAAGAAAAAATAAAGGAAAAAATGCCAATGGCATCTTACAGGATTAGCGCAAATAATTCTAAAATGTATATGGAACCAAAAAGACCCCAAAGAGCAATAGAAATCTTGAGAAAAAGGAACAGAGTTGGAGGTATCACACTACCTGATATCAACCTCTACTACAAGGCTATAGTATTAAAACAGATACATAGATCAATGGAACAGAATAGAGAGCTCAGAAATAAAACCATACTTATATGGTCAACTAGTATTTGACAGTGGAGAAGAATATGCAATGGGGTAAAGACGGTTTACCAATAGGTGATGTAGGCAAAATTGGACAGATACATGCCAAAAAAAGAAACCAGACCACCTTCTTACACCATATACAAGAATTAACTCAAAATGAATTAAGTACACAAATGTTAGACTCAAAACTATAGACCTTGTAAGAAAACATAGGTAGAAAACTAACATTTCTCTCTATTTTTTTTATATAGCTCCTTGGGCATAGGGAAAAAAGAAAAATTAAACAAATGGGACTACATAAAGCTAAAAAGGTTTTGCACAGCAAAGAAAATCATCAACAAAACGAAAAGACAACCTACTGAATGGAAGAAGGTATTTGCCAATGATACATTTGATAAGTGGTTGATATCCAAATTTTTAAAGAACTCATACAACTCAACACTAAAATTAAAAAAAAATCCAATAAAAAAATGGGCAGAAAACCTGAATAGGCACTTCTCCAAAAGCCAACATACTGATGTTCACTATAAAAAAAGGTGGAGGTTCTTAAAAACAAAAACAAAATAGAACTACTTTAAAACTCAACAATTCCACTTCTGGGTATATATTCAAAGCAACCAAAACATGAATTTGAAAAGATATATGCAACCCTATATTCACTGCAGTGTTATTTACAATACCAAGATACCGGAGTTAACCTGGGTGCCCATCCATAGAGGAGTGGATAAAAACGCAGTGGTACATATATAAAACTGAACATTACTCAGCCATAAAATGGAATGAACTCACCAAATCGATGGACCTAAAGTGTTTTGTGCTGAGTGAAATAAGACAGCAAAAGACAAATACCATGTGAATGTCCATATATGTGGAAAATAAACAAATAAAACAGAAACAGACTCACAGATACAGAGAACAAATAGCAGGTTGCCAGATGGGAGGGATGTGGGGGGACTGCGAGAAAAAGCTAAAAAGTCTAAGAAGCTACAAATAGCCATGGGGAGGTAAAGCACAACAAAGGAAATACAGTCAATAGTATTGCAATAACTATGTACAGTGCCAGATGGGCACTCGACACTATCAGGGTGATCACTTCATAGATTACCTAACTGTACACCTAAAACAAGTACAAAATAATACTGAATGTGAACTATAATTAAAATATTTTAATTAAATAATATTTAAGATTGACGAGGTGTAGTTAAGTGATCACTTTCACTCGGTGATTAGGAGAGAGCTAACAGATAAGATAACATCCATGTTTTAAAAAATCCCTCAAAATAAAATGTGTTGAAAATGAAAAAAACAACAAAGATTGCTCTAAGGATGGCATGTAGTGCAGGGAGCCTTGAAATAACTAAATCCCAGTTTTTCCCAGAGGTGCCATCTCTTAAGAGGAAGGGATATATAGGCAAGGAAAAACAAGGTAATTATTTTTATTTGGGTTTCTGGCCTTAAATTAGTTCCATTAAATTGGATTGGACCATACAGAGGCGTTACCACCATCCCTCGTGTCCCCCAAGCCCAGCTCTGGGTGCAGGAACCTATACTCTAGTTAACTGAAAACTGCATTTTATAATAGCACAGTAAAAGCACCCAGAAAGACAGGGAATAAGAATGCCTTTTATTTGGGCTAGAGTAACTCGATAACAGAGACTTCTAATATCTCAGTGGCTGAACATAATTAAATTTTATTGCTCATATTGGAATACAAAACAAGTTAATGGAGGAGGGAACTCTACTCCACACAGTCTCCCAGGGACCTAGAATATTTTCCATCTAATGATTTCCTCTTATAGGGTTTATGAGGCCTCCTCTTCCTTTTTCATTAAAACATTTTAATGTTGACATTATTGCAGGAGTCTCCCTTCCCCCTGACTTTTGCCCACCTCCACTCTCCCCCTTTCTCCCCATTTCTTGGCCTTTTCCAAATTATTGTCCATGTCTGGGGGTATGCATATATGTTCTTTAGCTATTTCCTTCACTTTCCTTATCCACTAACCTCCACTCTCCTCCCCTCGGACACCGGCCAGTCTCTTCCATGTATTCATGCTTCTGGTTCCATATTGTTTATCAGTTTATTTTGTTCATGAAATCCCACATATTAGTGAGATCATATGGTACTTATCTTTCTCTGGCTTGCTTATTTCACTTAGCATAATACTCTCCAGGTCCATCCAGGCTGTTGCAAATGGTAAGACTCCCTTCTGTTTACCGCCAAATAGCAATCCATTGTGTAGATGGCCAACAGACATATGAAAAATGCTCAAGGTCACTAATTATCAGAGATATGTAAATAAAAGCTACAATGAGGTATCACCTCACACCTGCCAGAATCAATAAAGTCTATCAATAAATAGACAAATAGGCTACTATCAATAAATCAACAAACAACAAGTGCTGGCGAGGATGTGGAAAAAATGGAAAAAAAATATGGAATTTACTCAAAAAATTAAAAATGGGACTTCCTTTTGACCCAGAAATCCAACTTCTAGGAATATATCCTAAGAATCTTGAAATACCAATCAGAAAGAATGCACGCACCCCTATGTTCATAGCAGCATCCTATCTAATAAAGAGGGAATATGCTAATTGTCCCTTACACTGTCACAAAGATGGTGGCGCCCACAGCCAATAAGGAGGGAATATGCTAATTGACTGCCACACCCTCAAAGATGACAGTGCCCACAGCCACAAGATGGTGATGCCCAGTCCCCTTAGCCTTGCCAGGGTGGCAGACGCATGGCAAGGCCAGGCCCGCCTGCGTGCCTGTCTCCAGAGTCCCCCAGCCCCCTCAGCCCTGCAGCCACCAAGGTCTGACCCAAGGTGCAGACAAGCCTCGGATGGCAGCTGCCGAGCAGCCCAGGGCTGCCCAAGGTTCAGGTAACCAGGGCCGGCCAAGGCTTACGCTGCCAGCAGTGGCAGCAGCATAGGCG
>NW_006289395.1:4775218-4784436 GCF_000327345.1 Myotis davidii
TATATCTGTGTTTTCTGATGGTCTTAGGCGACCCCTGTGAAAGGGTCGTTCAACCCCCAAAGGGGTTGCAACCCACAGGTTGAGAACCATTGCCTTAGAAGAAGAGTAACAGAATTGAGAGGTTGTGAGTATGGAGCTGATAAAGTTCTGTCTTCAGCGAGCAGCCAATGCCTGGTTTCCCTAAAAATCTGTATTTTATCCTCATTACTCCTTGTTTTAACTCTACCTCCCACTGAGTACTATTCACAGTTCCCAGAAGCAAGAAATAGTATCCAGGGCATATGTACTGTAACATTAAAAATATGAGTGTTTAGTGCATAATTTTTTATTTTGTTATTTCCCCCCTAGGGACTAATTATTCAATTCAGATAATTTACCACCAGATGGTAGGTGATAATGACAGCTAATGATACCTAACACCTACCTTTACTCCATGTCAAGCACTAGTCTAAGCACTTTAAAGTGCAACCTCTTGCCCTAACCAGTTTGGCTCAGTGGATAGAGCATCAGCCTGCGGACTGAAGGGTCCCAGGTTCGATTCCGGTCAAGGGCACATACCTTGGTTGCGGGCACATTTCGAGTAGGGGGTGTGCAGGAGGCAGCTGATCGATGTTTCTCTCTCATCAATGTTTCTAACTCTCTATCCCTCTCCCTTCCTCCCTGTAAAAATAACCAATAAAATATATAAAAAAATAAAAATAAAGTGTGACCTCTTCAGTTCCTCTAGCAGCCCTGGAAGCAGGTCTTATTATTATTATTTCCTGCATTGTACAGCATGGAAACTGAAACACAAGAGGTTAGGTAACTTGCCCAAGGTCGCACCACCACAGCTGTGGCCAGAATTCCAATTTTAAAAAAAGAACAAGGTCTTAACCACTACATTCAACAGCTTTGGTGCCAAAAACTGAACGTCCCCTCAGAGTATTCAAGTGAGAACCACAGATAAGCATGATTTTGCACTCAATTATTGTTTTTTCTATCAAAAATAGAACTTTTAAGTTTATTTAAAGCATAACACTACTGTTACCATGGCATTACATTTTAAAAGATTTACAGCAAGATATAAAAATATGTTTCTAGAAACAAGTAAGCACCTTTTCTATTCATCTTATTGAGGTGCATTGAGGTGTCTTCACCCTTTCCTCTCTACTTTATATGAATTGAAAGCAAGAACCTCTTGTTGACTTTCTCATCAATGGTACTTAGTAATAGCTTTGCTCTTTAGATTTTTTTATTGCATGGAAACTTACATAATTACATTTCAAAAAATCTCAGAAAATACCTTCTTTATTTCCATCTTCTATCAATATCCTCTTAAATATCCTGTCAAATTTTCCTTCCCCAAGAAAAAAATAATCAGGGCATGTTGTTTTGCATTATATATCCTCATTATTTTTCTTTCCATTCTGAGCCATTTCCTCCAACTGGCCAGTTATTTTTACTCTCGTTTTGTCTCTGTGCCATTCGAGAGGAAAAGCTTTCGTGTTTCGTTCTTGCTGTTTTCCAGGGCACAGCCAAGAACACAGGGCTTGGTGTGGAACAGCAAAGGCGGGGACATCACGTGCTTTGCTCCGAATCTTCTGGGGGGAGCAGTAAGTGCTTCGTCATGAATTGCAATGTGGTAAGGGTTTTATTTAGATGCTCTTTATCAGATTGAGGAAGTTCCCTTCTATTTCTAGTTTGTTGGGAATTCAGATCATGAATGGAGGTAGAATTATGTCAAATGGTTTTTCTACATCAATTGATATAATCATATAGAATTCATTCTATTTTAGGTTGCTATTTTGGTGAATTTTATTGATTGATTTTTAAATATTGAATTAGGCTTACATTCCCAAGATAAATTCCATAGATTTTGTGGTGGATTTCTTCTTTCTTCTTTGTATACATTGTTAGATACATTTGATACTTCTTTTTTTTAAAATCGATGTTCATGGGCAATGTTAGGCTATAATTGTCTTTCTTTTTGTACTGCTTTTGTCTGGTTTTAAAGTCACAGTAATGATAGTCTCATTGAGTTGAGAAGTTTATCCTCCATTCTACTTTCAGAGAGAGATATAGGGTTGGTGTTATTTCTTTTAAAAGTGTTAGGTAAAAATTTCCAGTGAAATCACCTGGGCCTGGAGAATTTTCTTAGAAAGTTTTTAAGTACTAATTCAATTTCCTTAAAAGTTCTAGGGCTATTCAATTTGTCTATTATATTTTGAGTGCGGTTAGGTAACTTATGGTCTTTTCAAGAAATGGCATTGAAACAATTCAGCATTTACATGTAAAAAAATAAACCTCTATCTAAACCTCACACCTTATAAAAATTAACTAACATATGCATCCTAGATCTAAATGTAAAATTATAAAGCTGAGAAGAAAATTTTCATGACTTTGGTTAGGTAAGAGGTCTTAGATACAACACCAAAATCATCATCCATAAGACAAATAAAAATATATATAAGAATTTATCAGCCCTAACTGGTTTGACTCAGTGAATAGAGTGTCGGCCTGTAGACTGAAGGGTCCCGGGTTTGATTACAGTCAAGGCCACATACCTTGGTTGCGGGCACATCCCCAGGGGGAGGTGTGCAGGAGGCAGCTGATCGATGTTTCTCTCTCATCAATGTTTCTAACTCTCTATCCCTCTCCCTTCCTCTCTGTAAAAAATTAATAAAATATATATTTTTTAAAAGAATTTATCAAAACTGAAAATTTCCTCTAAGAAAGACACTATTTAACAGAATGAAAAGACAAACTACAAACTTGAATTTTAAATTATATATTTAGCAAAGAATTTGTATCCTAACTATGTAAAGAATAATCAAAATTTAGTACTAGGAAAACATATAAGTCAAGTAAAAAAAATGGTCAAAATATTTGAATAGATACTTCACCAAAGTGGAAGTGTGTGTATATATAGTTTAAATGCTATACCACATTAGAATTGCACTTATAAAGAAAATCATTATTATCAACAAGTACTGAAATATTAAACATGGGCATTCAGGAGGGTTATTAACTCATTAAAAGGCAGGAAACAGACTCAAAGTTGGTTACTCCAAGGGGGGACTAGAGCTAGCAGTATCTTATCTCTGGAGGGCAAAGCCCAGATTGGGACCCAGCCAAAATACCACCAAACGGGATTCAGCATCTGAGCTAGAGTCTGAGAACCAGCCACAGGGCTTTCCAAGTTCTCCATCGATGTCTGCCATGTAGGAGCAAATGGACTCCGCCGTCGGGAGGAGGTGACTGGCTGAGAAATGGAGACCCCAGTGAGTTCTGACACATGTACTGGATGCCTAAATATCAAGGCATAGGAATTTTAAAAAGAAAAAATGGATTTAAAAAAAGAGTTCATAATTTGTAAAGATGTGTTGGGTATAGTTTCTATTTTCTCACCTAGCTTCATCAGCAAAGTTAAAATTTGTGTCCCTGTACAAGCCTACTGGTGTAGGAATATCTGTAGTCATAAAACTCTTAGACAAAGGACACTAACAATTACCTATTGCAACATCTGGGTTGCTGTGTTTTATGTTGTGCTATGTTTTATGCTATGTTTCAATAGCTCAGTAGTTAAGAGTGATTTTCTGGGGTCGGATAGCCTGGAATGAAATACCCATTCCATCTCTTCCTGGTTATGTGCCCTTGGCAGGTTACTTGACCTCTCTTCAGTTCCTTAATTGTAATGGAAGTAATACTGCCTACTTCATGGTGTAACTGCCATAAAACCCTGAATCAATTTCTAGTATGTAGTAAGCACTCAATAAACTATATCATCATCATCAGAACGTAATTATACTTGTATGTTACCAATAGAGGCATTTGCATAGCCCTTAGTTATAATTCATTAATAACTGCATAGAAATTTGCTAGCTACGTGGGAGACAGAAATCGCCTATACAATTCATTCTCTTACCTGATAATTATAAAGAAGACATAAAAAAGGCTTTACTTTCCTAATTATAGTATATACTGAAAACCTTCTTATGAGGAAAAATCAAATTCTTCCCTCTTCTTTCCATCTTAAGTCTGAATGATATTGGTTCTATATGTTTATTGAATCTTAAAGGGAAATTTTATGGTTAAGTACTTCCTGCAGTGGAATGTTTTCATTGACAACTTATATTTAACTCGTTTGGAGAATGATCACATAGTTTGACAAGAAGACCCAGCTGGTGTGCTGGCTGCTGAATTACATTTCTGAAGGTGCCTCACGCAAACCGTCCAGTTCCTTTTCAAAGCAATTAAAATATTTCTAATACACATAAGGAATGACTGACAGCAAATTAAAGCAATAATAACATTTATTCCATTATTTTAATTTTTCCGTGATATTTGGGGCCTTTCTGGTAAAAAAAAAAGAAAAAAAGGAAGCTAGGTTTGGAATCATATAGCTATAAAAGACATTAGACATGCATACAGCTAAGTATGACTTTAGGCAAATTACCTAACTTAGGTGGGCTTCAGTTGCATTATCGTAAAGTATTTCACATCATAGGGTACAACAGGCTTGAACCCCCAAAATAGGCCCTAACTCCTGTAGTCTGTGAATGTTACTTTACTTGAAGGGCGGGGGAAGACTTTGCAAGTATGATTGAATTAAGGATTTCAAGGTGGGGAAATTACCCTGAATTATTGGGTTGGGCCCTAAATGCCATCACATGTCTCCTTATAAGAGGAAAGCAGAGAGAGAGACTATACCACAGAGGTGGAGATGGCAACACAAAAACAGGCAGAGATTGGAGTGATGCAGCCACAAGCCAAAGAATCCTGGCAGCTGCCAGACACTGGAAGGGGTGAGGAGCAGACTCTCCCTTGAGTCTTTGGAGGGACAGTGGTCCTGCTGACACCTTCATTTCAGTTTAGTGGTGCTGATTTCAGACTTCATGCTCCAGAACTGGAAGAGATAAATTCTGTTTTAAGACAGCAAGTTTGCTGTAATTTGCTATGGCAGCCACAGAAACGAATATACATATAAATATCATATACACATATTTACATATACTAATATACATACACATACATATGCATATACATATACATATACATATGCATTATATGCAAAGTGTTATTAATTTAGGTCATCTAGGGCCTACTGTGGGGACCTAATGCCTGGGCAAAAACCTTTGTCTTTGTAAGGCTTCTTTCTCCATTCGGTGTCACTGAGCCCAAAACGAAATTGAAACTGAGCGTTCAGTAACACAAGCTTTATTCAAAGGCCAGAGAAGAGAGAAGCGGGAGTCAGACTCACAGATCAGCTTCTCGTTCTAGAGAAGTCCAAGGGGATTATTAAGGGGGTCACATAATGAGGGGGAGGCACGTGCATTCATTTTCGGAAATGGGTCGGTCTCTTTCCCGTAATGGGGCGCCACCCTTTCTTTCCTTCTATGGTCCCAGGGGGACCTGTCATGGCCCAGCGGTGCCAGTCCGCACCCTAATGGTTATGATCAGGGTGTGCGAGGGCAGGGTCTCCTGGAGGCTACACCCAGCACCATCATGGCTCAGGCTGGCTCTGGCTGGTTTTGTTATGTTAGCGCTCTTTCTCTGGTTTTTCCTGTAACTTAAATGGAAAGAGAAGCACACAAGGTTTCAACAGCCAGGGACCTACAGCCATGCTGACAACGCTCCCCCCCGCCCCCCATTATCTACTGCTCCTCATTTTTGAGTAGCTCTGAAGGGCAAAGGTCAGTCTTCAGTAATTGCTTCCTAATGAAATGGGGCGCTTGTGGGGTTTAGATGAGAGGAACAGAAAGTTTCCTGGCCATCTTTAAGTGAGTCAGATTGCCATCTGGCTGTAGTCCTAATTGTTTGTAACCCTGGGAAATTACCATCTGCAGTTTGTTTCTAAGCACTGACTTACAAATTTTGTAATCAATTGAATAGACATGATCCAAGGATTAAAAGAAGGGCTTACACTTCTTATTATGACTACCAAAATAAGTGGGCTTAAAAGTGGACCTAAATTGGGAAGATTTTGTTTAGGATGGGGGTCTGGGACCAGGGTTTGGTATTTTCTAGGATGGCTGTATTTTACTTTAGGACTTCTAGACTCTTCTACTTTTCCTGATGTGTTTATGTAAAAGCAACATTCCTCCCCTGGCATGGCACAAGCTCCTCCTACTCTTGCAGTTAGAACATCCAGTGCCCTTCAATCCTGGAAGACTAGCCCAGCCCAGGAGTGGAGAGCTGTGTGTTGTTCTTCTAGAGCCATGATGGCAGCCTTCTATGACTCCTGAATTAGGAAAGAGATGTTTCTAATTGACTGTAACTGAAATGGAAAGATAAATACATTCTTTCCATTTTCTACGTCACTGGTCCCTAAAAACAGAAGAGTCCTGCCATATTGCATGTCCTAACCACTCCTGTCTATTCTAGGGTTGCCAGTGCTTAGGACTCTGAAATTTAATTGAGAATTCTAAAGACTGGGTCCCAGGACTTCCTTTTATTCACTGTTTTGTTTTGTTTGAATGCAGTACCTAGAAAGAAGCCAAGATTGGAAATTTTTTCCGAGGACTCCAGATGGGTTAAGTTATATGCTTCAGGGACTATCCTAATGACAGTGCAGCCGCTCGCCACTGTCTGGGTAGGTTGAAGATAAAATAGGTACCACACAGCTAGAAGTTCCCTTTGCCCTTAAGTGAAATTGCTGTGGTATATGCCTGTACCCAAGCATAAATATATAGGGTGTTAATACCAACCAGTGAGGGTTCTACCAAAGGGTCCCATGGTTTCCATGGGTCAAACTATACTGGGCATATTCCCAGAAAGGAATCATCCCTGCATAAGGAGTGGTAATTGGGTAGTTGTTGTCAAAATCATGTGAGTGATTAAATTAGAATTTTAGGTTCCTGTATATTAATAAGGTGAGCCAAAGTTTTATCAGCTCGGTGGGTAAGAGTGTTGGCTAAATTGCCATTATTATCTATTTTCCAGGGTACCTCCACATATTTCATTGCCAAATGAATCTTTTTTTAAAAAATATATATTTTATTGATTTTTACAGAGAGGAAGGGAGAGAGATAGAGAGTTAGAAACATCGATGAGAGAGAAACATCAATCAGCTGCCTCCTGCATATCTCCCACTGGGGATATGCCCACAACCAAGGTACATGCCCTTGACCGGAATCGAACCCAGGACCCTTCAGTCCACAGGCCGACGCTCTATCCACTGAGCCAAACCGGTTTCGGCGACCAAATGAATCTTTGAATGGTAGGACATCTGCCTCCCAGTGGCCAATGCCATTTAGTAATCTATTTTCCCAATGAACTGACTTATTAACAGAGATAATTTCCTTGCCAGTATCATTGTTTATGGGGTGAGGCTATGTATGGTTGGTGATATTGTACTCTACAATGTTATTTCCCAGATGGGAGAAATTGCTCCTAAAAATGGTCCTGAGCCAAATTGATTTCTAATGCACAGGGATAGGCTTGTTATAACCTCCGGGTACCTGGTTGCTTCTTCCTTTTTAAGCCACTGAGTGTAGCCTGTGGGTGCCCCTCAATCTCCTATCCCATCACCCCAGTTGTTTGCTGTGCTGGTGTATATAGTCAAATCCTGCATATAACCCATTGCTGTGCATTAGGGAGGCTAAACTTAGAGGTATAGCTATGAGATGAGGGTCCTCACAAGTATGGTTTTTGGGGTACATATCCAACAGTTTGATAGGTTGTCTATCTCTGCTACCTTTTGAATGGCCAGGGCTCATGGATGTTTAAAATTGGTTGTGGTAAGTTCAGGGATAATGACTGTGAGGAAAGTGAGGAAGAAGTTTGGACGTGGATGTTCATAGTTTTAGGACTTATGTTATGAGTTACTGCATCTCAGGGAGGAATCTTCCTGTAAGAGAAAAGTGAAAATAACAAACTAAGGAGGGAAAGTATCAGTTTAATGAATACAGGATGGGCCCTTTTGGCTCTTTCTATTTTCTCATTTGCCCATACTAATGAATTGACTCCTTTGAATGTGATTGGTCCATCCTGTTTCTTTAAGGTTTGCAAGACTAGACCTATGAGATGGCTCCTTTCCTTGGGTACTTGCAGTTTAATAACTTTGTTTTCTAGATAAATTGAAGCTCCTGCTCTGTATAATAATTCTCTTCTCAATAGAGGGACCAGATATTCTGGGATCCAGAGTAAGAGTGGGACAAGGTCTTTCCATCTAGGTCACATTCTAGGAGCTCAACGAAGGGTCTTTTGGTTCCCCCCTATTTTGTATTTCTCCTGTTTAGTGTTAAAGACTGCGCAGGTGGCCCTGTGCCAACTAAGAAGTCAACCTTTTGATGCCCGATTGTCCTCAGGGCCAATTCTCAGGGTCTTTAGAGGGGGTGAACTCCTGACCTTGTGCCCAAGGTCCCCTGGCCCAGCCCTGACTGGGAACAAGCACCTCGCAGGGTGGGGCACACAGGACGTCAAACATCGATAGCATTGTAATATCTCAGTCACGTTCACTGAAATGTATTTTGCCTGTTTGGCATCTCCCTATGATAGTAAAGCTAAAAACCGTAGACTTTTCTTTAGAACGCATTGATTCATAGGGTTTTCTATGAGGAAAATAAATGTCATAGGAATAATACCATCTTTCTCATTTGCCCATACTAATGAATTGACTCCTTTGAATGTGATTGGTCCATCCTGTTTCTTTAAGGTTTGCAAGACTAGACCTATGAGATGGCTCCTTTCCTTGGGTACTTGCAGTTTAATAACTTTGTTTTCTAGATAAATTGAAGCTCCTGCTCTGTATAATAATTCTCTTCTCAATAGAGGGACCAGACATTCTGGGATCCAGAGTAAGAGTGGGACAAGGTCTTTCCATCTAAGTCACATTCTAGGAGCTCAACGAAGGGTCTTTTGGTTCCCTCCTATTTTGTATTTCTCCTGTTGAGTGTTCAAGACTGCGCAGGTGGCCCTGTGTCAACTAAGAAGTCAACCTTTTGATCCCCTATTGTCCTCAGGGGCAATTCTCAGGGTCTTTAGAGGGGGTGAACTACTGACCTTGTGCCCAAGGCCCCCTCGCCCAGCCCTGACTGGGAACAAGCACCTTGCAGGGTGGGGCACACAGGACTTCAAACATCGATAGCATTGTAATATCTCAGTCACGTTCACTGAAATGCATTTTGCCTGTTTGGCATCTCCCTATGATAGTAAAGCTAAAAACCATAGACTTTTCTTTAGAATGCATTGATTCATAGGGTTTTCTATGAGGAAAATAAATGTCATAGGAATAATAC
>NW_006289395.1:4784990-4791236 GCF_000327345.1 Myotis davidii
ATGGAAAAGATGTATTACTGTTTACTGTTTATTAAAGTAAAATGCCTCCAAATTTTCAAATTTAATATTTAACATTAGTAAAACAATATCAAGAATTTATCACTTTCTACTTCATTGTAATATATAGTATATTTACATCAATAAAATAATATCTGTTTTCCCTAAAATAATCACCCACACACAAATGGATGAGAGCGGCTGACTGACAAGCTTTAAGGAGAGGAATCCTGGTCAGTGAGGAGAACTGAGTCCATGATGGCAGAAAGGAATTCTTAAATTTCTTTCTAAATAACTATGCTAAGCCCCCATTTAACATTGTCAATAAGACTTTAAGGGAAATGACATTTAATGAAATCAATTTTATCAAAGGTTAGTTTTGTGTGAGTGGTTAAGATGTCACAAGTAGGCATCCACTCCATTTGTGGTTAAAAAGATGATGATTTCTCTTTATAGTGTAGGTCTGACCTGAGATGTGAAGCTTTTTCATTGTATTCATAAATTGTTACAAAGGAAAATATATTTATATTCCTGTTATTTTTAAACTTACCTTTCCAAATTATTATTATTTAGAAGATAACCTGGTGAAAATATAATACTGATGAAATAAAAACAAAGCAGTTAGTATTTTTCTCTATAGGAGCCGTGATAAAAGTGGCTTATGTAAAAGCAAAACTGTGGACCAATGGATTGAAAAGGGAAAATGCCAAAGAAGTAATCTTCCTTCAAAGTACTAGGTGATTTTGTTTACAGCACTGAAACAATCGTCTGAGGTGGCAACTATGTGCAAAGAGATATATAATTTTACCACTTTAAACTGTTTTTTGTTCAGCAGACATTAATGAAAACATTAAATATTTCTGAGAAAAATAAATTTGCTTTGCAAGATGCTGTATTCTGTTCTATCTAGTTATGGAAAAGGACCAATGGATTGAAAAGGAAAAATGCCAAAGAAATAATCTTCCTTCAGAGTACTAGGTGATTTTGTTTACAGCACTGAAACAATCGTCTGAGGTGGCAACTATGTGCAAAGAGATATATAATTTTACCACTTTAAACTGTTTTTTGTTCAGCAGACATTAATGAAAACATTAAATATTTCTGAGAAAAATAAATTTGCTTTGCAAGATGCTGTATTCTGTTCTATCTAGTTATGGAAAATTAGAGATTAAATATATTTTAATTAAAAGTATTTTACACAAAAGGGCTTTTATTAACTTTAAAGTTTAATTCTTTTTGTGAGTCAATTATTCATTTTTTGTCATGTATTCATAACCACAGTTTCATTATTCACATCATTTTTAAAGCCATAATTCAGATATAGCTTTAAATCAACTCTACAGGCCGGTAAAAACTTCTCTTTGAGAGCTTTTTAAAAACTTATAACATCTAAATAAAGTGAAGCATTTTTCATTTTAAGAACAAATTTCATAGATACATTTTTCATGTGAGAATGTGTCAATATGTTTATTGAAGATAAGCTTTAAATTTTATATATTTTAACATAATTTGCTTAAATAAACACAAAAAGTAGGAATAGAATAAATTTCCAGTTTTCAGATACCTATGTAATTTGGAAGTCAGGGCCCAGCTATACAATTATTAAAATTATTTTCTTTAACAAGTAATGAAATAAGAAACACACACTAAATCTCTTAGTAAATACAGTAATATTTACCCCACCTATTTAAAAAAAAAAAAACCACTCCTTGGAGCAATTAAATAGTGTGGAAGCAAAAATTATTCTACATTATGTTTGAGGAAGGTGATATATTTGAGGAAGATAGTATTGTGGCCAGACAGGGACTATTCATGACATTTAGATTGATTTTATATCTTCTATATATTTTAATTGGTTATTATAATAGATATTAAGTGTCTCAAGTTAACAAATTATAGAAGTAACATTAACATAAAATAATGTGGTTAATTTAACATTTTATTCTTTACTAGAGGCCCAACGCATGAAATTTGTGCTCTGGCGGGGGGTGGGGGTGTGTTCCTCAGCCTGTCCTGCACCCTCTCACAGTTCAGGAGCCCTCAGGGGATGTCCAACTGATGGCTTAGGCCTACTCCCCACAGCAGTTGGACATTCTTAGCACTGCTGGGGAGGCAGGAGAGGCTCCTGCCACCACCGCTGCTGCGCTTGCCAGCCATGAGCCCGGCTTCTGGCTGAGCAGTGCTCCCCCTGTGGGAGCACACTGACCACCAGAGGGAAGCTCCTGCATTGAGCATCTGCCCCCACTGGTGGTCGGTCCGCATCATAGCAACTGGTTATTCTGCCATTAGGTCCATTTGCATATTAGCCTTTTACTATATAGGATATTTATTTTTGATATTCAAATTAATGGCTCTTTCTTGTTTCTCTAGTACGCTTTGGCTATAAAATGAGTTTCCTGCCATTAATCATTTTATTTATATTCAACTTTGCATATGTGTTATGAAACTTAATTAGGTCTTTGATTTTTTTTCATTAAAGTAAATAAGTATTATCTTAAAAATGAGCATTCATTCTATCGAGTTATTTTTAGTAATTAGATAATAGTTGTAAAGCTTCTTTTTAAAATACAAAGTACTATATAAATAAAAAGGTTTCTAATAGATATTTCTGCAAGTAATTAGTAATAAAGTATTATTATGAGCCATTTCCAAATCATTAGAAAAATCTTCATTATACCTGTAATAAAAACTCCTATTTTAATAAAGTAATACATGATTTGAATATAAGTAAATATTAGTGTTTATGTGATTAAGATTTTACTATTTTATTTATATTATAGGAACTATATTTTCCTTGTGATTTGAGCTTTTAAGTTAAGCATAATTAAATATACTATCAATAATGGTGATTCTGCTGGAAAAGAAAAGAAGTGCCATGTTTTATTGTTTTTTTCCGCAGATGACAGAATGAAGTACTATGTGACCATATTACTTATGGTCTGGGAGAGAATAGAGAGGCAAGAGGTTGGCTGGAGGAGGAGGGAGGTGACAGAGAATGTGGAAAGGGACCTGTAGGGTCTAGGGGGGACTAGTGGGCATGGTTGGACGCAGGAATCCTCTGGATGGTGAAGCAGGAGGCCTCAGGGGCCACGAGATGGATGGCCTGGTGGCATCCAGGGAAATAGACAAGAAGATGTGAGAATATCTGACGTTCAAGAGGAGATGGAACCCGAGACCATGAGGCCTTGCTGGTCCTTTCCAGTGTCTAGCTGAGCTGTTGCATGCCTTTCCTAGAACTCCATGATGGCTCCTTCATTCCTCTGTCCATTCCCTCACTACCCCCAGGGGCACCCTCCTAATGACTAAACCAGTCATATTACTAATCCCCTCTGCCTTCAGGCGATGGGCCCTAAGTCATCGTGGCCGTGACCCCGTTTCTATGTCTGTTTCTCAGGTTGCAGGTGATTCTCCCTGCACAGCTTTGTAAAGATGGACCACACCTGTGGTGCAATGCGGACAGGGCACTCGGCACTCGGAGAATTGCTTTTCCATCCAATGCATCGCTCTGAGGATGAGCCTTCTCTCCACCTTCCTGGGCCAGTGAGCGCAGCGTCAGGGCCTCCGACACACTCTGCTTTACTTGGGGTCCGTCCTCACTCTCTGGCCTCCTCCGCACTAAAAGGGGTGCCTCCTTTCCCCACCTGGTGTTCGGATCCCTGGCCCCTGGCTCCCCATGCGGACCTGGGGTTTCTGGTTACTCTTACTACTTGGACTTTAATTTTTTTTTCTTTGCTTGTTTGCACCTGGAGGCATCCTTTCTTATCAGTTCTCCTGCGTTTAAAGATCTGTGCCTCTATTTTATGCAGTATTCCCACTGCTGATGTAAAGGAAAGGCCCTCAGATCTGCTTGGGCCGCTCGGCCCCAGACGTGCCATTGAGCCCAGACTTTGTCTTGGCATCGCCTTCTGTCCTCCCTCCGTCCTGCTTGTTGGTGAGCCTGTCTCCCTTCACAAGCTGCTCTAGGACTGACACCTTGGCCGTTTCACTTTTGTGTCCCTGGTGCCTGACACAATGCAGGGAAGATGCTAATGAAATGGGAGAATGAGAGGGAGAAGGGTAGGGGGAGGGAAACAGGGAGCGGGGGAGAGGGGTAATTGAATGTGTGTTAGCCTCAGAGTAGTGAAGGAGAGGTGTCATGTTGAATGTGAGAGAGAGTCAGATCCGGGAACTTAGTCTTGAGGTACAGACACTCCTATCTGGCTGTGCGACCTACCAAATGAAGCGGCTTCAAGAATTGCAAAAGGCCAAACAGTAAACCCTGAAAGTACTGCCTCGCTTTAAAGTTATGTTTGCATCCGAAGTCAGCCACACCTCCCCGGCCTGATCCTACAATAACTCTTTTCTCAAATGTCACAGTATCCTGGCATGAACGTCATACAGGAGAGCCGGGCCCAGGCAGCTGCTTGTTTTGATAGGAGCCGAATCAACTTCTTTTTCAATGAACACAAGCTCTGCATAGGGCCAGGGGTTTCCCTCAGCTGCTTTCTGAATCTCTCAAAGCTCATCTGATGACATTGTAGTGAGACCCCATGCTCCCGCTCCCCGGCCTGGACACCCTCTTCAGCGTGCTGCTCACCTTCTCTGACCTCAGACAGACAGAGACAGACAGACAGAAGGCCTTGCTGACCAGGGACTTGGCTTCCCCTCTCACTTGCTTGCATCCCAGCAGCAGAGGTGACTGGAAACCACACACCTCCCAGCGGCCAGCCCGTCCCACAGGACTGGATTCTGAGGCGATAAAAGAAGCTGAGGCAGAGTGGGGCCTGGAGACCCCAGATCTGTCTCCTGAAGTGTAGCAACCATTAACCAGTCCCTCCACTGGGAGGAGAAGGCAGGGGAGGGACACCGGAGAGCAGGTGGCCGCTCTGGCTCTGGGGTGAGTGGGCCCGGAACCTGTGTGGCACCCGGCCACAGCCTCCTCTCCAGTGGACCCTGAAATGCTACTTTCTCAGCCAAGAAGCCTGTCATACCAGCCGGGCAACAGGCAACTGATAGCAAGGCTGCCATTGGCAGAGAACTTGAAAAGGCGCAACCAATACCTCCTCATCCCTACCTGGATCCGCTACACCTGTGTGTGCCCACCGGGCTCCTGGGCCCATTAGCTTAGCTAAACCAAGATCATGGAGAAATGTGGGAAGGAGAGTGCATCCTTGCAGACCTCAGCTCACAGGAGAAAGATGATGAAGGTGATAATGAAGGTACAAGGAGTGACAGCCCCTGCCAATGCTCTAGGCAGGAAGTCAAAACAATGTGGAGGTGTGGCTTTTCCTCCACCGCCTCTAGACCTCTCCGAATTGAATGGTGGGGTCATCTGCTACGCTGAGGTTTTGTGCCTGCGGAACATTCCATGAGGAGGGGATAATTTGTGACAACATGCAAGCTACTCACCCAGTTAAATGCAACGGTTCATGGTTACAGTTCTGTGGGCCAGGAGCTGAGTGAGGCGAGAGCTGTGACCGCTCCCTGCTGTATTCCCACAGTCTGGTTAACATCTGCCAAGTACTGTGTCCTCGGAATTGAGTCTGGAACTCAAATAGGGCCCCATGGAAGGCGGCCCCCCTACCCCCACTGCCACTTTAGATGCCTCCATTCTGACTGGTTCATCCCTGACTGGTTCATCCTTGAGTGCTAGGGTAAGAGTCTCCTCCCTCTGCCACAGGCCACCGGGAATGCAGGCGGGTAAGCCCACTGCAGCCAGACTGCCGGCTTAGCTGGAAGTGCCATTTACTCATTCAGCACGTGAACAGAACACCTGTGCTACCTGGGGACACCAGGCTCTGGGGCAGGCGGGCGGGTGGGGCAGGACTGCTTACAGCAGCCCTCAGCATCTTCCCGGTCCACGCCCTGAGCATCTCCCAGGTCCACACTGAGCAGCGGTGCCTGAACTGGAGGGGTATCGGCATCTAAAGCACAGCTTTCCCTGGTTCCCAGCACAGCATCGGGGTGAGGAGCTCTTCCAGCAGAAGCAGGAAGAAACGCTGCCCTCCACAGGGGCCCAGTCAGCATAGGGCTCCCTCTGACCTGCATCCCCAAGTCTGAACTCTGAAAGCCACAGCAGTTAGCTGTCTAACCGAGGACCGACATTAACCAGAGGGGTCACCACTCCAGACACAAAACAAAAATTCAGCTGCACCAAGCTCCTTAACACACACACACACACACACACACACACACACACACACACCCCCACTGGAAAAATAATGGAAAGAGGGAGTACATGTAGTAGGAAAAGAAATTGATAAAGAAGAG
>NW_006289395.1:4792225-4797107 GCF_000327345.1 Myotis davidii
GAGGCAGGTTCTGAGTGCAATTAGACTAAAAGCAGGAGATTAGGTTCTAATTCAGGCTCCGCTGATTAGACGGAGCAGGTCCCCAACCCTCGCTGAGCCTCGGAATCATCTGCGGAATGAGACGGTGGGAGAAGAAGGAGATGCCGTCTGTCTAGGGTTGCCCGTTAAAATACGGGACTCCCGTTAAACTTGAATTTCAAATAAATTGGAGAAACTTGTTCAGTGGGTCTCCTGCAATATTTATCCCATACAGTAGTTTTGATTGCTACATTTGGCAACCTTAGGGCTGCAGAAGTTGGAGTTTTCAATTACAAAGGAGGTAACAAGGGGTGATCTTTGTGAGGGACATGGCACATCGTACAGGACTGGGGCAGGTCCCTCCTGGAAGCCGGGCCGTGTCCTGACACAGTTTCCAATGCCCAGCACGTGGGCTCATGGTAAGGGATGGTCTGTGGAGCTGGGTGTGGTGGTTCAGGGGTGTTTAGTGGCATCATTAGTGCAGCAGTGGATGGGGGAGGTGGCTGAAAGGAAGACTGCAAGTACCTGTGGCAAGTGCAGCCTGAATAAGCCTGTCTGGGCTGCTCTCTGCTGACCCGGACATAGTCAGCGAGGCCTACTGAGCGGAATATGTCAGAGCAGCGAGACGGAGCCCACAGGTGGTCAGAGCAGGGGTGTAGGGGAATGTGCATGATGGAGAAGTAGTGGTAAGTGACAGTGTGGTGACATTACTGAAGTGACTTTTCCCTCAGATTATAAAAATATATGTGCGTTTGAAAATTGAGAAAAATGCAGAAAAATATTAAGATAGAATTTATTCATCACTCCACAACCCATAGATAACCACAAATATTATTTAATTCTGTACTCACAGTATTTCTGCTAAAAGTATATACATACATATTTAGAAAATAAAACCCATATTATACTTTATTTATAATTGTGTATCTAGCTTTTCCAAATTGTTTTATTTTGAGTATTACCTCATGTCTTTAAATATTCTAATGTCTATTTGTTATCAACTTTTGGGTGGGCCATAATTTCTTATACCAACCCCTAAATGTTCAAAATTTAAGTTGTTTTTTTAGTTCCTTGGCATTATAAATAAAGCTGTTATTTAATTGTACAAATCTCTGATTATTTTCCCGGGGTATTAGAGTGAAATTGCTAGATCAAAGCTCATGTGTGTGAAAAGGTATTTTTAAAAGTATTAACATTTATTGAGCACTTACTATATGCTCTGCACTGTTTTCAGTACTTAGCCTGTGCTAAATCCTTGTATCCCTATAGCATTAAAGGTTGAGATACTGTTTTCCTCATGTTAGAGAAGAAGAAACTGTAACACAGAAAAATCAAAACACCAAAGTTTCACACCTAGAGCGTGAAAGAAAGAGGAGGGATTTGTCACAATCCTAGGCATCTCCAGTCCCACTGTCTAATTGTCCTTCACTGCTGTTCACCATTTTTCATTGGTAGCTTTCAACGCTCATCTGAGCACTGGGAGATACAAAGAAATGGCATATATTTATCTTGGGCATTTGGATAACTGATAGATTGTTTCATTTGTATTTTTTATAACTATAGATTGAATTTTTATATTTATTTTAAAATTGCATTTTTCTTATAAAACTGACATTTTTAATGTGAGGGTGACTGTCTTTTACTTTTTGCTATATGTGTATGTATATAAGCATGTATGCATGTATATGCATTTCTGTGTGTATGCATACATTTTCTATGTAGAGGATACTAATATTAACCCTTTGCCTACCATAAATATTGTGTTATTCCAATACAGTGTTGCCATTTGATTTTACAGTGGTATTGATGTCTTTAATTTCTATATACCCTAGAATTTTTTATTGTTCCTTACTTTAAATATTTTTACTTAAAAATTGCTTGTCTTTAATACTTATATTTTCTTTTAACTATGTTGTGATTTTTTTCCCAAATATTTGATCCACTTGGAATTTGTTTTATTGATGTTATTTTGTTGTTAATAATATAACTGATTTTTTAAGACCAATAACCAAGTTTCCCAATAATATTTACTAATTAATGTATCATTTCTCCAATTATTTGAAAGGTTACTTCTATTATATACACTTTGGTTGCTTTCTATTATTTTCCATTTCTCTTTTTATCCATCTTATGACATTGCCCCAATTTTATAATTTTATTAACATTTAGCAATGTCTGCATTGCTCATCTTTTAAAGAAAATTGTCTATCCTCATTCTTTACGTTTTTGGATAATCTTCAAAATTATGTTATACATCACAAAATTATATCATTTTGAACTTTATTGAAAATACCTTAAATTTATCTATTATTTGGAAAAGAAATACATTTATAAATAATGTCTTTCCTTCAGGAATAAAACATTTCACTTTTGATCCTTTCATATATTTTGATAAAGTTTTGTAGTACTTTTTTTACATAGACCCTAAATATTTTTTGTTAGTTAATTTCTAGCTGTTTTTTTATATTTTTTACCTATTTGAATAATTCTCTCTTGCTGGAAGCCAATCCATTCTTGCTGCTTGACGCAGTCGTTGCAGGGAAGAAACATCTGCACAGCATGTTTCAAGGGACCTGGGGTATACGGCATTCTGTTCTTAATATGTTTGCTCCCCTTCTTAACGCTATGTGTTTTAAACAGGACCACCTCCCAGAGAAAGGTTGTTTCCCCAGGTGAGGATTTTTATCAGTAAACCCTTTAACTAAGTGCCAGGCGGGTAGTTAATCACTTTAACTATGAAAGCTGGCCCCCAACATATGGCGCCTCAAACAGGATTCCCTTAGGTAAGCCCCCCCGCTCCCACTCCGCACTCAGGATGGATAGGACGCCACCGTAGGAAGAGGGTGGATAGTCTTCGCCAACTCCGTCCACACCTTTGGGAACCCCTGGACCTATTGGGGCTGGCCCCCAACTCTCTCTTTTAACAAAATTCTCTTTGGTTGTTTGAAAGGTCCAAAAGCTTTTGTGGCAGTGGTAGTTGGAGCCTATTTAGTTTTAGGCAACTTTCTGTGTAACTTACTGGTTCGAATAAATTTTAGTAGATTCTCTCAGTTTTCAAAAGAGAAAACTTCCTCAAGTGAAAATGACAACTCTAATTGCCATTAACTACCTATCTTCTTTCAGTTGTTAGTTTTATTTCTTTGGATTGAACTTCCAAAACATATGGTATAATCCTGGTGATGGCAGATGTGTGGCAGGTGTGTACCTGATTGCACTGAAAAGTTCCCTGGTGCCAAAGCCGGTTTGGCTCAGTGGATAGAGCGTCGGCCTGTGGACTGAAAGGTCCCAGGTTCGATTCCGGTCAAGGGCATGTACCTGGGTTGCGGGCACATCCCCAGTAGGAGGTATGCAGGAGACAGCTGATCGATGTTTCTCTCTCATCAATGTTTCTATCTCTCTATCTCTCTCCCTTCCTCTCTGTAAAAAATCAATAAAATATATTTTTTAAAAAAAAGAAGAAAAGAAAAGTTCCCTGGTGTTTCATCATTGCATGTAGTCTTCAGTGGGTTAAAACAAATCCTTTTCCTCGGGTTAAGAATTATCCCCCCCCTCCCCCCGGCCCTACTGTGCTAATATTAATATTTGATTTTTGTCTAACATATCTTTGATTATAATGCTTAGATGATTTTTTCCCTCTGGCCTGTTTATGTAACATATTTTAATAGTAGTTTTCCTAATAGAAACACATTCTTTTGTTCTTTAGAAAAAAATGCAATTCCATCTTGATTTTTTTTTTAATGTGATATCAGATTCAAGTTCCTAATGTCTTCTTTCTGATTATACAGTGGGAAAGTAGTTTGTGTTTCTCTTCTCTTGTGTGATGGTTGTCAAGACTCAGAACCAGGTTATAATAATTTTAGAAACCTAATTAACAAGCTTTGGAGCTTCTTCTGTTCTTTCAAACAGTTTACAGAGTAGAGAATTATCTGTTCTTCAAAGTTGGGAAAAATTGTTTATAAAACATTTGGGCCAGAACCTTTTTTAGAGGTAAACCTTTGACAGCGCTTGCAATCCCTCCCCTAGTTACTTTTCTATTCAGGTTGTCTGCTTCACCCTAAGTCAATTTTGGTCATTTATATTTCCCAAGAAAATCACTGATTACATTGAGGTTTTCAAGTTTATTGGCATAGAACAGTGCATCATATTCTGTTATAATGCTTTAAACCAGTGGTTGTCAACCTTCCTAATGCCGCGACCCTTTAATACAGTTCCTCATGTTGTGGAGATCCCCAATTACATTGTTACAAATTGAACATAATGAAAGCATAGTGATTAATCACAAAAACAGGATGTAATTATGTGTTTTCCGATGGTCTTAGGCGACCCCTGTGAAAACGTCGTTCGACGCCCAAAGGGGTCGTGACCCACAGGTTGAGAACCGCTGCTTTAAACTTTCTCTCATCTATAGCGTCATTCCCTTGTAACTAATGTTGTGCCTTTGTGTTTTCTCTTTAAAGTTTTTAGTTAAATTTGTAGAGTTTGTTTATCTTGTTGGTTCAATTACTAATAAGGTCCAAATATCAGACTTTTACAATTAATTTTGAGTTTTTCCTCTTTCCTAATGAATTTCTTCTTCATTATTTTCTCCTTTCTGTCTTCCTAAAGCTTGTTGTTTGTTTGTTTTTAAATACTAGAGACCCGGTGCACAAAAATTTGTGCACTCGGGGGTTAGGGGGTCCCTCAGCCTAGCCTGTGCCCTCTCGCAGTGTGGGACCCCTCAGGAGATAACGACCTGCTGGCTTAGGCCCGCTCCTGGGTGGCAGAGGGCAGGCCCAATCCCTAGGTGCAGTCCCTGGTCGGGCTCAGAGCAGGGCCGATTGGGGAATTGGGACGCCGCCCCCTGTCATGCACAGAGCAGGGCAGA
>NW_006289395.1:4797693-4806828 GCF_000327345.1 Myotis davidii
AGACCCTGATCAAAAATTATTTTAAAAAAGAATGAGAGTAAAATAATAATTTACAGATACACAAAAACTGAAATTTTTATACAACAGACCTTCACTAAATGAACATTAAAGGGTGTACTTCAGCCCAACTGGTGTTGCTCAGTGGTTGAGTGTCAACCTATGAACAAGGAGGTCATGGTTTAATTCCCAGTCAGGCATATACCTGGGTTGCAGATATTATACATTTTGTTGATTTCAGAGAGGAAAGGTGAAGGAAAGAGAGAGATAGAAACATCAATGATGAAAGATAATTATTGATCAGCTGTCTCCTACACTCCCCACACTGGGGATTCGAGCCTGTAACCCAGGCATGTGCCCTGACTAGGAACTGAACAATGACCTTCTGGTTCATAGGTCAATACTCAACCACGGAGCCATGCCGGCTGGGCCCTAAAGCTTGTTTAGCTATTCTTTTTACATATTTTAGTCAAATGGTTAATTATTTGACATTTATCCCTTCTTAATAATAATGAAAATATTGAAGACTGTGCAATTGCTTCTGAGTATAACTGTGGCAACATCCTACAGTTTTTCATGGTCAACTTTCTTGTCAATATTTTCATAGTTCAGAATTATACAACCTCACCTTTTAAGTACAAAAGCTATTTAAGTAACATTTTGTCTTAATATTACAAGGTTGAATTTGTTTTATTTAAATTGGCATTAGTAATTTATAGTTTTGAGTTTTATGTTTTACTGTAGCATGTTTAAATCATGCTACTATAAAATTTTGCTTTGGGGATTATACGTACTAAGTTGATTTTGTGAATAAATATGTGATCAGTTCCTACTAATGTATCATGGGCATTTTAAAATAAAGTGGATTCCATATTTTAGACTCAAATTTGGGTTAGGTATATTATATTATTAGCTTTCTTACTTAAATTCATTATAATCTTAATTATTTGTGACTTTCAGCATCTATTAAAGACTAAGAATGGTATATTAAAGCATATTATGATGTTTCCGTTCATTTCTCCTTGTATTTTTATTTGATGTCTTTTAGTACTTCCATGTAATGTTTTCAGTTATGTGTATAAATTACATTTTCACGGTGGGGTGTGTGTGCCTTTTGAAGTATAATATGGCATAATCCAATTGCCTTTTTCTGTGTAAAATATTGTGTCTTTTATTTTACTTTAATATAAATATTTTCACTCACCTTCCTTTGAGTGTCAATTTGTGGCTAAATCTTTATCAATTTTATTTTTATCTTTTCTGACTAATTTCACTTACTATGTGTTATCTTTAAAGAAACCGACTAATAATACCTGTTTCTTATAGCTGTTTAAAGAATTAAATGAAATAATATAATTAAAATGATTAGTATAGTATTTGGCACATAGAAAATACTAAGCACCAACTAATAATAGTACTAAACAGCATGCACTGAGTGTTTAAAACAAGGTATAATTTACAAATTGCAATGAAAGACTACATAGCTTATTTGCTTTTCTTGTCACATGTTGTATTTTAGGCATTATTCCTCACCTCTTGTTTCATGCTTTCTCTTTTTTATATCCCTTTCTTTGCTCTCTCCTTGTTTGTTCACTTGACTCTCTCACCAGCGGGCCAGGAGGCACTGTGGTAAGTGGATGCTACAGTGAGCAAAGTATATTGGTCTGACCTCAGGGCCTACCTTCTGGCAGGCAGACACAAATCAAATCATCACCCAAACAACATGGAACATTACAACCATGATAAGTGCTTTGGTGTGTGTGGTGAAGGTAAAATCGCAACCACCATTTGGATTCATATAAACATTGGCAAGCACTGGCATTAAGAGGTTTCCCTAAACAGCACATGATTGGACAGTGGCAGGTTAATTCCTTCATCATCAACATTTCTTGCATAAAATGTCAGGAGTCTCTAATAGTGAAAATACAGAGAAATGTTGCCCTCTGATGAGATTCAGCATTTCAAGGGAGAGTAACAGAACTCAGCTTCTTGGGTAACATGTCCACGATCCCAGGCGGCAGATCTCCCACACCGGACAGGAAAGAACCCGACCCTGCTGGTCATGAGATGTATGGTGTGTCATCCATGCGCTGAGTACTGTGTGAGCAGTACAGGTACCATGGAAATGGGGTGTGCTTCCTGCATCGGGGGCTGCCAGCCGGACGAGGAGCGCTACAGGGGTGACTGTGGGCAACAGAGGACTTGGCAATGGGACACCAGGTTGGGGGCAATGACAGCCCCCTCCGAACACTGAAATGCAGAAAAGCTACGGTATCTTTTCCCTGTCAGAACTGTCTAAAGATGGAATGAGTTTTCTCATGAGAAAATAGGGTTTTCTCTCAACTGGTTCTAGCAGTTGGTCCTTCAACGTCTTTATCTCGCCTTTTATATCAATTCTAGATGCTCCATATGCATGACTTTTTTAAGTGTTTGCTGGGAGAATTTTCAAAGATTCAGAAAGGTACTGAAATTCTATAATAATTATCCATGTAAGCAATCCTCAATTCTATTAAACGTTAACACTTTTGAAATCTGCTCTAGCTCTCTTTAAGAGGTGAAATGTTAAAGATACACGTGAGGCCACCTTTGTCCTCTATGGGCCCATTCCCTTCCTCTAGCCTCAGCGTTTTCACTGCAAACATCCACTGAAGTTTCTGCCTGTCTTTCCCGTCCATGTATTTCTGTATTTACTGAATACGTATGTCTGCTTGTTTTTCTAAAACTTTTACCCTAATATGCGTTCTTGCTCAGACCTCCTCCGTGGCTCCCCACTGCCTATCCCCCTGGTTCTCCAATCACACTGATCTTCTGAATCCCCTTGGGAGTTTCACAATTATATAAAAAGATTCCAGAGTTGTCCTTGGGGACTTCTGAATTTCCCAGGGCTTCGTGACCTTGGAGCTGTTAGCACTTGGTACTGCACAGTTCTTTGATCTGGGACTGTCCTGTGCATCGTAGAATGTTTGGCAACATCGTTGGCCTCTATTCATTGGGTGTCAGCAGCATGCACCCCCGCCCCAGCTGCCACATCCAAAAATATCTCCAGACATTGCTGAATAAACCATGGCCTTTATTTTTGATGGTTCTAATGCTTTGACATCTAGGCCTTCCTGACCCTGGAGGGTCCTGCCCTTCCCAGGGTTAGCCAACTCCTAGAGATAGTGAGCAAATCATCCACAGAGTGTTTTTCAATTACAAACCAAACAAACCAGAGCACACACTCTAACTACCTTCTTCATGGAGTTCTCACACTCCAGGCACCACCCACCTTCCTCAATCACTCCAGACCAGGTCCCAGGCACCTGGGACAGCCCCGCTTGCCCAGAGCTTGCTGAAATGATTCCAAGTAGCCAATCCTAGACCTGCTTACTATGCCTCACTGTTCCTTCCACAGAAATCACAATGAAATCTCATGCCCACCGTCCTCCTGCCGGCTCCTGACCAATGCTGGTGCTCTCTGTAGCATGCCCCGTCCTCGTAGGAACTGTGAGTGATGACCTCCCTTTGGATGGCAGTTGTTTCCTGGTCTGTTGGCCTTGCTGTATCTCAAGTTTTCTATGAACTACAGTATATTTTAAAGCAATCGTCCAGTGCCTTCTGGTGCAAAATGACCCCAGGTTGAGAATGACTAGGTTAACCTGAAACCTGGACACCTGTAGCCTTAAAAATATTATCCAGGTGATGTGACATCAACCATTTGGGGGAGCCCTAACCTTTAGGCTTTATGCACAGGGACGGAGGCCTGGCAGTCAAGGCTTGCTGCAGCCTGACCCATGGAGCAGGAATTCCTTCTGCCCTCCTGGTAGCGCTTGGCTGCTCTGGTCCCCACTCCCCCGCTCCCCCTGCTCGGCAACTGGTCCGTGGCTCCATGCTGACCCCTCTCCTGCCAAACCTTTGTTCCAGGTGCAGACTCGGGCTTCTCTAATGACCTCTCAGACTTCTAATCTCGGAGGTATTTTTAAAAATGATCAGTTTGCTTCCTAAAGGAATGAACTCACCACTTCTTAGTCATGACACATCTGAAACTGCTGGAATGCTACTTCTTGCCTTGACGGTTTACAAACCCTCATGCAAATGTGAGACAGTAGTTGCAAATCTGTACTCTCCTAACGCGTGCAAAGGCATCGCTTAGTTTCATTTCCTCTCTCTTGCTATGGACGCTTGATTCCTGCCTCCCTCTTGCACTAGACTGAGGCTTTACAAGGTTAAAGATCAAGTCTATTTTTCCCTCATTGTATTATCTGCATTAGTTAGCATACTGTCTGGTGATAAACATTTGTTGAAAAATTAGTAATTGATTAATTAACCAATTAATTAATTATGACTTTACTTTGTATTTTCAACTTGATGTCAAGCTCCTTCAGGTTATTTCTTTGTTTCCATGTTTCCTTCCTTCCAAACCTATGAATATGGCCATGTTTAAACAGTACACATTGAAACAATAAATGAAAACTATTATCTGAATTACATTAGTGTTATCAGTTGTTCTTTACAGAGGCCGGGCTGCAGATGCCTGCCAAGTACTCATTTGTTTTCTTTTTAAAAGTGCGCAAACTCCCTTTGAACAAAAAGACAAGTGCATTTGAAAAGAAATATGATGTTATTTATGGCAATTATGTCATCGCTTATCTGGAAGGGACAGATTTAATTTAAAATGAGCTTTGGTTCCTAAACCAAAAACTATCCTTGCATCTGATGAATGTCATTATTGTCAGGAGGCATCCAAAAATTAAATAGAATTAGCAGAAAGCTCTCTCTGCCGTTTTTATTTCTGATCATATACTGAGATGCCCTGCAGCCTGAAGGGGAAAAATAAACGTTTTCCCGTCTGTCTTTTCCCACCTCTGCATCTTCACTTCTTACTCACAGAGAGAGAAACTTCCTCTCAAAGGCCAGGGTATGTTTTTCTTGCGTGGTAATTCTGTGCGTGCTTAAAAAGTGCCGACTCAGCAGTCCACGGAGACACTCACCCGCCCCACCCTCAGCCCTGGGACAGGGGGTGCCTCCGGGCTCCTTGCAGACCCTGCGACTCAAAAGGAGCTTCTAAGGTTGACAGCAGGTGCCGCCCGCAGGTTCAGTCCCCAAAGACTCCCTACTGTGCGCTCCACCTCCATTGTTGTAATACAATTAAGACCATTGTTTTCCAAATTTTGAAATTAATTTGTAACTGAAGGGCTTGAACGTGTAAAATAAGAAGCAGAATTACAAAGGTAGGCTACCGGCCTTACAGAATGTCGGACCTCCTCTCTCACAGGATAAATAGCAGCCGCTCTGACAGCTCTCCAGTGTCAAAAGCATTTTTTGACGATGGTTTGTATGATGCCTGCCAGCGCTGCGATCCCCAGAAAACGCTCTGTTCTCTCTTAGATGCACAAACCTTCGGACGGCTCCGAGAGAATAAATCTGCCTTCCGGGATTTATACTCCAAGGCTGGACAACAGCGCTGGCTCTTTCTCAGAACAGAAGAGACTTGTTCGAACTGGCTCCAGGGCTGACGGTTACTCCGAGAGCCAGGACAGAAACGGACAACTTCTTCGCCACAGCACTGCGCACAGGAGCAGGTGACCCCAGCACAAGGTCACCCCAGGCCCAGGCGTGGCCCTCGCTCTGCCCTTCTCTCCTGCTTCTCCTCCCCAGGCCCCTCCATCCCATTTCCTTACCTGGTGTCTCTGTCTCCCTCGCTCTCTCACCCATTGCCCTTCCTCTCTCCTCTTTTCGGAGCCCTGTACTGAATCTTTTTTCTTCTTCTCCTCCATCTTAACTTAGAACTGTCTGCATCCCTGTTTAAGATTTAAATCTGCAGAAAATCCCTGCAAAATTAGATGCGCTAAAAATAGATGCCCAGAGGCACCTCGGAGCCAACATTAGAGGAATCCAGCTCTTTCTGTCACGATATTGAGCCTTCTTCCCTGTTAATAACGACAGCTGAAAAGCCTGAGGGTGGCCTGGCCTGTGTGGCTCAGTGGTTGGAGTATTGAACTGTACAGCACCGCAGGGTCTCAGGTTCGATTCCCTGTCAAGAGGAACGGGCCTGTCCAGCTCAACTCTGTGCAGCAGGAAAGACCAGACTGGGCTAGCAGTCAGGGTCCTGGGTGGCCAGACACAGGGTGATGAGGGGTTGGCGGGAAAGCCTTGAGGAACCAGGGCAGGGCCTCCGTTCCTTGGGGGAACGTGATCTTTTTTTTTTCCTGTAACAAAAAATTATGTCTGTGTCTATGTAAACAGAGGGAGATAAGTTTATACATCACATTAGCTTTAGATTTTTTTAAAAAGGGGCACAGATTCAGCATGTGATTCAGCATCACTGTGGGGCAGGAGGCTGGGCTGTGATGGATGTTCCTGTCCTAGGGGTGGACTTTGTAGCATTTCAAAGAAAGCTTACACCCAAGATCAGTTTATGAAAACCTCATAAATGAGCATATGGCATCAATTTAAAAAATAGCTTTGATCTATATGTAAAACATAATGAACTGTCCGTATTTCAAGTGTACAATTGGATAAGATTTGACACTTATACACAATGCAAAACCATCATCACAATGAAGATAATGAACATGCCCATCACCCATAAAGTTTTTTATTTTGTTTTGTTTTTATATTTTTAGAGACTTTAATTTTTAGAGCAATTTTAGGTTCACAAAAAAATTGAACTGGAGATACAGGGACTTCCCATAAAAATCTCCATCCCCACAAATGCACAGCCTCTTCCATGATCAACATACCCCACCAGAGCGGTCCATTTGTTACGCTTGACTAATCTACATTAATATCGTTATTATTGCCCCAAATCCGTAGTTTACCTTAGGGTCCATTGTTGGCGTTTTCCATTTAATGGGTTTAGACCAGTGATGGCGAACCTTTTGAGCTTGGCGTGTCAGCATTTTGAAAAACCCTAACTTAACTCTGGTGCCGTGTCACATATAGAAGTTTTTTTTTTATATTTGCAACCATAGTAAAACAAAGACTTATATTTTTGATACTTATTTTATATATTTAAATGCCATTTAACAAAGAAAAATCAACCAAAAAAATGAGTTCGCGTGTCACCTCTGACACTCATGTCATAGGTTCGCCATCACTGGTTTAGACAAATGTGTAATGACACAGTATCACACAGAATAGTTTCACTGCTTTGAAAATGCTCTGTGAGGATGAATAGGCAAAGCACAGATTACTTTTTAAAACAATTTTGCTTGTTTTGTTTTGACAAACTGGCACCAATGCCATTGGATAGACTGTAAAAATAGCAAAAGAAGACCTGAATGCAAATCTCTGTTTCCTTCTGAAGTGCAATGATGATCCACCGGCCGCTTCCTTTCTTACTTGCTCTCTTCATTGTTTTTACTTTCTAATACGACATACTAGAACAGGTGTTCATTTTCCTAGCAGCACACAGCACAGTGTGGGAAATGCCATTATTTTAAAGGTAATCTACTTTGCATGGGGGTAGCCCACAGCAACAGTTAACTATCGTTTGGCAGTGTGAAGTCAGTCATTTTCAGGCATCCCAAACCCCGACAACCCAGCAGGAAGTTAATGCTGGTGAAGGACGAACCCCATCCGTGGGTGATAACGGCATCTTGGGTGGCTTTTCCCTCCACTAGAGGCCTCCTTCCCCTCCCTCGACCATGCCAGGCGTTTTCTTCCTTCAGAGCTATGCATTTTCTTCGCCTTCAGTGTTAGGTGTCTTGCCTCCCCATTCTTTGCCTGGATATACTTTTTGTATCTTTTGAACCTGCAGTTAAGTATAAGGCCCTTCTTGTAACCACCCTGACTAAGTGCTTCCTGCCATTCTAGCTCATAGTATCATGTTCTCTCCCTCCGCGCCTGCCCTGTCCAGTAAGCAGCCACTGGCTGCATGCGGGGGGCCGGGAGGGGGGGTTGTTAGCTTTAAATGAATTAAATTTAAATAAAATTTCAAATTGAGTTACTCAGCACATTACCACATTCAGAGTGCCCGATGACCACGTGTAGCTGCTGCACTACAGTCAGCAATGCAGGTATGCAACGTGTCCATTGTCACAGGGGTTTGCATAGAAGAGCACTACATTGAGACTACTTCTTACAACTTCTAATTTTATGTTCACCTGCATGGGAGTTTTTGATTGGTCACTTTATGTCTGCCTCCCTCTGGACTGTACACTTCATGAGTGTAGGAATTAGAAATATTGCTCCATGCTTTGGTGCAAAGTAGGGCTCAATAAATATTTTCTGAATGAAAGAATGGTGTGAGTTAAGTTCAAACTTAGTATATTAAGAGAATATACACAGGTGAAAACAAGTGTGCAGTTGGCAGGCGATGCCCTCGAGTTTCTAGAACTCGTTGGCAAAAATATTAAAGTGTAAGGGGGGAAATGTGTACTGGGGTTTCCCAGTTTTCATGGAGTGAAAGTGTTTTTGTCCCACTTTGCTTCCTAAAATGAATTGGAAGCCTTAAGAATAAGAATAAGAATCACCAGAGAGGAGACAGCAGCCTCTTTCGCGGAACTGACGCACCTGCAACCACAAGCCACACACTGTGAAGTACCGCTGCTAACCAGGAAAGATGGTTAACTGGCAGCAGAAGTCCCGAGGGCACCCCACTGCCTGACGGGAGAACTCCCAGTGTGTTCCCTTTCCCTGAACAGCCCAGCCAGCAGCCCCCTTGTTGCAGCACTGGGAGCACCCCCAAGTCCCATTCCATGTTCGATAGCGGGGACGCTGGGCTGAAACATGTATGACAGGCATGTTATCTTTTGGGAAAGCCAGTGGTCTGTGGATCAAGGTAGAGAGGTAGCAGTCACCGTCTACTGAAATGAAAATTCCTTCCCAAAGTAAACACATACACATGCACACACACACACATTCTCTCTTTCTCACACACACTCACACACAAATACACTTTCACACACACACACACATACTCTCTCACACACACACTTATACAAACAAACACACCCTCACACACACACACACTCTCTCTCTCACACACACATACTTTCGCACACACAAACACACACACACACACACAGGCAAAGTCCAGACCCACTCTGGTGGTAGAGAAAAAGCGCCTCAGGCCCTGTGTAGTATCCTCCTCATCCAACTTTTTAGCAAATGTTTGAGCTCCCAGAAATAAACGTCACCCATTTAGAGATAACA
>NW_006289395.1:4807059-4809553 GCF_000327345.1 Myotis davidii
ATGATTGAACGGGCACACTGTGCTCTGATCAACCAAAACAACCCATTAAATTTGTTGGGCTTCTATGATTACAGATAACAACCTACAACACCCAGCTCCCCGTCTGTCCCTCACTCCAGCCCTCCCCAAAATAAATAAACAAATAAAAACACAACTTGCAAGCTACCTACAGGGCTGGGGGAAAAATATCAACCTTGGATCAAAACTCTCTAAAGCAACATATGTCTACAGCTCAGACATAAAAACCAAAACCAAATGTTTTATACCAAGACAGACATGTTCAAATACGCAAGAACAAAATAAACATAAACTCCATAAATACTCTGGGGAAAAAGTATTTAACAACTGAATTGAGATTTCCAAGAGATAAATGAAGAAGACATGATAAAAAGATGGAAAGTGTTCATTAAATCAACTTAAACAAAAAACATTGAAAATTACTGCCACAGGAAAAAAAAAATACAGATTTTTATTAATGCTGAAAAGTAAAAAGCATAATAAAATGTTCTAGTTCCCGGGAAATCTTTTTCTGAAAAGCTCCTTGTGAAGTAAATTATCAAAATTAAAAGCTAACTATACAGCACTGTTGGTTAGAGTATCTTCCCCATATGCCAGGGTTGGTGGGTTCTGTAATAGACAGTTGGACAGAGGTGAGCAGGGCAAGGGTGATGGGCCAGGTACAGAAGGTCACAAGGTGGAAAGCCCCGGGGGGCCTAGAAGAGGGCAAAACTGGGAAAACAAGGACCTTACCCCCAGAGTGAGCTTTCCTCCCCTCTCCTAGGCTCCAAGGGCACTCTGTAACTTTGCCTCTGTAACTTCTTTTCTGAGCCCATGCAGCCCAGCTGGCTCACTTCTTCCAGGACTGGCTTGTTCTACCTCTGTGACTTTCTAGATGGACTTTCTCAAGTTTGAGTCTTGACTCTGAGTTCTTTCTTGGCCAGAGCTAAAGTGCTAGGGTTGCTGAACCTAGGTCCAGTATGACTCCACCAGCCTAGCACCTGGTGCCGTTTCACTGCAAACAGCTCAAGGTTGTTAATCAGCAATCCTTGAAACCATTAAAATCAACTTGTCATATTACAAGGAAGTCCTTTGTCATTCTTAATAAACAAACTTAGAAACTCAATTTTATAATGACAGGATATAAATACATATAGATTTAACATAAATTTGATGTTAACTGATATGTAAACATTCTCTATTCTTCTCATTATCTCTCAGAGGTGTGAAGTCAGCTGAGCAATTTATCTCCAAGCACCTGTGTCAACAGTCATCCTATTCTTTTCAAGATTCTTCATTAAGTGGGAAACTAAAGCACAAGCCCCTGGCTTCAGATATGATTTTTTAGCCAGTGCTTATTGGAGAATTTGGGGGGATTATAATTTTCTCTTTCCTTATATGTGACCTAACTCAAGTCCCTTAGCCTCTCTAAGCCTTAAGTTGCTCATCTGTAAATGGAGACAATAATGGTGCCTATACCATAAAGGTATTGCGAGAGTTTAAAAAAAAAAAAAAAAAAAATATATATATATATATATTGGGCAAAACTAGGCTTACAGTTGTGAATACTCAAAACACAGTTTATTCTGCTATTGTATCCATCGTAACCTGCACGCCTCTTTCCATACAAACAACTGTAAACCTTGTTTTGCCCACCCTTGTATATTTGACCACAATAAAAAATATATTTTTAAATGTTACAAAGCAATATTTGAGGGTCCTGGGTTTTCGTCTGGAATGGACATGTTTGGGAACTAGAGAAGGGCAGTAAAACATTGGGAACCTACCAAATGAAAGAACTAGAGGGAGAGAGAAACATCAATGTGAGAGAGAAACGTTGATCAGCCGCCTTCCACTTGCACCCCAACCAGGGATTGAACCCGTAACCTGGGAATGTGCCCTGATAGGGAATCAAACCAGCAACCTTTCAGTGTCTGGGACAATGTTCCAATCAATTGAGTCGCACCAGCAGAGCTATTATTTATTGTATTATTTTCTATACAAACAACTGTAAACCTACTTTTGCCCCACCCTGTATATTGGTAGAACACCCAGCATGCTGTCCAGCATATAGCAAACACTTATCATTAATACAGGAAGTAGAGCTTCTAGAAAATTAATTGAAACAGAAGTGTGATCCTTACATCATGCTTAAGTAAAGAGTTTACATGTCTATTTACCAGGTGAGCTAAATGTTCTTCAGAGCTGTCACAAAAGCAAAGACTCTTTTTGGAGGATAATTTGGCAATTTATCTGGAGAGCAATTTTTGAATCATAAATATAATAATTCCCTTTGGTTTAATCATCCTATTTCTAAGATTTTTTCCTGAGAAAAATAATCAAAGATGTGAGCAAAGATTCATGTAGAGTACGTTTATTGCCAATTTACATATTCAGCAGAAGGCGTGCGTGGTCAACCGGGACGAATGGTGCCACAACGTCTGGTAGGAACCGGATGGAGAGTGCCCATGGCTGCAGTCAGAGTCCCCGGAGTCCC
>NW_006289395.1:4810163-4814820 GCF_000327345.1 Myotis davidii
AAATATATGTTTTGCTTTCTCTGGGACAAATGCCAAATACACAATTGCTGGGTCATTCAGAAGTTGAACATTTAGATTTTTAAGAAACTGCTTATTTTTCAACTATTCTCCCGAATGGCTGTGCCATTTTACATTCCCACCAGCAGTGGAGAAGAGACCGAGCTTCTCTGCAATCTCCAAAGTGTTTGGTATTGTCCCTATTTTTTTTATTTTAGCTGTTATAATAGATATGTACACGGTGATATGTCATCTTGGTCTTAATTTGCAATTCCCTAATGGCTAGTGATGTAGAAAATACTGCCATGAGCTCACTTGCCATCTGTAAGTTCACTCTGCTGAAATGTTTTTCATGCCTTTGTCCATTTTCTAATTGAATTGTTTTTAGTTTTTTCTTTTCACTGTTGACTTTTGAGAGTTCATTATATATTCTAGGCAAAAATCCTTTGTGGTTTGAGAACATTTTCTCCCAATTGTTGCTTTTTTTTTCTTCCTCCAAAATGGGTCTTTTGCAGAGCAAATGTGTTTTTTTGTTGTTTTGTTTTAAAAAAAAATTTTTTTATTGATTTCAGAAAGGAAGGGAGACGGAGAGAGAGAGATAGAAACATCAATGATGAGAATCATTGATCGGCTGCCTCCTGCATGCCCCCTACTGGGGTTTGAGCCCACAACCCAGGCATGTGCCCTGGCTGGGAATTGAACCATGACCTCCTGGCTCATAGGTTGACTCTGAACCACTGAGCCACGCCGGCCAGCAAGGTTTTTAATTTTTGATGAAATCTAATGTATCAGCATTTCCCTTCATTGCCTGTGCTTTGTTGTTTTGTCGTTAACAACTCCTCGCCAAGCCCAGGTCCCAAGTATTTTCTCCTATTTTGTCTTATAAGAGCTTGCTAGTTTTATATTTTACATGTAGATCTATAATCTGTTTTGAGATTTTTTTTTTATTAGCTATGTGGTTCAGGTGGAGATTCTTTTATTTTATTTTTTCTTTCTTTGGATAATGCAGAGCCACTTGACATTTGGTGGAAAGTCACTATCTTTCTCCATTGAATTTTGCCCTTTCTCTTGCCCCTTCGTTAAAATCTGCGTGGGGCTATTTCTGGATTCTGTTCTGTTCCATTGAACTATGTATCTTTTCTCCTGCCAGTAAAACACAACCTTGATTACTTTTGCTATGTAACAAGTCTTGAAATTGGGTGAAGTGATTCATCCCCTTGTATTCTTCTTCGGAGTTGTGTTAGTGATCTAGTTTCTTTACTTTTACATATCATTTGTAGAATAATTTTTTATTTCTACAAAATTTTTTCTAATATTTTGATAGGCATTACATTAAGACTTTAATATAAATTTGGGGAAAATGACCTCTTTACCATATAAGTCTTCTAATCTGTGAACACAGAATATTTACTTAGATCTTTTAAACTTTATTTTACCAGCATTTTGTTTTCAGTGTACAAGTCCTGTGTATCCTCCTCTAGATTTACCTCTAAGTATTTTTTAATCTTCACCCAAGGACATGCTTAGAGAGAGGAAAAGAGAGAGAGAAACATCTATGTGAGAGAGAAACATTGCTTGGTTGTTTACTGTATGTGTCCTGACCAGAATCAAACTGGCAATCTTTTGGTGCAAGGGACAATGCTCCAACCAACCAAGCCACTCTGACCAGGCTCTCTCTCTCTCTCAAATTAATTTAAAATTTAAAAATAAAGAATATTTACATCTATAGTCATGAGGAATGTTGGCCTGTAGGTTGGGATTTTTTCTAATTTGTTTGTTATCAGAGTAATAACTTTATAGAATGAGTTGGGAAGGGTTCTCTTCTCTTCTATTTTCTGGAACGTATTGGGTAGAATTTGGTGTTAATTTTTCTTTAAATATTTGGTAGAATTATCCAATGAAACATTTATGTCTGGTCATTTACTTTTCAGAAGTTGTTTTTTTTTAAGTGCAAATTCAATTTCCCTAACAGTTATAAGGTTATTTGAATTATCTATTTCATATTGAGTGAGTTGTGGTTGTATTTTTTACTTAAGTTGTCATATTTATGTGTACAGTTGTTCATAGTGTTCTGTTATTATCCTTCTCATGTCTACAGTGTCTACAGGAATACACTGAGTGGCCAGATTATTATGACCACCCCATCAGTACAATGAAGTGAATTAGTTATGCAAATAATAATAATAATAATAAAACCTTGAGAGTATTTGTTGAGGAAGTTTTCAATATTCAGTGTTTTTGGAAGTGTCAATGAAGTGGTCATAATATTCTGGCTAGTCATAATAATCTGGCCACTCAGTGTATGTCCCAGTTCATTCCTGATGTTACTAATTTGTGTCTTTTTTTGGTCTTTTTCAGTTTTCCTAGAGGTTTGCCAATTTTATTGATCTTAACAAATAAACAGATTTTTGAATCTCCATTGCTTTTCTGTTTCCTATTTTATTGCTGTTCTCTGTTTATTATTTATTTCCTCCCGCTGGCTTTGGGTTTATGTTGCTCTTCTTTTCCTAAGCTCCGAAAGCTGAGAGTACTGATGTGAGACTCCCTCTTCTCTAATGTGTATACTTAGTCCTGTGTTTCCCTCTCAGCCCTGCTTCAGCTGCATCCCACACATTTTGATGAAATGTATTTTTATTGTCATTCAGTTCAATGTCGTTTTCTTTCCTTGATGCTTCTTCTTTGACCCATGGATTATTTAGAAGGGTGTTGGTTAGCCTTCAAGAGTTATCTTTCTATTATTGATTTCTAATTTGAGTCTATTACAGTTGGAGAACAAATTCTGAATAATTTCAATTATTTTAAATATGCTGACATTTGCTTCATGACTCAGGTCTAGTGTACTTGCTGTTTGTTCTCTGGGCACGTGGACAGTGCATATTCTGCTGTTGTCAGGTCTGTTAGATTCTGCTGGTTGATGATGTAGTTAAGTTCTTCCACATCCTTGTTGATAGTCTGTTTAGTTGTTCTTTTATGTGGGGAGAACGGAGTTGAACTCTCAGCGGTACTTGTGGATTTGTCTTGCTCTCTCCTCTCAGTTTTTGCTTCACATATTTTGCACTTGTGGTGTTTGGTGTTTGCTCTATCTTCTTGACAGATTGACCCTTTGATCATTCCATAACTTTCCTCTCTGTCCCTGGTAATTTTTTGCCCTGAAGTCTACTTTATCTGCTAGTAACCTAACTACTTCTACTTTTTGGATTAACATTATGTGGCATAATCTCCCATCCTTTTACTTCCAACCTGCACATGCCATGGAATTGGAAGTGAGCTTATTATAGACATCATAGTGTGGGGGCATGCTTTCCTTTTTTTTTAATATATTTTATTGATTTTTCACAGAGAGAAAGGGAGAGGGATAAAGAGTTAGAAACATCGATGAGAGAATAACATCGATCAGCTGCTTCCTGCACACCTCCTACTGGGGATGTGACCGCAACCAAGGTACATCCCTTAGCCAGAATTGAACCTGGGACCTTTCAGTCCGCAGGCCGATGCTCTATCCACAGAGCCAAACTGGTTAGGGCTGCTTTCCTTGTTTTTGCTTTTATTCTCCACTGTCCTTAATTGTGTATTTAAGTTATTTACATTGAACATAATGTTAATTATTGATATGTTAAGGTTTGAGTCTGCTATTTCATTTTTATTTTGTCTTCTGTTAATTCTTTTTTTTATTTTTCTGTTTTCCCTTTTTCTGCAATGGGTAAACCTGCTGGTGACAAATACTTTTAGTTCTCCTTCATCTCTTTTTTTTAAAAATATATTTTTATTGATTTTACAAACTTCTTTGAGCCATTCTTTGAGGGTAAACCTGCTGGTGACAAATTCTTTTAGTTCTCCTTCATCTCTTAATGTGTTGATTTTCTCCTTGTTCCTGAACGATATTTCTCTGGATATAGAATTCTGGGGCGATAGGTTTTTTCTTTTTTCTTCTTCTTTCAACACTTGAGACACATTGTGTCACATTCTTACGACCTCTGAAATATACTGTCATCCAAATTGGTTTTCCCCTGTCTCTACTATATCATTTTTCTCTGGGTGCTTTAGTAATTTTTGTTTATAGTTTTTAGAAGTTTATGATGTGTCTTGGAGTGAATTTCTAGCAGTTTTACATTATTTTTCTGATTTGGGAAATTTAGCCATTAGTCAAGTATTTTTTTCAGTCCTAGCCTCTTTCTCTTCTCCTGGGACTTCTGTCTATTGTTACAGTCCTACAGGTCCCTGAGGCTGTTGTTTTTGTTTATTTATTTATTTATTTATTAGTCTACTTTCCCTTTCTCTCTATGGTCAGAGTGGATAATTTCTATTGTTCTGTCTTCAAGATATCAGATTTTCCCGCTCTTAATTCTGCTGTTGAGCCATCTGTCCAGTTTTCTGTTTCGGTTATTATATAATTTAGTTATAAAATTTCCATTTGGTTCTTTATACCTTCTTTTTATTTGCTGAAGTGTTCTATTGTTTATTAGACTTTTTATGTTCTTGGTATGATGAGTGATTTTTTGTTGAAATCAGGGCATTTTGGATATCATGATATAATACTGCATCTTATTTAAGTCCTTCTCTGATGCTACTCCGGTGAGGGAGTGACACTTCATTTCTGCCCGATGGATGGGCTTGGAAGATCTAACTCCCCCCTCAGTCTTCATTGGCACCTGCAGGCAGG
>NW_006289395.1:4814855-4838157 GCF_000327345.1 Myotis davidii
AGGCGGGAGTGAGGCTCTCCTTAGACCTTCCCTGGCACTATTCTAACAAAAAGGGGGAACAGCGCCTCATTACTGCTCCCCATGTGGCCTCCACTCACATCCTGGGGAGGGGGTCGGTTGGCCTTGTTCACCACTGAGTGATGATGAGCATCCTGACTCTCCTGGAAGCCTCTCTGGACCCCACCTGGCAGGAGCATTAGGACATCTTGTTATAACCTGGCAGTGATGGGCTCTCCACTCGGTCCTTCCTGGTGGCTGCCAGGGGTACCCACAGTTCTTTCTCTGGAGTTCGGCTGGTGGGAGCCATATGGTCTGACAGTTTTCGACTGGCAGGATTGCCCCTTCCCAGGTCTGCAGCTGGAGAGAACAGCCTTCTGTTGGGATCTTTTTTGTCTGCACTTGTTGGTGTTTCAGGGTTTCGAGTTTCTTCAGTTCCAGGTTTGGGACATATCGGGGAAAAAGAAATCCCAGAGGATTCATCGCTATGCTGTTTTGGGATCCTGAGGTCCCTAGCCAGTCCACCTCTTCCTCACCTTTGAACATCTTCTGATGTTTCCTTCGTAGAGAAATCCAGGATTTTTAGTTGTACTCAGCAGGAGGAATAGGAAAATATATGTCTACTCCAGCTTCCTGGGTGGATGTCAAAACCGTAATAACTTAAAACGACAAGATGTGAAAGTGCTAAATGTTGTAACAGAAATGGGAATAATAGTCAAATAGATAAAAACCACATTAAAATATCAGTACAAATTTCAGCAAATGTTGAAAATTACCTAGCCAGTAAAAGCCGAATTAGCTCTCTGCACATATAATACTCCAAAATAAATTCCAGATTTCTGTATCATTAATCATATAATTAATTACTTGTATAATTAATTTTAAAGCAAAACTATAGGAGAAAATATAAGCTCATTATATGATCAAAATAGGAATAAATTTGTAACATTCTACACACAAACATGGCTGTCTTTAAACTAGAAATAACTCATACATTATCAAGAGACATATGAGAACTGTAAGTAAAAACATAATTAGGGAAAGGCCCAGAGACATCATTTGCATGAGGAGTACAAGTAGCTAACAAATACGCTTGTTGCTTCCTTGTTACAAGGTGGCTACTGCATTTCCCAGCATCATCCCGGCACTTCAGGTGGACAGAAGGAGAACGAGAGCCCACATCCCGCATTTACACCCCCTTCCGGGAAACCTCCTTTAACAGACTTGCTTACACCTCACAGGGCCAACCAAAGGGAAGCCAAGGAGTAAGTATTCAATTTTCCAGACTCCAGGGTCGATGATGGTGAGAAAGACAGAGTTAGGAATGTCTGCCAAGTGAGCCAACTTCAGTTTTTACATAGTACTTTTATGTAGAAAATTAAAAGCATATTTTGTAGAGTGCATCGATTGAACGTAGTGACAACCAAAATATGCAAGAACTGTGCTTTGCAGGCCCTCTACAAAGCACTTGTGACATCTGACCATTAAAAGGAATTAGAAGATGTACTCACAAACTATGTGGGCCCTGATCCCTGCTTTGCAGGGGGCGGCACCATAAATTGCTTGTCTCTGTGCTGAGAGAAGATTAGGTTGCTGTCGAGCACACGAGTTTCCCCCATAAAGTCTTCCACGGGCACTTTGTCCTGTGGGACAGGGAAGAGCACTTTTAAACTGTGTTTGGTTTCGTGAAATCCGAGTCAGCCACCCAGTGACTGCAAAGGACGAGTCATCAGAAAGCAGGATTGGGCACGGCCCAGCATAGCTCAGTGCTTGAGCATCAACCTGTGAACCAGGATATAGCGGTTAGAACCAGGATTTCAGTTCAAGGCATATGCTTGGTGTGCGGGCTCGATCCCCAGTGTGGAGCATGCAGGAGGCAGCTGATCAATGGTTCTCTCTCATTATTGGTATTTCTATCTCTCTCCCCATCTCCCTTCCTCTCTGAAATCAATAATATATATATACACTGAGTGGGCAGACTACACAAATGCTCAATTGGATTGAGATCTGGTGATTGTGGGGGCCACCTAAGCAAGGTAAAGTCTCCCTCATGTTCTTGAAACCACGCCCGCACAATACGAGCACCGTGGCATGGTGCATTGTCTTGTTGGAAGAAGCCATCTCCATTGGGATATGCCATCAACATGATAGGTTGAACTTGATCAGCAACAATACTAAGGTATGTTGTGCTATTTAGACGTTTATAATGGTCTGGCCCTCTAGCAACTTCAGTGTGAAATTATAGCTAATTTGCCTACAAACATCAGGTGGTCATAATAATCTGGCCACTCCGTATGCCTGTGTGTGTGTGTGTGTGTGTGTGTGTGTGTATTTAAGCAAGATTGGTCATACAACTGAAGGCAGTGAGCCATTAGACAAAGCAAAGTGTGGGGTCATTAGATCTGGGGGTTCCATCACACTTGCTACTTCTGTGTGCCCTTGGTTAACAATGAGCAACTTCAGCTTCCCAATCTGTAATTTCGGGGATGGGGGGAGACCACTTGGGTACCTTGAGCACAAGATGACTACATCTTATTATAATTGATGTCTTCTGAACATTAAGAAGGTAATGAATCACACTAAACCTCTCACTGGGCGCCAACAGAAAGGAACACAGAGAGACCTGAGGGAACAGGGATAATGGCTGTGTCAGTGCCATCATTCATGGCGGATGGTACAATCCACAGGCGATAGAGCAGATATAAACCCTTAGAACCCCATAAAATTCTGTCAACATTATTTTTGTACAATGTTCTGGAGAAATGACTTAGCAATGCAATTTATTGAGTCCACACTCTAGCTCAAGCCTTACAGTCATTATTGATTGCATTTCACAAACTAGAAAGAATACCAGCACAAGAGTGGAATGAATCAGTTGTCAGGATGCTGTCACTGATAGTTACTAAAATCTTGCAGCCCAGGAAGCAGAGGCTGTACAAGGACCCCTGTGTTGGTACCACGGAAAAGTATCAACCCTCAGGTTCAGATCAAAGTGATGGTTGTCAGCACAGGCTGTGATGGAGTTAGAATTCTCACCCCACCACTGGAGCTGTGTGATGTTCATCAAGTTACTTAACCACTCTGTGCCTCCACTTCTCATCTGTAGAATGGGATGCAATAATTGTACCCACTCTTTGTACCTGGATGAAATTTAAAAATTTGAGTCCAATGCTTTGTCTCTAGATAGTTATTATCAGAGGTAAGTTTTTTAAAAAATATTTTTATTGATTTCAGAGAGGGAGAGAGAGAGAAACATCAAGGATGAGAGAGAAAAATTGATTGGCTGCTTCCTGTATGCCCCACACTGGGGATGCAGCACGTACCCCAGGCATGTGCCCGGCCGCGAATCTAACTGTGACCTCCTGGGTCATAGGTCAACGCTCAACCACTGAGCTAGGCTGGCTGGGCATCAGAGATAAATTTTAATTCTTCAAGTAAATCAGTGAATTTGCAACTAAGCTTGTGAGCTGTATGTACTTAGCAACTTGTGGTGGATTTCTTAATTAGGAGAAGAGAGTTTCTCTATGCAAAAATGTACATAAGTGACAAAAGTAGCAAGTTTAGCAGAAAGCTTGGGGAAGCGGTTAATGAAACACTCCAGAGGATGTGTGCAGGTTTGCAAACTGCTGTTGCCTAACGTCCTGAGCGGCTCCCAGGGCAGCCCAGGGGCCTCTCCTGGGAAGAAGCCACAGAACAAGGGAGATTTAAGGTCCTGACACAGCAGGAGGAGAAACATGTCTTTGGATTCGGCTTAGAGTATGTCTGTCAGCAAACGCTGACAGCTTCCCTGGCAGTGGTCATGGAGACAGACCTGGGAGTGTTCTCACTGTCGCCTATTCCTTTCTCTGGTTGAAAACCTCTCCTGGGTCCTCCCAGTCCTTAAAATGGGGTGTTAAAATGCACCTGTAAGTCAGTGGGAAAGGCCAGTTGTTCATTAAATGATGTTGAGAGCTGGCTCACCATTTAGAAAAACGAAGTTGGAACACTATCTCAAACCAAAATAAACCACAAATGGGTTAAATATAGAAAGGAATACGAGGACACGGAAATATCCGAAGAAAACACAGGTGAATAGTAATTGAGCTACGTCATGGGAAAGGCTTTAGGCCTACGATGCTTGGAGCAGAAATCATAAAGGGAAACTTGATACATGGGAAAGGCTTTAGGCCTACGATTTAGGCCTTCTGCTTGGAGCAGAAATCATAAAGGGAAACTTGATAGTTAGTTGCACTGAAATGTTTAAATGTCCCTTTGTAAAAATATACCATAGACAAGAGAAGGAGAACAGTGAAGAACTTCAATGTATCAGGTTAATGGGTAAATTCTCAATACGGAAAAAGCTGTTATACATGAATTAGGGAAAAATGGCCTGTGCTTTCTGCTCCCACCCTACCCTGGTGATGGCCACGCCCAGGATGGTGAAGAGGAAAGACCTACAGTTGATAGACATGGAGAAAGCTCGGCCTCAGAGTAATCAGCTACCTTCCACCTGTCAAGTTGTCAAAGGTGCAAAACATCAGTGCTTGGTGGAGGAGGCACCTGCTGGCAGAATGTAGTGGTGTGCGTGCATGCTGGCCGTGTAAACACACAAAAAACAGTTTGGAGAACTAGCCGGCCATTAGATAATTTTTAATGAAATGCTTTTCATCACTCCTGATATGTATCCTTAGGAAATTGTCAGAGACATGCCTGGACATTTAGATCAAGACATCCATTGAAGTGCAGTTTAGAATCTCAGTGTTGAAGTAAAGGAGACATCTGCCGTCTGAGGTAGTTAATCATTAAGATTTTGTCTCCACATGGAATCCTATGAGACTGTTTGTAAAGTTATGTGTTGATGTGGACTGACATCACAATTAAAAATTATAAGATAGGATTAAAGTGTAAGTCCCATTTATATCCAATTTCTCCATCTTGCTGTGTTTAGCATGTTAACACACATGCATGGGGAATGCTGAGAGATGCTTGGAAATGAGTGTCCTGCAGGCTGGTACTCCTTGGGACGGTTGTGGTCGTGAGGAGAAAGCCATGGCTGCATCGGCCAGAGGAGCCAGGGAGACACAGACAAGTAAGTGCAAGGGATTCCCTGATTGGATCCTGGAAGAGAAAGAGGACATCGATGAGAGACTGATGAAATCCAGGTAAGGCTTGGGGTTTAGTTAATGTAATATATCAACGCCAGCTTCTTGGTTCTGTGAAATGCTCCCCAGTAAAGCAAGGTGTGAACAAGGAGGGATTGCTGGGGGCATGTGGGAACTTACTGTATACCTCTGCACCGTCTATGAAAATCCAAAATGATTCCAAAATAGAAAGTTTATTAGAAATATCAAAACATCTTCCCAAAGGCTGCATATCTCAGGAGTTGGATTAGGATGGTGCTCAAGACTTTCAGACTCTATGTGTATAATCCTATATAATAAAAGGCTAATATGCAGATTGTCCCCTTGGGAGTTCAACCTACCTGGAGTTTGACAGCTCACTATGACGTGCGCTGACCACCAGGGAGTGGTGTGGAACGAAGGCCCCAATTGGCCCTGATTGCCAACCAGGCCTAGGGACTCTACCTGTGCACAAATTCTGTGCACTGGGCCTCTAGTTTTATATAATAACCATGCCTGTTATGTAGTGGACAAGCTGAGTTAAGAATGAAAAGATAGTATAGAAGCATATTTGTGCACATGTCTTCTAAGAAAAACAAATGAGCATGATTCTCTTAAAATATTTTTTCAAGTTGGTTACTATTTTTTACTTACTTTTATATTCTGATTTAAAAAATACATTACTTAAAGGATAAAAGAACAATGAAGTTTAAAACCCCCCTGAAAGTGAGTGTGGGCAGGTGCCATTCTCGTATCTCTGGGCTCAGGAGCTGGCATTAGGGGTTTCCTGGTCATGTGCCTGCTCCATTGGGGCCACAGAAACTTTTGTCTCTTTAATAAATATTCCTTTACTCTAATTATAATCCAACATAGATAGGTCACTCCATTCAAGACAGAAAGGTAAAGATGAGAGTTTTGATATTAATAAAAAGGGAAAGCAAGAGAGAGAGTTTCACAGCATGAAACAGAATTTCTGGCCGGACTGGTTATTTATACTACGATTCCAGAGAAAATGACAGCCAGCTGAGGCGAGAAAATGCAAAATCACTGAGCTCAAACACTACTGGAAAACTGAAGACAAAATGTAAATAACCATTTTGCCTATTTCATGTTTATCACAATCACCACACTGCTGTAGTTTGGATAACTAGGTTAATATCTGAATGCAAATGTGACTGATGTTTATTGCAATACTTTATATATGTATCCATAAAATGCAATCTTTTCATATGTTTGTCTTGCCCAGAAATGAATTTTCTGGGTGATTTCCAAGCTGTAATTTGTACTTTTAGGAATGTAAATAGCGCATTCTAATTGATTTCCCAGTAGCTTGCAGCTCATGGCGATTAGGCGACGGGGGATGAAGCGTGGGAGACAGCCGCGCACATCCCTCCCCGCCGGCCTCTGCTCTCATGTGCTATATTTAAAAACTTATTTCTGTGAGACTCGGAGACTTTATGGTTTCAAGGACCTTCTTCATAAACACAGTGATTTAAGCCTGCTGAGGGTTACTGACAAGTCAACTGGTAATTATAACGTAACTCATAAAGTGCTGTAATTGGTGAAATTATAAGATTTCACAGGAAATCATAAGAGAGGCACCTTGGAACACAGATACCTGGGTACAAAAAAGGCTTGCCCAGGTAAGCAGTACATCTAAAGTGAGGTCTGAAGGACGAGTAGTCATCTCGCAGGTGAACACAGGATCAGGGAGAAGGAACAGTGTTTCAGGAAGAGGGAACAGCACCTGCAAAGGCCAGCAGGCAGTGGGAAAGGACGGTGGCCTGAAGGGACAGGGCAGAGCACTGGGATGTGGAGCGGCAGGTGGAAGGGGGAGGATGTGGGGGTGGGGGAGGAGCACCCCATTGTGAAGGACCATAGTTAGGAGGTTGGATCTTATCCCAGGGAGTTAGAGGCTGAACTATGTTTCCCCACCCCCTAAAATCCATAGGTGGAAGCCCTAACCCCCAATACCTCAGAACGTAACTAAGTTAAAATGAAGTCATTAGGATGAGCCCTAATCCCATATGACTGGCATCCTTGTAGGAAGCAATGAAGACACACAGTATGAAGACGCGGGGAGAAAACAGTCGTCTGCAGCCCAGGAGAGAGGCCTCAGCAGCACCCACACCTGCTGATCTCCAGGCCCCGGGAATGAGAAAGTAAGTTTCTGTTGTTTAGGTCACCCAGGCCCTGGTACTTTGTCATGGCAGCCCCAGCAAACCCTAGCTAAGGGCAAGGAGGTGTTTTAAGCAGGAGAAGGAGGATGGTTAGGTTTTCCTTTCTGAAAAACCACTCTGGCTGATGGACAGAAGGGACAGGCGATGGCTGCAGCCGCTCTGAGAGTCTGTGTGGGCCGTGCAGGACATCTTCTAAATAGGTGATAATACAGGCCACGTGCCCACAGGTCGTATGCTGCACATCACACCTGCAAACTTAGCCGAGGGAGCCCTGTTGACAGTAGACAGGTAAACAAATTGGAAATAAGTGAATAGACTGGAGAGAGATTTAGAAAATAGACTCAATGGTTTTTGAAGGTTGGTTGGAAACTGCTAATGAGAGAGAGAAAGAAGTAAAGGATAAGCTATCTTCAGTCTTGGGCAACTTCGTGGATGGAGGCACCTGCCGAAGCCATAAAAAAAGAGGAGGGAGAGCTAGATTGGAGAGAATGATTAAGTCCACTTTGGCTCAAGTTTAAGGAACCAAGTGAGATGTCCAAGTAGAGATTTTCAATAGGGAATTGGAGACATTGAGATGTGTACTTTCCTATGGATCACAATTTTAAAGCCCACTATTTTAAACCACCGAGGTTGAGGAGAGGTTGATAAGAAGGAATCCTATATAATAAAAGGATAATATGCAAATTGACCCTAACAGCAGAACCGCTGGAAATGACTGGTCACTATGACACACACTGACCACCAGGGAGCAGACACTCAATGCAGGAGCTGTCCCCTGGTGGTCAGTGAGCTCCCACAGTGGGAGCTCTGCTCAGCCATAAGCCAGGCTGATGGCTGCTAACACAGAGGTGGTGGCGGGAGCCTCTCCCGCCTCCTCAGCAGTGCTAAGGATATCTGACTGCCAGCTTAGGCCCAATACCCCAGTGAGAGGGCCTAAGCCAGCAGGTGGTCATCCCCCGAGGGGTCCCAGACTGTGAGAGGGCACAGGCCAGGCTGAGGGACCAGCCCGAGTGCACAAATTTTTGTGCACTGGGCCTCTAGTAATGTATAAAACAAGAAAACAGTGGAAGAGAAATAAAAATCCTTGTTTTTATAACCCAAACTCCTCAGTCAGAAGGTCATTAGAAGAATGTAGTGGCAAAGTCAGAAAAATGGTGTTGCCCATTCCCTTCTTTTCTCCCCACCACTGGAGCCAGGCACAGTCAGGTTCTCACACCCAACTCCTTGAGGGCGGGAGTGCCCGGGATATGGCGATAGTGCACATATGGATTTCCCTATTCTTTTGGCCAATGCTAGGGAACCTACAGTGTGCCATATACTGTGCTAAGCTTCTGTCACACTGCTCCCCATTCTCAGAACAATCCAGATGCTTCATCTGTTGCAGGGCCTCTAGAATTGTACTTCTAGTGACAGCATGGAAGTCTTTGCTGAGTGCAGCTGGAGTTGCTTCAAAAATATACCAGATATGTAGATTTGGAAAAGGAAAATCAAAGCCACTGCCCCTCTGCCTTTTTTAAAATGTACCTTTATTGTTGAAAGTAATACAGACGTACTATTTTCTCCCCATTGACCCTCACCCCAGGCCTTCACCACACTATTGTCTGTATCCATGGGTTATGCTGAATCCCCAGCTGGAGTTGCATGTAAGTTCTTTGTTTCATCTCTTCCCACCCACCCCACCCCCCTTCCCTCTGACATCAATCAGTCTGTTCCATGTTTCTATGCCTCTGGATCTCTGACTGACTTATTTCACTTACCTTGATACTCTCCAGGTCCCTCCATGCTATCTCATAGGGTAAGAGATCCTTCTTTTTTACAGCTGCATAGTATTCCATCATGTCGATGTACAACAGCTTTTTTATCCACTAATCTGCTGATAGGCACTTGGACTGTTTCCAGATCTTAGCTAATTTTACATTCTGCTGCTATGAACATAGGATGGCATACATTCTTTCTGATTGGTATTTTGGGTTTCTAGAAGTGGGATCACTGGGTCAAATGGCAGTTTCATATTTAATTTCTTAAGGAAACGCCATACTGTTTTCCATAATGGCTGCACCAGTCTGCATTCCCACCAGCAGTGCACTAGGGTTCCCTTTTCTCCACATCCTTGCCAGCACTTGTCATTTGTTGATTTGTTGATGGTAGCCATTCTGACAAGTGTGAGGTGATATTTCTGTTGTTTTAATTTGCATCTCTCTGATGATTAGAAACTTTGAGCATTTTTCATGTCTCTTGGCCTTCTGTGGAGAAGAGTCTATTTAAGTCCCTTGCTCATTTTGTCTTCCTTTTGTTTTGTTAAGTTGGATATTATCAGAGGTATCATTGCCAAATATGTGCTCCCATACAGTGGGCTCCCTTTTTTGTTGTTGTTAATGGTTTCTTTTGCTGTACAGAAGCTTTTTATTTTGATACTAGAAGCCCAATGCACAAAATTCATGTAAGGGCCTTGGCCCCTGCTACCGCAGCACTGCTTTGTCCAAAAGGAAGGATGTCCAGAAGGACGTTGGTCTAATTAGCATATTATGCTTTTATTATTATAGATAGTCCCATTTATTTATTTATTTTTTCTTTTGTTTCCCTTGCCTGGGAGATGTATCAGCAAATATATTGCTACAAGAGATGTCTGAGATTTTGCTGTCTATGGTTTCTCTTTATTGATTAAGATATTACATATGTACCCCCCCCCACACACACACACACACACATCCCTCCACTCATGCCCTCATTCCCCTGGTGTCTGAGTCCATTGGTTAGGTTTATCTTCTAGGATTTTTATGGTTTCTTGACTTACATTTAGTTTTTTTTTTTATCCATTTTGAGTTTATTTTTGTATATGGTGTAAGTTGGCAGTGTATTTTCATTTTTTTGCATGTATCTGTCTAATTTTTCCTACACCATTTATTGAAGATACTGCTTTGACTCCATTGTATGCCCTTGCCTCCCTTGTCAAATATTAATTGAGTTTAATGTCTTGGGTCGATTTCTAGAGTCTTTATTCTGTTCCATTAATCTATATGTTTGTTCTTGTGCCAGTACTAAGCTGTTTTGATTACAGTGGCTTTGTGGTATAACTTGATATCTGGTATTGTGATTTCTCCAACTTTGTTCTTCTTTATCAAGATTGCTGCAGCTATTCAGGGTCTTTTTGTTACCATATAAATTGTTGGAGTGTTTTCTCTAGGTCTGTGAAAATGCTGTTGGTATTTTAGTAGGGATTGCATTGAATCTACAGATTGCTTTGGGTAATGTGGACATTTTAATGATGTTAATTCTACCAATCCATGGACACAGTTTATATCTTCCTCTATCTCTTTTTTCAATGTCCTATAGTTTTCTGAGTACAAGTCTTTTACCTCCTTGGTTAAGTTTATTCCTATGTATCTTAATTGTTATTGTTGCAGTGGTAAATGGGGTTGTTTGTTTAATTTCTCTTTCTGAACATCATTATTGGTGTATAAAAATACCATTGATTTAACTTTGTATCCTGCCCCTCCGTCTTTATTGCTACCCTTAACCAAAGGTTAACCATAATGTGTCTGAGGACAGTACTTTGCATTTGGCATTATCTGAGCTGAAGTTCAGACAGTACTAGTTATCACATACTCCCCCAAATGCCTTTATAAAAATTCATCAATGTTCCAGAATGCTTTTGTTTAGTGATGAAGGCAGACGGGTTTAGGAATTATGCTTTGCCACAGGACAAGCTAAGACAGAAGCAGATGTGTGGAAACTACAGCTGACTGTCCAGTTTCTGCACCCTGGGAGCGACCCTTTAGAACCACTGATAGTAACTGATGGACAGCAGGAGGGGAGGCTATATTCTTGCTTGGGCTCAAAGTATTATGATTTGAGCACAGACGTAAATGTAACCCTATTATCAGGCCCAGACGGGGGAGACCCAGAAACATTTGGGCAACATGAGATAAGTAAACATATATTCAAATCCTTCTGGGAGCCTGGGATAAGATTGTCTTGCTTCTTTAAAAAGAATACTTGTAATATGAAATAATCATTTATGTTGATCTTTCACTTTATGATGGAAGTTTGTTCAGCTTAGCAATTCCATCAAGAGCAAAAAATTCATATGCAGGAGATTATAGGAAAGCAGGAAGCTTTAGATTTTTGGCAGAAGGAAAGGGAACTAATCAGCCATGACCAAGAAGTCAAAAATCCTTAACCGAGTTGTAAAATCCAGTCTGCAAGCAGCGGGGACAGCCATAGTCAGTCGCCCAGCCACGTTCTTGACAAGGGATGGTGACACCAAAGGAGAGACTGGACTTGAACAGCAGGAAAGGGTGAAAGTGATTTCTCCCAACTCAAGTGGAATTGGACTTGGAAGCAGCCCATTTCAGGCCCCTTTATTGTTTCATTCTTGTTCAATGCAATTTCAGCCGACATGGGAGATAAGCTGGGGCTAGGACCTCTTCGGTCTACAGCAGTGATGGCGAACCTTTTGAGCTCGGCGTGTCAGCATTTTGAAAAACCCTAACTTAACTCTGGTGCCGTGTCACATAGAGAAATTTTTTGATATTTGCAACCATAGTAAAACAAAGACTTTATTTTTGATATTTATTTTATATATTTAAATGCCATTTAACAAAGAAAAATCAACCAAAAAAAATGAGTTTGCGTGTCACCTCTGACACACGTGTCATAGGTTCGCCATCACTGGTCTACAGAGATGTGAGCGACGCTGCAAAATCCTGTCTAGAAGAAAAAGCCACACATTGGAATTAATTGTAGGAAACACACTCTACATAGATGGGTGTGTCAGCACCCATGTTCACCTGCTTTCATTTTCCCGTCATGCTTTAACATCGATGAGGGGCTTAAAGAGCAGCCAGATGTCTTCACTGAGTATACTGAGATTCTGCGTCCAGTTCCTACAAGTCAGCTACACAGAGGGCAAAACGGACTGTCAGAAACCTCGTAGTAGCAGACAAATTCTTCTGCAACCTTTGGAGCAGTGTCTCCCAGGTGTGACGTGCTCACAGACAGTCCAGAGGTGGAGTTAAAATGCAGGTTCTGACTCAGAATATCTGGGGTGGGGCCAGAGATTTTCTACTTCTAAACGATGCGATGTCATTGGTCCACGTCACACTTTAGCAAGTTGATGTTTCCTATGATGTCCCATAAATCTCATTGCCTTTTCCACCTGGAAAACTACTGGCCACAGGACAATGACTTCCCTGGTGTTGGGCTTGGGTTTCATTTTAAGCTGCTGCACATAGTGGATGAGCTTTACAGATAATTACCAATTTAAAGTAAAGAGAGACTGGTGTCAATTTCTGTAATCCCTGTTATCAGTCACGGTTTTAAAACGCCATGTTGTGCAAGACCGAATTTACTCAGGACTTTATAATTACTATTAGGAGAAAAGCTTGTGTCTGAAAAGTATTGCCAACATGTCAAAAATTCATAACAACAACAATAATAATAAAGTCTTGTGTGCACTTTGGGGCATTAGGCAGCATATAGAGAATTAAAGAGAAAACATCCTTCTTCTGGAATGAAAACCAGAAGACTACACAGCTGGATAAGACACCTTGATAAGGACAAAGGTGCACCAGGAAACCACCGTCCTTTTCCCGCATCCATATCCCAGAAACTGAGAGAAAGGAGTATGAAATAGTGAGTGTGTGAGTCCTTGCTCTCACTGACCCGGAAGAATATTCAGATCTTGAATCATGAGGTAGACGTTAGCACCACTAAGGAGGTCTGTGCCTGGTTGTAGGTGAAGTCAAAGTACGGGAATTAAAAATGAACCTGGGAGTCTTGTTTCCTTTTCTCCATAAAAGCACCAGGTAAGAAGTGAGGCTAAGATTAAACTTGAGTGCAAATCATTTGTGCTCTTTTAAAAAAAAATCTTAATCAGAAAAATGGGGTTTTCTTCATTCTCTATACTCCTAGTCTCATACCTGAGAGACTTTTAAATTTTGGTTAGAGTTCTAGTTTATTTGAATCTAGTCTTTTCTTGATCACTCAAGAATGATTCAACTGGTTACTGTTTCTTATTTCTTTGAACTTCTAATCATGCCACAATACTCTGTTAAAGAATTTGTTTAGATTCTACTGCCTGAAAGATAAAGCCTTCACATTAAAGCAGTGGTTCTCAACCTGTGGGTCGCGACCCCTTTGGCGGTCCAACGACCCTTTCACAGGGGTCGCCTAAGACCATCCTGCGTATCAGATATTTACATTACGATTCATAACAGTAGCAACATTACAATTATGAAGTAGCAACAAAAATAATTTTATGGTTGGGTCACAAAATGAGGAACTGTATTTAAAGGGCCAGAAGGTTGAGAACCTCTGCATTAAAAGCTTTCATTATTGCAAACCAGTTTTCTTTTCAGTCTGACATCTTTAAGATTCAGAAGCACCAGATTGGCCATTAGTTGCTAAGCACATGCATTACCTTCTCCCTACTGCTCATTTATTTACCCTCAAATCTACCTTCTCCATTAAGCTTTCCAAAGCAGAGCCCCAGCTGGAATGGACCACCTTCTCCTGCTCCCAGAATCCTCTGCTCCCATGATTGTCCCAGCAGGGATCCCACTGCCCCTCACAAACTGTGAGAAACATAGGAACAGGGGCCATGCCTATTCCTTATTATACCCCTGACATATAACAGAGAGCCTCGCACATGATAGATACTCACGGAATCTTCATAGGAAAATTTTAAATGAACACATTTCCAATTGCATCTAGAAACTAGGGGACAGTGCGGTCCTCTAAATGGATGTGTCTCTTGGATGTTTTAATGTATAAGCTTATGTTACCATTTGCAGCAGCATGGATGGAACTGGAGAGCATTATGCTAAGTGAAATAAGACAGGCAGTGAAAGAAAAATACCACTTGATCTCACTCATTTATAGATAATAAAGAACATTATAACCTAATGAACAAAAAGACAGATACAGAGGCAGAGAAGCATCGAACAGACTGTCAAATTACAGTGGGAAGGCTGGGGAGTGTTTGGGGGGGCAGGGTAATAGATCAACCGAAGGACTTGTATGCATGCATATAAGTATAACCAATGGACACAAGATACTGGGGACGGGTGGGACAAGGGCATGTGCTGGGGGGTAGAGGAGGCTGGGGGAAGGTCAATGGGGCGGGGGAGACATATATATTACTATTTGTAATACTTTAAACAAAAAAAATAAAATAAAATAAGAGGTCAAAGAAGGCCTCACTGAGAAAACAAACAAACAAAAAAAGATGTATAAGCTTATTTAACTGGTCATACATGAAGAGTACTGTAAATTTTTAAAACAACATCTTTGCAGGTTAGGCTGACTGGTTAAGCATATGTTTTTCATCCTCTCTCCTTCCAAAGAACTGCCATCCTGCCATAAAGAAAAATTAACAAAATAGCTGCATCAGCTTTGCACAAGGGGAGGGCATCACCTGCATGAGAACAACGTGAAGAACACAGGCATAAGAGTTAAATGAAGCTACCCACGGTCTCAGACCTGTGTTGCAGCCCCACCTGAGCCGTCAGTGGAAGGGCACCCCCAGATGAGCTCTCCCAAAGCTCCTAGCTCCAGGCCTTGAGGGACTCATCTATGAAGGGTGCTAACACGCGAGTCTGAAATAAATGAGAAAGCTGAGGCCAGTTGACAAAAACCTTGAATAGTGATTTAAATACACAAACTCTACATGGAAGAGAAAAAAGCATATGAGACAGTCAGGGAAATGTGAACACAGACTGGCTATCTCATCATGTCAAGTAATTCTGTTAGATATTTTTAGATCTAATAGTGGGACATGGGACGCTGGTTATGTTTGTAGAAAGAGTTTTTATTTCTCAGAGACATATCCTGAATAGTTGCTCCTCATTATTCCTGGATTCCTTCTTTGCAGACTTGAAGACCGGCTACAATCAGCACTCACGGTGCTTTCGCAGTCATTCAAGGCCATAGCGCAGCGGTGGAGAATCGGTCACCCAACATGCACGGAGTGGCCTTGGGTCAACCAGGTGATGTTCTGTCTTCTTATATTAGCTCTTACGCTGCCAACAAGTGTCTTTTCAGTCTCTTTAGGGCCACGTTTTGCATTCTTGTGCCTTTTGCTAATGACTCTATTGTTTAAAATGTCCCCAAAGCCAGTGCAGAGGCATAGGAAAGCTGTGATGTGCCTTACAGAAAAATAAGTGTTAGATAAACCTCACTCAGATAGGAATTCTAGTGCTTTGGACCGTGAGTCCCATGTTTATGAATCAACAACTTAAACAGACACATGCGTAAGACGAGGGTACGTATTCATTGTTTGACAAAAATGTTGTGGGCAGAGGCTCCCAAACGTAACCTGTGCTTTCCCAAGAGCAATGATTCAGTGTCATGAGATATCTAAGAGCATAACTATGTGAATAATAAGAATCGGCTGTTAACACAGATGAAGTGACACGTGTCTGAAATCTGCTTCAAAACAATTAGGAGGACTGGAGGTGAGAATATAAATGAAATAGATTGTCCATGAATAAATTGTTGAAGGCAGGTGAAAGGTAGATGAGTGTTCATGATACTATTTCCTCAACTTCTGTATATATTTGGAACTTCCCATAACAAAAAAGGCTTTATTTTTAAAAGAGAGAGTAACATAGCAGAAACCCAAGTTCGGCTTTTCTTCAGACATTAAAAAGTCATTTAGTGTCTTATGTAAAGAAATATAATTATTTAAAAGTAGAATAAATTAAAATTCACATTAAGTATAAATGATCAAGTGCCATGTAAAGTGAAGTATATACAAATCTGCAAAAGAGAGTGAGCGAGTGCGGGCTTTATAAATTGTAAGGTAATATAGAAACTTACATGTTGTTTTTAGAAAGTGAACAGAGAGAGGCCCGAGACATCTGAACAAAAGACTATGTTCTGCCATTTACTGTAATAAAGCTCAGTGTCTAACCTCCGCTCTATTTATCCTATTAATAAACCCACTGCCAGCCCCTGGGACGACTGTGCCCCCGTCTGCCCCCACTCGGGCTCTGAGAGTCCACACCAGGTCAGATGCGTGGGCTGTGCCCTGTGTTATCGCTACCCATTTCCACCACAGCGCCGCCTCAGCTTGCTCTCCAGCCCTCTGACTTCTGTGAGGTGAAGACTCGGCATGAGTCTCTTCTCCCTCATCGCCCACAACAGTGTTTTCCAAATATATCTGAGGGGGAGCTCCAGAGAGATTCCCAGGACTTCGGAGGGCCGGGTGCGCTAAAGGACCAGAGCTGCCACCGCAGCACAGAGCGGCACCACTGTGAGAATTGGGGTTTTGTACACGATGTTGCAAGGAGGGGGGGGGAAATCTGCTTCTTAGGAAAGACATATTGAGGACGGCAAGCTACTGAGACCCATTCTCTCATGGCTGGGCGTGGGGACTCGACCTGGACACATCATAGCTGTTCCTGACCAGCCTGACTCACCAGGTGGGAGACACACATCTCGTCAGGTTTTCTTAGAGAAACCAGGCTCCTTTGTAGCCCAGATCGGCTTAGGTTTCTCTGGAATGCTCAGCACGGGCCAGAGTTTTTCCACAGAGCTGTGTGCTGCTTGCGAGTCTTTCGCTGGAGAAAGAGCTGAAGAACCCTGAGAGATTCTTGAGTCAGCATCCTCATCGCTATTTCTTGAGAGCCTTTTGTATGCCAGTCATGGCACGAGTTGCTTTGTAGGACTAATATTATTTCATTAAACCCTCTCCACAAACTTGCAAAATATGGTAGCACCCTCGCGTGTCAGTCAGCCCCCTTTTACCGGATCTGATGAGCCCACGCCATGTCTGCCAAGTGCAGGAGGTGCAAGGCGATCCTGTCTCTGGCAGGACCACAGCCCAGGGTCCCAAAACCCATGGGACCCCAATTAACCTCCTCGCCTCTGGGCTTCTGCCTTCGCTGTGGCTTGTACCCTCTAGGGATGGCCCCTTTACATGCTTTCCCCGGGAGCAGGGACCTGGTGTTTTCACTGCCATATTCCCAGCAGATAAAGCGATGCCTCACACATGGAAGACACTCAGAATAGATCTGTTTGAATGAATGGATGGGATGCAAACATGGGATAGATTTTTAAGTCCGTAATTCTGCGCTCAGGACAGACCCTGTGGCATTTGCTGGTGGTCAGTGTATTATGTGAGTGCCGCGCATCAGATCCTGTGGCCTCTCTCCAGCCGGCCTTCAGGACGGTCTCAGCAACATCTTCTTTATCACTTTTAGCTAAACGATCACTCCAACAACAGTTTTTTGGGTTTTTTTGTTTTGTTTTGTTTTGTTTTTTGGATGTGATATGTGTGAATTTAGAGTAAAAGAAGATCAGAACACTACTTTTCCATGAAATATATGGGCAGGTTGCACACAGAGCGGCCTGGCTTTGGGTTACTGCAGAGGCCATTTTCAGTGATTATGTTGCAGTCCTCTTAGATGATTCCAGCCTATGAATCATCTCACCACACATCTATCCATCTAGTGTGAAAAAGCAGCATCTTCCCATGGATTGGGTCCTGAAGAAAGTCTAGCACTTAACCTCAAACCTCCACGATAAAACAAAAGGTTTGGACAAAAAATTCAAGGAATCTTCTGTTTTTTCCTAAACTTCCTTTAGTTATTGCTCACCTTCACTTATGCCCAGCTACCGTCAGTATTTGTTCACTTCTGGGGCCAAATCCAGGGTGTTTCTTCTACATTAGTCTCAGGAAGGCATTCCAATTCTGGTCTTAAGAAAATATAAGACCCTAGTAGGCTTTCTGGAGAAGGAAACGAACAATAAATAATAGCTATATTAATGCTGTACAATGTAGAATTTACTAAAATACATAATGTCAGGTAGCAAGAAGAGATAGCTATAGAGTATTGCTGTCCAATAAATATTTTTACTTCCTAGTAGTCACATTTAAAAAGTAAGAAGGAAGTGGTGAAATTAATCTGAATTATATATTTTATAAAACCAAATATGTACAAAAATGGTCAACACGGGATGAATATAAACATTGAGGTATTTTGCATTATTTTTATATTAAATCTTCAAAATGCATTAAAAATTTTTTGAAACCCAAGTGGATTTTACACTTATAGCGCATTTCATTTTGACACTACATTTTCAGTCGAGTAAAATGTAGTCCATTCAAACAATAAAGTTGTCCAACAGGAAAATCTTTCACACCCCTTTAGTTTTCAAATTTAAATGAAAGGTCAAGACAATTAAGGATTCAGTGGGCACTAGTCACATAGCAAATGCTCAATAGCCACATGCGGCTAGTGGTTGGCTCATTCAGTGGCAAAGGATGGAGTTATGGGGCGAAGGGGAGGCTGCTTAAGATAAAGTCAGGAAGCCCCCGTGTGAAGATGACTCTCTGAGCAGAGACATGAGTGGAATGAGAGCGTCTGCCAAGTGTGAGGGAACAGCATTCCAGGGGAAGGGAAATAAAAACCGCAAGGTCCTAGAATTGGGGTGGTAAATAGCCAAACACATGCAGAGCCTTTAAAGCTGTGACCATGGGAGTCCAAGTACTTGTTCTAAGGGTGCCATCACCGGGCAGTATTTCTTTGGTATTTGGGGCACAAAATTCCTAAAATATGGATTGCTTCCACTTCCTGCTGTTCATGACAACAAAACATGAGCTTCATCTCTGCTGTGAGAAATAAGTACAAAGTGTAAGGCTCTGCGTCCGAGGGCCGAGCCAGTTGCCTCCGGTGGCTTAGTGGGGTGCAGCACTACAGAGAAACTGCAAAACACAACTCCCGCACAACACCTGGCAGGGAGGCGCTGCTTCTCTCACCGCCTCTGCCCTTGCGGGGCTCACGGTGGCCGCCTGCAGTTAGCTAATCTCGGTGTTATTTTCTCTTGGCAGGTCTCTGGACAGCTGACACCTTTGACAGTGATATCAGAAGTGGGTTCCCAAACAGTGCTGTCCAGAATCCATTCCAAGAATCTGAGCAAATGGATTAGAGCCTCCTTATCTTTGCTTTTTCTTTGTCAAGTTAGGCAGAGGTGTGCAAGCTGCTGAATATCTCAACCAGGGGCAAAAAGTCTAGAGGAACCAAATGGCCAAGAGCTGAAGGGTCTCTCGAATGAGCCCGGAGTTCCTGGGCACACAGCGCGTGGGAGACCAGTTATACCAGCCCCGTGTATAGGAGAGGCCCTTCTGCGCCCACAGAATGTGTAAGTGTATTCCAGTATTGCTGAAATGAAAAAGGAAGATCTAAGGGTTTAACATAACAAAAGTAGATGTTGTTAGGGTGATTGGTTGAATGTGGGTTTTTTTTCTTTTATCAAAATTGCCTTTGAGAATTGCTATTAATTGAAGGTCATAAAACAATAAAACAATTCTCAACATCATGAATCATCAGGGAAATGCAATGAGATATCACCTCACAATGAGATATCACCTCACCCCAGTTAGAATGGCTATCATCGAAAAGGCAAGAAATAAGTGCTGGTAAGGATGTGGGGGAAAGGAAGCCCTTGTACATGCTGGTGGGAATGCAGACTAGTGCAGCCACTGTGGAAAACAGTGTGGAGCTGCCTCAAAAAATTAAAAATAGCACTAGCAGAAGCAATCCCACTTTTTAAAAATGTTATTTTTACTGTTGACACTATTACAGATTCCCCTTTGCCTCCCCATTTGCCCAGCTCCCACCCTCTTCCCTCTGGCCAACACCTCACTGTTGTCTGTATCTCCGGGTTATGGATATATGTCCTTGGGCCAGCCTCATCATCTTCCTTTCACCAGTCCTCCCTGTGCCCCCCCTCTGACAGCTGTCAGGCTGCTCCATGCGTCCCTGCCTCTGCTTCTCCTATGCTTCTGTTTTGTTCATCAGTTTATTCTGTTCATTAGATTCCATATATGAGTGAGCTCATACGACACTTGTCTTTCTCTGACTGGCTTATTTCACTTAGCGTAATAATCTCCCTTTCTGGGTGTTATCTGAAGAAGATAAAATCATTATCTCAAAGAGATATCTGAACCCCCATGTTTAGTGCATCATTGGTTATAATAGCTAAGACATGGAAATAACTGTCCATTGATGGATGAATGGATAAAGAAAATGTGATACACACACACACACACCCACACACACGGTGGGCAAAAGTAGGTCTACAGTTGTGAATACACAAAACACAGAGTTTGTTCTTGTATTATTATGTGTTAATTATTGTATTACTAGTGACCCAGTGCATGGATTCGTGCACATTGAAAGGAAATTAATTAGAAGATGGCCTGCAGGGTGGGACTGGGCAAGATGGGCCAGACACACCCTAAAGCCAACCCCCCGTGGTCCCTCCCCAGAGTCTGTGCAGTGAGCAGGGTCCCTCCAGCAGGTGGGATCCCTCGGCCTGGCTTGCAGGGATCGGGCCAAAACCGGCTCTCCAACATCCCCCAAGGGGTCCCGAAGTATGAGAGGGCACTCTGCAATGTTGCTATTGTACAGAGTGTGGAATGCAAACACAAGTGTGCAGTAAACCAGATTCGGGCCAACAGTGCCCCAGCAACAGCATAACCCATGGCCAGTGGTGGAATGGCATGGCCCCATGAGGAATTAGGCTCCCTCATCTCTGGTTTCAGGGTGCGTCACCTGAGAACCACCACTGCAGCTCAGCAGCTCCTGTGTTGAGCATCTGCCCCCTGGTGGTCAGTGTGCATCATAGCGATTGGTAGGACGGTCAGGCACCTAGTATACTAGCATGTTCCCTACAAACAACTATAAACCTGCCTTTGCCCACCCCTGTAAATACTATTCAGCTATGGAAAAGAAGGAGATCCTGCCATTTGCAACAACATGGATGAGCCTTGAAAGCATTCTGCTAGGTGAAATATCAGAGAAAGACAAATACTATATGACCTCACATGTGGAATCTAAAAAAGCTGACCTCATAGACAGAGAGAGTGATGTGGTGGTTCCCAGGCTGCAGGTTCGGAGAAATGAGGAAATATTGGACAAAGGGTGCACATTTTCAGTTATAAGATGAATTGGTGTGGGCAAAGTCCAGAATGTGATTCTAGTTAACAATACTGGGTTGTACACTTGGAAGTTGTTAAGAGAGTAGATCTCAAATATTCTCACCACAAAAAAAAGAAATGGTAATCATGTGACGTGGTAGAGGTGTTAGCTAATGGTATAGTGATAATAATTTTGCAATATCTAAGTGTATCAAATCAATATGTTATATACACTTAGCGAAATTCATACTATGTTATTGTCAATTATATTTCAATAAAGGTTTGGGGAAAGTTGTAAAACAAAAAAGCTTGCAATATTTTATTCAAGGTTAGTTCTGCCCCATCTCTCAGTTCAATTCACCTCGATGAAGATGGAGCCAGAGATGCTTGCTCAGGCCTGACCCCACCTGCTCCCCTCAATGAAAGGCTCCCAGGGGTGAACGTGTGCCTGTGTTGTTCACCAGGTAGCCCCCAAACCCCAAAAATATGTGTTGATTGTTGAAGGGCCAATGTCACTGCCCAAAGCACAGGGCAGAAGAGATGCAGAAAACAGGAACCACGTGCCTCAGGAGCAGCAGGGGTGGTAGAGATTGCGAGCCTGAAGGCGGCTCTGGAATCAGCTGCGGAAGGAGGTCCCAGGAAAGCTACTTTGAAGTACATCAAGGGGCCCTGAATGTTTAAGTCCAGGGACACAAGGGACTGGGGCTGTTATAGCACCTGCCTTTCTAGGTTCCAGATGCCCAGCAGATGAGCCTGCCTGGGGTTTGCGAGGTAAGCCAAATCGATGCTGGGCTCGGACCTGTGCCCTCACTTCCATTTAGTGCTGAGACTGAGCACTAGACCTGGGCCAGACAAGCAGCTGCTGGCCCTGCAGGAAGCTCAGAGCTACGCCTCCCCTCTGCCCTCCAGGGAAAACTGGGAAGGCCGGAAGCTAATAGGTCAAGAGAGCATCTCTCCATCCTCTGACCTCCCATAATAATGTCCCTGAATGTCGTCAGGTAGGAGGAAGAATGGACTCCTTGTGCCCTTCCAGGAGGAAGATATCAGCTGAGTGTTAGAAAGAACACCTAACCTTCATAGCTCTGCGTATACTGGGCGGCCCTGAACTGAGGCCCCTGTCCGAGCCTGAGGGACGGCATCGGCAGCATCACTGAGGGAAATCTCCATCGGAGAGAGCCTGCACTCAGGGCTCCACCTCTCTGATATGAACACACCTTTGTGAGCGTGTCGTCAGGTAGGAGGAAGAACGGACTCCCTGTACCCCTCCAGGAGGAAGATATCAGCTCAGGGTTAGAAAGAACACCTAACCTTCCTAGCTCTGCGTATACTGGAAGGCCCTGAACTGAGGCCCCTGTTCGAGCCTGAGGGACCACATCAGCACCATCACTGAGGGAAATCTCCATCGGAGAGAGCTTGCACTCAGTGTCCACCTCTCTGATATGAACACACCTTTGTGAGCAGAGCCAGCATCTGTGGCCAATGCCAGCTGGCCGGGCGCAGGTGCACCCACGCTGCACTCCAACCTCTGAGCTGAGTCAGGCCCACAAAGCCAGGTGGCCCTTTGTCCCCTGCAAGGAGGGTATTCCTATAACTCACCATGCAAACTAGGACACGTTTACAAGTGAAAGGGAACAGTAATAATGTGGCACAGCAGAACAGACAGGCAGCTACGGTCCCTCACTAGAGCGCACCATTAGCAACATGGCCCGCCTTATGGAGGGGTCTATGATTCTAAACAATAACACTTATTCATGGGCTAAATGGCTGCCTGGTGCCGTTAAAAACAGAGGGGCTTCCTGATCCCAGCAAGATGCATGGCAATGTGCTGTCCTAAGACCCTTGCTGGGAACTCTGGTAGCCGTGGAACAGCTGGTGGAGGGTTACGGCTAAGGGAGTCCTCAGGTTGAAGAGAGAGGTGAAGTGCCAAGAAAGTGAGGGTGGGAGAAGACATATTTCAAAACAGCATTTCTATGGACACGTTTAAACACTCTTAACAATAGGACTAAAACAATCTCAACTGCCATAGCAAATCATGCCATTGTCTTTTATTTGGGGTGATTTGGGGGTGTCTGGAGTAGGTGTGTGGACCCCTGTGGACC